>NC_059326.1:58092500-58700000 GCF_018350155.1 Leopardus geoffroyi | reverse complement strand
ATCTCTGAATATCAATGAGCCAATTCCATTCAACTACATTCCTTAATGCTAAGTCAGTTTGGTATCCCTGCCTAATTCAGCAAGCTCAACAACCTCTAATTCAGTAATTTCTTGATTGCACATTATCCAGTTTCCAAATATGGCAGAAATCATTATTAGCAAACGACATGTGAAATGCCAGAAATAAAAGATGGTACACTAAACGCTGAATCCAAAACTCAATTTTCTGGTCCTTTCAGCTCATTGCCCATCTCTGCATTGTATGGAAGGAGAAAATGTTCTCACTTTAAGACTCTAGTGATTATTGTAGTTCTTTTACACAAGGCACTCATGTGACTATTTAAGCTTTGAAATATCACTATAAACCAGTAAATATTAGTAATCAGATATAATGGAGTCATATAAAATAGAAAATTTTTTCTACTTCATATAAAAAATCAGAAGTAGAAAATCCAGGATTATGTTTCTTTTTGTTCCACAAATGCTCAGGGATGTCCCACCAATTCCGGAGTATAGCTTTAATTACCCTGTTCCAAAATAGTGGGACAAGATCCAATATCACATCCACATTCTAGTCAAAAGAACAGAATAAGGACTAAGAAGTAAAGGAGACAAAACTTGTACATCAACTATATTTTATGGAAAATTTTCAGGAGTTCCTGCATGGCACTCAACTTACATTCCATTATTCAAAACCCAGTCATATGACCATAAGTCATTGAAAGGGAACTTGGAAATTTTGTCTTTATCCTGGATAAATATATACAACTAAAACCTGGAATTTCCACCACCATGAGAAAAGGGAGGAACAGATATTGGAAGAGGCTACCAGTCTTTGCCACATTGTTCTTGGAGAGAGAGACAGAAACAGAGAGGAGAGCATGAGAGAAAGTGAGAGAATGAAAGAAGAGAGATAAGTAGATAAATATGTTGATAGATTGTTAATCACATTTTACTCTCATAAAAGTCTTATGTGGTAGAAAATATTACATTTCTCATTTATCAATGAGAACACTCAAGAATACAGAGGTTATTATGAATGTTTAAGATTACATAGCTAGGAGGTGATGAAAAAGAATTTGAACCACTTTTGCCTAAATCAGTATCATCTGTCCTTAAACAGTAATGGATACTATAAAATTTTATAATAATCCAAGCAATTAAACTATAATAATCCAAGCAATTAAACTAAACCTATTTCAGATTATTTATTTTAATAGGTATAGGTTTATTTTTAACTCTATTTGTAGAATGCCTTAAAATCCTTTATTATTTTTAGAAGTCTAAGTCTTTTATTAAGATTTTAGGATATTTTTTTGCTACAGAAGGATGTTTAAATAACATTTAAAAGGGCGCCTGACAATCAAAAAGAATGAAATATTGCCATTCGCAACTATGTGGATGGAACTGGAGGGTATTATGCTAAGCAAAATTAGACAAATATCTGTCTTAGAGAATGACAAATATCATATGACTTCACTCATATGAGGACTTTAAGATACAAAACAGATGAATATAAAGGAAGGGAAGCAAAAATAATATAAAAACAGGGAGGGGGACAAAAACATAAAAGACTCTTAAATATGGAGAACAAACAGAGGATTGCTGGAGAGGTTGTGGAGGGGGCGGGGATTGGCTAAATGTGTAAGGGGCATTAAGGAATCTACTCCTGAAATCATTGTTGCACTATATGATAACTAACTTGGATGTAAATTAAAAAAATAAATTAAATAAAAATAAAAAAAAAAAAGCAAGCCTAAGTGGCTTAGTCAGTTAAGCGTCCTACTCTTGATTTCGGCTCAGTTCATGATCTCACAGTTCATGGGATTGAGCACTGTGTCAAGCTCTGTGCTAACAGTGCAGAGCCTCTTGGAATTCTCTCTCTCTCCCTCTCTCTCTCTCTCTGCCCCTAAAATAAATAAATAAACTTTAAAAATAACATTTAAATATATAGCTAATTTAGAGAAAAATTACATTATTTATTTAAAAAAAAAATGGATTAAAGACCTAAATGTGAGGCCTGTTGCCATAAAAATCCTAGAAAAGAGCACAGGCAGTAATCTCTTTGACATCAGTTGTAGCATCTTCTTTCCAGATATGTCTCCTGAGGCAAAGGAAACAAAACAAAAAATATACTATTGGGACTACATCAAAATAAAATGCTTCTGCACAGCAAAGGAAATGATCAACTAACCCTAAAAGGTAACCTACAGAATGGGAGGAGATATTTGCAAATGACATACCCGATAGGGTTAGTATCCAAAATATATAAAGAACTTATAAAACTCAACATTCAAAAAACAAATAATCCAATTACAAAATCAGCAGAAGACATGAACAGACATTTCTCCAAAGAAGACATACAGATGGCCAAAGGACACATATGAAAAGATATTCATCATCACTTATCATCAGCGAAATGCAAATCAAAACTACAATGAGATATCACCTCACATCTATCAAAATAGCTAAAATCAAAAACACAAAAAACAGCATGTGTTGGTGAGGATGTGGAGAAAAAGGAACCCCCTTGTAGGGTCGGTAGGAATGCAAACTGGCACAGTCGTTCTGGAAAATAGTATGGATGTTCTTCAAAAAGTTAAAAATGTTTAAAAAGTTAAACATAGAACTACCCTGTGATCCAGCAATTGCACTACTGGATACTTACTCAAAGAATACAAAAACATTAATTCAAAGGGATATGTGCACCCATATTTTTATAGCAGCATTATTTACAATAACCAGGTTATGGAGCATCCCAAGTATCCATATATTGATGAATGGATTAAAAAGATATAGAATATATGTGTGTATATATGTATACACACATGCACATACACAATGCAATATTATTCAACCATAAAAAATAATGGGATCTTGCCATTTGTAATGACATGAATGGAGCTAAAGAGTATAATGCCAAGTGAAATAAGTCAGAGAAAGACAAAATACCATATGACTTCTCTCATATGTAGAATATAAGAAACAAAACAAGTGAGCAAAGGGATTTTAAAAAAGAGAGACAAATCAAGAAAAAGACTTATAGAGAACAAACTGATGGTTACCAGAGGGGAGTGAGATGGGGGGATGGGTTAAATAGGTGACGAGGATTAAGGAGTACACTTGTGATGAGCACTGGGTGATGCATTAATTGTTGAATCACTATACTGTGCACCTGAAACTAATGTAACACTGTATATTAACAGACTGGAATTAAAATAAAAACTTTAAAAGCTAAATAAATAGATATATAAATAAATAAACTTGTCCTGAGACTGCTTCCATATCATTGGCACTTGTTGAATAAGCATTATAAGCAAACATAACTGATATCAGGAAATAAAAGATCATATATAATTAGTAGTTTCATCAACTACTACCATTTCAAGTATTTTTATTTTCTTATATATTAACAGAAACATACATAATATATATTTCTGTAGATAATTGTTATAAGTTCTAGAAAAGTAAAAGATTAAGCAAACTTTAAACAATACTTATTAAAAAGACTAAGTGAATGATGAGCAATGGAAAATCCATGGAAGTGTTTTATTAGCTTGTTCAAGATGCTTATAAAAAAAAAATGTTTACAAAGTAAGCACATTTTAAACACTTACCTTATATAATGTCTATCTCATCACTTGGTACAGTCTACCAGTCTGGAGATAAAGTGTTAAAGGTGAATTAGGACTGGAACATGATGTATCACCAGATAAAGAGAAGATTTTAGAGTATAAATATTGAATACATTTGTTGTACTGAAAATTACTTGATTTTTTTGCTAAAAATACTTCCATGAAATTTTCGAGACAATGGATGATTATCTCAAATATTCCAATAACACGAATAATACAAAAATCTAGAAGCCTGCTTAGAAAAATAAAATGTTATTTAAAACCATATTGGGTCAAAGGATAAAAACCACGTTTAAAAGGTGACTTTAAATTTACATGATCTGTATTCCTCTGTGTTTGTGTGGAATCACTCCCCTCAATTACAATTATACTTTTTCAAGGATTCTCAAGCAATAGTTTGGCAGAAATAAACTTTAGGATGGGGTAAAGATAGGGTTTAAAAGTCCTCTTCTCCAAATGTCTATCTAATATGCTCTTCTTTACCTGCTGATAACAAGATCTCTTGATTAATAGAAAGGTGTACATGTATTTCTTGTCATGTTCCTTAACCTCATTTCTCTTAGTTGTATTTTTATGTTTTCACTTTATATGACACCTATTTGTAAGTCTCATTTATTCACCAAGTAATATTTATAATCCTTATGGAACTAATTAATATCTAGTTTATATCCAAGAAAAAGACAAAAGAATCACCTTGCACATGAGATGTTTGAAATATATATTGCACCATTAATATTTTCAACCATCTCCTAATTTCCTGTATCTACCAAAGCCCCCAGAAGACTGTCTAAATGGTTAACAGGTATAACAGTCATCTGGGACTCTACCTCTAAACTAAGCTAATAATATAACATCATTATACAACTAAGTCCCGTCATAATAATTGTTTCCATTAATTGATTGTCTTCTATGTGTCAGCTACTCCATTAGGTACATTTTACATATGCTAGCTAATTCTCAGGGCAACACTGCAAGCTAAGTAACCTACCCAAGATTACACGGATAGCAAACAAAAGAAATTCTTCCTAATCTCATAATGAAGCCACTTTCCAATATTTGATGCATTAAATGTGATAATTACAAACACTTTCTTTTGCAGAATATATACTGTTAAGTTCATATCCAAAGAATGAAGTCGCATTGCAGTAAATAAAAATTTATTGATAATAACATTAGCTTGAATATGATTATGACAAATATGGGAAAATTCATTTATGATATGTTTATGCTTTTAAACAAGATTCACTGTCCATGCCTTGTACAGATGGGAAGTTATGAGATATGAAAGCTGTAGATCCATCATATAACAAAGACAGACTCTGTTCCACATTGAAGCCTAAGAGGAATTGACACTAGAAGCTTTTAGAAAATGATTGTCTGCATCTGTAGGCATTGACTTTCTGCCAAGTTTTTAAATTCTTTTGTTTACCAAGGATACATTTAAAAGTTAAACATCTTGAGAACTGGCGCCAGAGTTTGTGACATATAGCAGCACTTTAACATTCTTTCGGTTTCACAAAGAAACTGCTTATCTGCAATTTAGTAAACAAAATAGCATGAAATCATATTTTACTGGTTTATTTAATAATCTTGCTGTCAATGTTAAACATACAGATTCTAAGCCAAAAGCTTGCTTTTCAGGGGTTTTCAGAAATAGTTAACAGCAAGTGGGTATTTTGATATTGAAAAGAAATTTCTATTCAGTGTTCACTTGCATATTTCCTTTTTCCTACTTGATGATGATATGAAAATAAGTTGGCAATGATAATGTCAAGAGGTCAGTTCATTATCATCCTCAATAAGCTTTTTTTTTTTTTAACTCTGATTTAGTTTGCATTTATACAGAGGAATCATTTATACTTTCTTTCATTTATGGAGATCATTAAGCACATCCTATGTTTCGAATATATAGATTTCTTGCTAGAAAGGTTACATAGGGGCTGTCAAATGGAGTCAGATATGTAGGCACTGTGACTGGATGAGATACCTCATAGAGAATGAATGAGTAGATAGTGGTTCTCAACTTTGGTTGAATATCAATGACTTAATGAGGCTTTTGGAACTCTACTTCTTGGAGCACTATCCAAAAGCTACTAAATAAAAATCTCTGAGAATGAGGATCAAGCAAGTTACTTGAAAAATTCTATAGAGAATAGTGTTTCCAGAAAATATTAAGGATAACTGCATAAAGAAAAACAAGAAGAGAGAAAAGATTAATACATTCCAAAACACCAGTATTTAACTGGGTGATTGTATGATGAGCCAACAAAACAGACTGGAGAGAATGGTCAACTGGAAGAAAGAGGACTTGAGAGAATAAAACCTAAAAGTGAGGTCAAAAGTTTGAAGAATTAAGGAGGTAAAAAAATATACCTTGAAGAGAATCCAAGAATTATGAGAATTACATAGAAGCTAAGGTGCTTGTACTTTCTGAAATAATGGATGATATTTTTCAGTGAAATCATTTGAAATTCTAGACTGAGAAAAAAAAGAACAAGGAACATGTAGGAAGTTTGCACATACAGGTTTTATTTTGATACAGATAGTTTTGTAAGGAGAATCTCAGGTAAGCACACAATTAATAGCCTCATTTTTTTCTATGAGATTTTAGGCAGGCAAAATGCTGAATCAAACTTAAAGATAATCTGATAACTACTTCTGGTTACTACTTTGTTAATAATTATTACCAATGTAAAAACATAGCAATAATGACAAAAATAATAGCAGTATTATTAATAGTTATTGATATTCTTTTTATACCAGATGTAGAATGTTATATATGTTATTATTTAATCATTAAGTTAATTAACATGTCCATTTCTCACCATTACTGTGCACCCGAGATCTACTCTCTAAGAAAATTTCCTGTGTAGAACTCCTTTCACCATGTCATGCCTTAGATCTCTGAATGTATTCATCCTACATAACTAAAATATTGTACTCTTTGACACATATCTCCATTTTTCTCACCTCCCCATCCCTGGAAACCACCATTCTACTCTCTGCTTCTATGAATTTGACTTTTTCAGATTACACATATAAATGAGATCAGGTAATACTTTTATTCTGTATCTGGCTAATTTCACTTAGCATAATGCCCTCCAGCTTCATCTGTGTTGAACCCTTGGACACACACTGTTGGTGGAATGTAACTTGGTTCAGACATTATGGAAAATAGTGTGGAGGTTTTTTTTCTTTTTTAGTTTGTTTTAAAATTTTAAAATTTTCATTTATTTTTGAGAGACAGAGAGAGACAGCATGAGCAGGAGAGGGACAGAGAGAGGGAGACCCAGACTATGAAGCAAGTTCCAGGCTCTGAGCTGTCAGCACAGAGCCCAAGGCAGGGCTCCAACTCGAGCCATGAGATCATTAACTGAGCCGAAGTCCAATGCTCAACCAACTGAGCCACCCGGGTGCCCCTACTGTGGAGGTTGTTTAAAAAACAATTTAACTACCATATACATGATCCAGCATTCCCTCTTCTGGGTATATAACCAAAGGAAATGAATCCATACCTCAGAGTGGTATCTATGTTCCTGTGTTCATTGCAGCATTATTTATAATAGTCAAGATATGGAAACAATGGGGGCACCTGGGTGGCTCAGTCGGTTGAGCCTCTGACTTCAACTCAGGTCATAAGCTCACAGTTCTTGAGTTGGAGCCCTGCATCTGGCTCGCTACTGTCAGGGAAGAGCTCATTTCAGATCCTCTGTCTCCCTCTCTTTCTGCCCCTCCCCCACTCATGCTCGCGCTCTCTCTTTCTCTCTCTCTCTCACTCAAAAATAAATAAAACATTAAAAAGAAAAGATATGGAAACAACCTAAGTGTCTTTCAATGGAGAAGTGTATGCATGCCAGATTCTTTACCAGGAAAAGATTATACAGCCAGATAGCTTAAGACAGAAAATTGCTTATTCTTTTGCTATTGCTGTCCTGTGTTTTGCTGTATCAAAAAGGTCCTTACATAGACTATTACTTCTAGTTTTGGCAAAGTTGTCATTTTTCAGTGAGCAGGTGCCCTCAATTACACACTATGACAAACTGCATACACCTTAATTTGTGGTCTGGTATCTCTTGAGTTGTTATTCCCTCAGTTTGTCTTTCTGACATTTTAAGTCTTCTTAGTTTAATCAACTATAATTTCAGAGCCCATGCAGAAATAAAGCATAATGACAGTGTTAACCAATCCCTGTCACTTGTTTATTCCATAAATACTAGATTGCACGAGTAGAAGGCTTTCACCAGAAGCATTATATTTCCAAGGACTCTTTAAATGAAATAACACACAATTTGATTGACAGTGGAAAATGCATATTTAGCAACAGTGTTTTTTTTTTTTTTAAGAACTCTATACACCCAACATGGGGCTCAAATTCACGACCCCAAGATCAACAGTCACATCATTTTCCAACTGAGGCTGCCAGGTACCCCATATTCAGCAGTTGTTCTAAAGCTAGAAAACTATAGTACAACCTTGGTTTAATCTTCTAATTTTCCACAAAGACTAGAACCTATTTAGCAATAAATTTGCTCTGTATTCATTTAAGCTGTTTAATGAAATTAAACATTTTTACCTAATCTATAGCCTTCCAGAGTTTTGGATTCTAAGCCTTTAAGTACATTAAGTAAAACTTCATTTTAACATATACTCATGATGATTATTAAAAAAACAATGTGAAAGAGTAGAGCAATGTTTTAATTTCCTGATTGAATCATAGCGCCATGGTTGGGTAAGGAACTGCATCTCCAATATCCACAGCGACCTGTGTATATCTTTATCATTAGCATTATAACTTCTAATAATGACTTGTATTTATGTAACTATTTCATCTACCTATTAAGTTGTTAAAAAATAGAAGCCACCTGACAATAATGGTAAAACTAAGAAACAAAAGCCTATGTCCTATGTAGAAAGTTTAATAAACACCAAGAAATTTGTTCCAGTGAGGAGGTGGTAAGGAATACAAAATAAGATGTCATTTAATAAATTGACTTCAAATAAGATTTCAACTTGATTTTAATAATTTCAAACTTACAGAATTAACAGCAGGTTAATAAATCCAGCCTAAACAAAATAGTAAAGTAAAATAATTTGACTTTTTTTCCTCCCAAGATTTTATTTAAATTCAAGTTAGTTAACATAGAGTGTAGTATTGGTTTCAGAAGTAGAATTTAGTGATTTATCACTTATATGTAACACCCAGTGCTCATCCCAACAAGTGCCCTCCCTAATGCCCATCACTCATTTAATCCATTCCCTCACCCTCCTCCCCTCCAGCAACCCTTAGTTTGTTCTCTATAGTTAAGAGTCTCTTACATATTGCCCCTCTCTCTGTCTTTATCTTATTTTTCCTTCCTTTCCTGTATGTTTATCTGTTTTGTTTCTTAAATTCCAAATATGAGTGAAATCATATGGCATTTTTCTTTCTCTGACTTATTTCATTTAACATAATACATTCATATTCTATGCACATTGTTGTAAATGGCAAGATTTCATTCTTTTTGATGGCTGAATAATATTCTATTATATATATATTTTTTCCATTATATATATATATGACTTATATTCCATTCCATATTTCCATTTTATCTCACAAATTTGCTTATTATTGATAGTGCTGCTATAAACATGGGGGTTCATGTGCTCCTTTGAATCAGTACTTTTTTATCCTTTGTTTGAATACCTAGTACTGCAATTGCTGGATCATAGGGTAGTGCTATTTCTAACTTTCTAAGGAACCTCCACACTGCTTTCCAGAGTAGCTACACCAGCTTGCATTCCCACCAACACTGTAAGAGGGTTCCCCTTTCTCCACATCTTTGCCAACATCTGTTGTTTCAGGAATTGTTAAATTTAGCCATTCTGACAGGTGTGAGGTGGTATTACATTATGGTTTTGATTTGTATTTCCCTGATGAATGATGTTAAAGATATTTTCATGACTCTGATAGCCATCTATATGTCTTCTTTGGAGGAGTGTCTATTCACGTTTTCTCACCATTTCTTAACTGGATTATTTATTTTGAGGATGTTGAGTTTGATAAGTTCTTTACAGATTTTGGATACTAACACTTTATCCTATGTATCATTTGCAAATATATTTGCCCATTCCATCAGTTGCCTTTTAGTTTTGTTGATTGTTTCCTTCCCCATGCAGATGTTTTTTACCTTGATGAAGCCCCAATAATTCATTTTTGCTTTTGTTTCCCTTGCCTCTAGAGATATGTCTAGTAAGAAGTTGCTTCAGCTGAGGTCAAAGAAGTTGCTTCTTATATTCTCCTCTAGGATTTTGATGGTTTCCTGTCTCACATTTAGGTCTTTCATCCACTTTGAATTTATTTTTGTGTATAGTGTTAAGAAAGTGGTCCAGTTTCATTCTTCTCCATGTTGCTGTCCAATTTTCCCAACATCATTTGTTGAAAAGACTATTTTCCATTGGATATTCTTTCCTGCTTTGTCAAAGATGAGTTGAATCCCATATGGTTGTGGGTCCATTGCATTAAGTGTGTAGATTGCTATGGGTAATATAGACATTTTCACAATAGTTGTTCTTCCAATCCATGAGCATGGAAAGTTTTTCTATTTCTTTGTGTCTCCTTCAATTTCTTATATAAGTGTTCTATAGTTTCCAGAATACAGATCTTTTACCTCTTTGGTTAGTTTTATTCCTAGGTATCTCATGGCTTTTGTTACAGTTGTAAATGTGATCAATTCCTTGACTTCTCTTTCTGCTGCTTTATTATTGGTATGTAGAAATGCAACAGATTTCTGCACATTGATTTTATATCCTCTGTGACTTTGTTAATTTGTGTATTAGTTCTAGCAATTTTTTGGTGGAATCTTTTGGTTTTCCATGTATTGTGTCATTTGTAAATAGCTAAGTTTGACTTCTTCCTTGCTGATTTGGAGGACTTTTATTTCTTTTTGCTGTCTGATCGCTGAGGCTAGGACTTCCATTACTATGTTGAACAACAGTGGTGTGAGCGGACATCCCTGTATTGTTCCTGACCTTAGGGGAAAAGCTCTCAGTTTTTCCCCATTGTGGATGATATTAGCTGTGGGCCTTTCATATATGACTTTTATGATTGTGAGGTATGTTCCTTTTATTCCTAGTTTTTTGAAGGTTTTTATCAAGAAAGGATGCTGTATTTTGTCAAATGCTTTTTCTGCATCTATTAAGAGAATCATATGTTCTTATCTTTTCTTTCATTAATGTGGTTTATCAGGTTGTTTGATTTTGCAAATATTGAACCATCCCTGTAGTCCAGGAATAAATCCCACTTGATCATGGTGCATAATTCTTTTTAATGCATTGTTGGATTTGATTTGCTAGTATCTCATTGAGAATGTTTACATAGATGTTCATCAGGGATATTGGTCTGTAATTCTCCTTTTTAGTAGGGTCTTTGTCTAGTTTTGGAATCAAGGTAATGCTGGATTCATAAAATGAGTTCAAAAGTTTCCATTTCTATTTTTTGGAAAAGTTAAAAAACATTAGGTATTAATTCTTTACATTTTTTGGTAGAATTTCCCTGGGAAGCCATCGACCCTGGACTCTTGTTTGTTGGTTATGATTCTGTTCAAATACTCTATTTCTTCCTGTTTCAGTTTTGGTAATTTATATATTCCTATAAATTTACTCATTTTTTTTCTTGATTGCCTAATTTGTTGTCATATAATTGCTCATAATATTCTTTTATAATTGTACTTCTGTGGTGTTTATTGTAATCTCTTCTCTTTCATTGGTGACTTTATTTGGGTCCTTTCTCTTTTATTTTTGATAAGTCTGACAAGGGGTTTATCAATTTGGTTAATTCTTTCAAAGAATCAGCTCCTAGTTTCATTGATCTGTTCTACTGTTTTTTTTTTTTTATATCATTTATTTCTACTCTAATCTTTATTATTTCCTTTCTGCTGGCTTTAGGCTTTACTTGCTGTTCTTTTTCCAGCTCCTTCAGGTGTAAGTTTAGGTTGTGTATTTGAGACTTTTCTCTGCTTCCTGGGGAAATCCTGAATTGCTAAATACTTTCCTCTTATGACCACCTTTGCTGTCATAAGGTTTTGGACTGTCATGTTTTTATTTTCATTGACTTCCATGTGTTTCTTTTTAACTTATTCTTTAATTTCCTGATTAACCTATTCATTCTTTAATAGGATGTTCTTTAATCTCCATGTATTAGTGATTTTTACAAATTTTTTCTTGTGGTTGACTTCAAGTTTCATAGTGTTGTCGTCTGAAAATATGCATGGTATGATCTCAATCTTTTTATTCTGGTTGAGGCCTGATTTGTGATCCAGTTTGTGATCTATTCTGGAGAATGTTCCGTGTGCACTTGAAAAGAATGTGTATACTGCTGATTTAGGATGAAATTCTCTGACTATAACTGTTAAGTCCATCCAGTCCAGTGTGTCATTCAAAGCCATTGTTTTTGTGTCGATCTTCTGCTTAGATGATCTGTACATTGCTGTAAATGAGGTGTTAAAGTCCCTTACAATTGTATTATTATGGAAGAGTTTCTTTAAGTTTGTTATTAATTGATTTTTATATTTGTCATCTTCCAATTTGGGGGCATAAATATTTACAATTGTTAGATTATCTTGTTGGATAGACCCCTTTATTATCATATAGTGCCCTTATTCATCTCTTATTGCATTCTTTGTTTTAAAATCTAGTTTGTCTGGGGCACCTGGGTGGCCAGTTAGGCATCCAACTTCATCCCCTTCTCACAGTTTGTGAGTTCAAGCCCCACATCAGGCTCTGTGCTGACAGCACGCAGTCTGGAACCTACTTCGAGTTCTGTGTCTCTCCCTCTCTCTGCACCTCCCCTGCCCCTGATCACACTCTGTCTCTCTCTTTCTCTCAAAAATAAACAAACACTAAAGAAATTAAAAAATAAAATCTGGTTGGTCTAAGTATGGTTGCTCCAGCTTTCTTTTGATGTTCATTAACATGATAAATGGTTCTCCACTTTCAATATGGAGGTGTCTTTGGGTCTAAAATGATAATTTTAGGGGCGCCTGGGTGGCGCAGTCGGTTAAGCGTCCGACTTCAGCCAGGTCACCATCTCGCGGTCTGTGAGTTCGAGCCCCGCGTCAGGCTCTGGGCTGATGGCTCAGAGCCTGGAGCCTGTTTCGGATTCTGTGTCTCCCTCTCTCTCTGCCCCTCCCCCGTTCATGCTCTGTCTCTCTCTGTCCCCCAAAAAATAAATAAACGTTGAAAAAAAATAAATAAATAAAATGATAATTTTATCAGTAGCATATTGATGGGTCTTTTTTCTGATACCCTCTGTCTTTTGATTGGAGCATTTAGTCCATTAACATTCAGAGTAAAGTCCATTAACATTCAGATAATTATTGATAGATATGAATTTAGTGCCATTGTATTACCTGGGTAAAGTCACTGTTACTGTAAATTGTCTCTGTTCCTTTCTAGTCTTTGTTGCTTTTAGTCTTTCTTTCCTGCTCAAAGCGTCCCCTTTAATAATTCTTGCAGAGCTGGTTTAGTGTTCATGAAGTCTTTTAGTTTTTGATTGTCTTGGAAACTCTTTATCTCTCCTTCTATTCTGAATGACAGCCTTGCTGGATAAAGGATCCTTGGCTGCATTTTTTTTTTTCCATTTAGCACGTTGAATATATCATGTCACTCACTCCGGTTTGCCAAGTTTCTGTGGACACATCTGCTGCTAACCTTGTGCGTCTACCCTTGTAGGTTAAGGAGCTTTTGTCCCTACCTGTTTTCAGAATTCTCTCTTTATCTTTGTATCTTTCAAGTTTCACTATGATATGTCTTGGTGTTGACTATTTTTATTGATTTTTAGGAAAGTTCTCTGTGCCTCTTAGACTTGAATGCCTGTTTCCTTCCCCAGATTAGGAAGTTTTCAGCTATAATCTCTTCAAATAAACATTCTGTATCTTTTTCCTGCTCTTCTTCTGACACTCCTGTGATATGGTTATTGCACATTATAGAATCATTGATTTTCCTAAGTCAGTATTTTTGATACAATATTTTCTTTCCTTCTCCTTCCCAGTTCCATTATTTCCCACAATTTTATTTTCTATATCACCCATTTGATCCTGTGTTTCTTCCATCTTCCTTGTAATTACATCCAGTCAATTTTGTATCTCAGTTATAGCATTTTTTATTCTGGCCTGACTAGTTCTTAGGTCTTCTATTTCTGTAGCCAGGGTTTTTCTGGAGTCTTTTATGCTTTTTTCAAGCTAAGCTAGTATTCTGATGACTGTTGTTCCAAATTCTTGTTCAGATATATTACTTACATTTCCTTTAAGCAAATCCCTGCCTGTGGTTTTTTCTTAATCTTTCTTTTGGGGAGAATTCCTCCATCTTGTCATTTTGTCTAGCTTGCTGTCTTTTGCATATCATGAAAGCTTGTGATGTTTCCTGCTTCTTCTTTTTTTTTAATGTGTATTTTAGAGACAGAGAGACTGAGTGCATGGGTGGGGGGAGTGGCAGAGAGAGGAGACACAGAATCTAATGCAAGCTTCAGGCTCTGAGTGCTCAGGACAGAACCCAACACGAGGCTCAAACTTATGAACTACAAGATCATGAACTGAGCTGAAGTTGGACACTCAACTGACTGAGCCATCCAGGCACCCCTATGTTTCCTGCTTCTGAGTGTAATGCTACTTAAGAAGGGGTTATATATACACTGTTCAGGGCCTGGAACTTCAGGAAGTGTTTCTAATGTATTCTGTGTGTGCACTCTACTGCTGTTGTAATTTGCCTGCTCTATCCCCAGTTAGTTCTATGCAGAGTTCCTCCTAGGCTGCAGTGAGGAGTGTTTAGACCTTTAACTAGGTGTGCTTTGATCTGTATGTTAAAATAAGCCTGATTTAAACAAACAAACAAACAAACAAATAAACAGTCTTGATCCAAATAAAAGAAAAAGAAAATGGAACAAAAGACAACCAAATGGACATACTGAAAATTATAAGCCTGATCCCCCCCGCCAAAAAAGAAAGCAAAACAGAAGACAAGAACAAAAGAAAGAAAGGGGGGGAAAAAAAACCCAATCTAAAAAAACAAGAAAACAAAACAAAACAAAACAAAACAAAAACAAATGAATTAAAAACTGTAAGCCTGATTTAAAAAACAAAAAAAACAAAAAACAAACAAACAAAAAAAAAAAAAAACAAGAAACAAACAAACAAAACACAAAGAAAAAGAAAGAAAAAACAATCTCCACTCCTGTGTCCCAGGTTTCCATTAGATCCCTGCCTTCAACCTTTCTGTGCCTGGGCCATTGACATGCTCAGCACCACAGCTTTCCTGTGTTTTATCTCTGGCATACCACTGGAATTTAAAACTCCAAATCTTAAAGAGTCTGGCAAGGCACGGACCCACTCCCCTCCTCTGGAGGAGAGCCTCTCAGTGCTGTGCCTGGGGCTATTCTGTCCCAGAAAAGCAGTCTCATGGCCATGAAGGTGCCTGGAGTTTATGAAGAAGCACAGTGAAAAACTAACCACTTTATCTGCCCTCTGCTCATGCCTCTGTCCCCTGTTGTTGAACAGCCACTCAAAGGAACCAGCTGGATCTTTTGTCCTTAGAGAGGCAATATATCCTTCTCCAAATGCACTCCAAGAAGGGGACCTTTCTCTCCCAGTGCCACACAAGGGATCCCCACACCATGTTGTCTATCCACTCCAGGTTTCCTCTCCTCCCTAGGAGTATTGCTGCCCCCACTCCCCAGGTTGCACTCCAATGAATAATACAGACTACCAAACACTCAGAATTTCAGCTCCAGTGTTTGCAAAAACTTGCAGTAGTCACTTCTTTATGATGCCCCCATTAATGGTTTTGTGAGAGTATTTCCCTTGTGTGAACCCAATGCACTGCTCTCTCTCCCCCTTGTGCCTTCTCTACACAAAACGGACTTCCACCCCTTTGTGACACCGGGGCTTTTTCTCTCCCAAACCCCCTGTCCACACCGTGTACCTGCCACATTCTCTCCTTCAAATTATTCAGAATGTTATCGTCATCTTCAGATTGATTTCCTAGGTGTTCAAAGTGATTTGATGTTGATCTAGCTGTGTTCCAGGAATGAGAGTAGCCCAAGGTCCACTTACTGCAATGCCCTCCTAACTCTTCCCTTAAATTTGTCTTTTTAAACTTCCTCCAGTGTGGTGCTTCTACAAAAGCTACTAGTGACCAGATTAGGCTTTCTCCACATCTCTGTTTTCCTAGTGGGACCTGCTCTCCAAAGAGATATCCCGGATTCCTCTTCTACTTTGCATGTCAGACTCAGTAGTCCTGGATTTTAATTCCAGCTCTAAATTGTACCAACTATATGAGTTTAAGGCAATTAACTTTTCTGAACCATCATCTGTATAAGGATGATAATAATGGTACTTATTTTATAGGATTACTTTGAGGATTAATCAAATTGAAGCTTTTGTATCTTAGTAGCTGAGCATAGAAAGTATTCAAGTAATTATACTTAAAAATATATTATATACAAATAACTGTGCTTACTCAGACTTCCTAGAAATGAGTTTTTTGTTGCCATAAAGTAGATGGACATATAAGATCCCCTTTAAGTGAAGTGGCATGGGTAGATTAAGGCATAGCCCAACATCATGAAAATTGTATCTTTTTCTTAAATTCTGGCTGCCTTACTAGAGAAAGTCTCTAGGAAAGAGCACTTGCTTACTAACAGATAAGGACACTAAGAGGATCTTGGAAGCTAATCTCCTAGATGGTACTGTCCTTAGATACTAGAGATGCTGAGTGATTTATTGATGGCTCCTCAACTTTTACTGTCAAAGGCAATAATTGGTTTCAACTGATCCATACCTAGTCTCAGTTGAGTCTTTACAAAAGAGAATTAAGAGTCCTGGTGTCATTGTGCAAAATTAACATAATTAAAGTCTGTGAAATCCCATCAGATTCCCAAACCAAATTGACTGGGATTGACATTTACCTTTCATGCCTTAAGACATTGAACTTTATGTGAAAAGCAGGTAAAAGACATTGAACCATGCCTTATATAGAAAAAAACTTCTATTTGAATAGAATTCGATGATTACATAAAGTATGGCCAAACTTCTTGAAAGTCTTCCAAACACTCACAAGTTATATCATAGAAGCATACATTGAAATGGAGTGGATGGTGTAGGCATGACAGTGTCCTGTGGGAAACAGTGCCTGAGGGGTAGGCGAGGCACCCTGAGAATCTACTTGCAACCCTTCCATTCTGACTCAAGATGCCTAAACCAATCAAGAATGTGCTTGTCTTCTTCATTGCCCATTTGGGCAATCTGTCTATGCCCAAAACACAGTTTTGCTTTGGATTAAAAACCCCACAGGAATAATAAAACTTCCCTTTACAGGTTTAGGAAAGTGAAAAATGATATTCAAAACGATTCACGATATATAAGTCATATATACATAAAGGTTAAATTAGTAATAGGTCATGAATTTATTGGAGATCCAAAATAAAAATTGTATCTCCAGTTCTTTGGTAATATTTCATAGAGCAAAAAGGGAAGTTTATCAACCACACTAAAATCATGAATAGCCCTAATCCATTGTGGGTTTGTTTTACCAATTCAGCTTAAAATTCCTGGAGTCTTTTTCATTATATATTCTGTTAAAATACCTGGCTTTACTGTAGTGCATCTATAGATCTAACTTTGGACTATTTGCTGAAAATGAAAAATGATTGGTCAATTCTAATGTGGAATTTTAAAAAATGTGTTCCAATTTCATTACTCAATTAACCATGCCAGTACCTCTTTGAGGGCTAAAATCTATGAGGTTATAAGTTTCCTAACCCCTGGCTAAAGAAAAATTTTTCATTTCAGGAGTATTTAGAAACGTGAGTAAAATGAAAAAGATCATGCTTTTCATTTATGAAACAGTTTGGAGATTATTAATCTGTATTAAACTAAAGGGGAACAATTCTCTCAAAATCTTTTAAAATATTATAAGATATATTTTTATAATTAATCATTCTCATTTATTAAAAAAAAAAAGTAACTCATCTAAAACTGTCTCCAAATGGCTACAGGAAAACCACACAAGACTGAGAGCATTGAGCACTTGTCATTGTCTAGTTGAGTTATTATTTCACTAGTGGTATGTTGTTGCTGAGCCAGATGGGCACCATATCAATTTTTTATTGTGTTTTGAAAGAGAGAAAATAAAAGTTCCATTTTTGTTTTTAATGCTTTAAAGCAATATTTCTGAATGAGAGTGTGTTGAAATCTTTCAAAGGGTAATTTTTCACTGTCACATGCATTGCATGATGTTTCACACCCCTGTTATCTCTCCATTAACTGTTGATAGTTGATTTTCAGTTTTTAAGAAAAAAATTTTTCAAATGCCTCCAGACATTTTCAAATGTCCCTAGGAGGGTTGAGAACTTCTTTACCAAGTATTGCACCCATCTGTTCCCAATGAATGAAAAATTTTCAGAGTGAAATGGGCCATGCGACCCTTGGTCTCACAGCTAAGGCATTTTGGCCATTATCCATCTGAGTGGTTTTTTTGTTCATCTGGGAAAAATTGGGCTTGGAAAGCTACCATTGGGAGAGAATTGTATAGAAGGCAGAGGCCATTCAATTCCCAAGGGAGAGAGGAAAATGTGGGGAGCAGTTCTTTATATTTCATAACTTGTTATACAACATGTAATAATATGTCTCTGAGAGATCATGGGCAAGCAGCCTCACAGTACCCCAAACTGGAACAAACACTTATATTTGGGCACCACCACCACTGTCAATCATTTCACGGTTAGAGAAGGAGAAAGATTATCTCATATCACCTTAAGTAGGTGTTGACAACTTTTCTTTTTTTTGATTCTATAAAAGACTCTATACTAACTATTTTAAGCTTTGTGGGACAAACCTTCTCTGTCATAACTATTCAACTCTGCCATTCTAATGGATAGCAGCTAGAGATGCTACATAAGTGAATGGCATGTCTGGGCTCCAAAAAAACTTTATTTATGGACACTGAAAGTTGAGTTTTATATATTTTTACACATATCACAAAATATTATTCCTTAACTTTTCAATGATTTTTTAAAATTTAAACCATCTTTATTTTACTGGCTCTACTCTATATACAAAAGCAGGCAACAGGTTAGATATGTCCCTTAAACCATAGCTTCATGATACCTGACCTTCAATAAAAAATAAGAGAAACTTTGTGGGCAAATTCAAATGTCTCTTAAAGTAGGGATCTTAACATACTCAGAAAAATATCCAGTTTCTATACTACCTGTGAAAGAAAAATGTCTCATCAGTGTTTTTTCCAAAAATTCAAGTGACATATCATAGTACAAAGGCTTAATTTCAAGTGAAATGCTATTTTATGTTTGCTGACCCAGCTCTATATTGATCAAGACAACTTCTATCCAAAATGTCTGGTCTTCTTTAATTTATTTTTTTTTATATTTATATTTTATTCTTAGGGGCAACAACATTCTATAAAAATTCTACTTCAAAACTGTAAAAATTATAATACTGATACCAATTTTCAGGAGGTTAAGATAATAGATAAGAGAAAAAGAAAGCAAGAGAGAGGGAAGGATAGAAGAGGGAGGGATGATATAAACACACACATACACACACATGCAGGGTAGGGGAGAGAGAGAGAAATCAAGCTCAGTAAAATTTTTAAAAATGTTGAATCTGATTACATCAGAATAGCTATACTAATTTTGCTGTTTTTCTATAAGTTTTAAATGATTTTAATGTAAAAAAAAAGCTTCTAAAAATAACAGTATGGTCATGTTGTTTTTTTTCCCCCTCTTATCCTTTATAGAGTCATTCATTCAATATTGTCAATTTTGGCTTAAATGTGCATAATTATGTCATGAATTACACCAAAGTACTAGGAATTCCTGCATTTTTATCTTTATTTACTCTCTTCTTTTGATATTTATGTTGTATGTTACACTAATTTTCTTTAAATATTGCATTCAGGTTGAAATGCCCATTTAAATCCTTAGCTATACACCTACACTAAGCCTCACTACCAATCACACTTACCTGCCTGTTTATAAATGCATCAATGTCATTATCAATGCCCCATTACTTGTCTTATGTTGTTCCTTTTCTTCGAATATATTCTTCCTATCACCCTCTTGATCTAAACGTTTCTTACCTATGTATCCAAGCTCAATTCAAATTCTAACTCTTAAATGAAGGCTTCCATTAAGTTCAAAGATATATATTAAGGATAAGATCATGACTCTCATTCAAATATAAAATGACTACAGAACAAAAATTTTATATGCTTATTATTTACTGAGGGTACCAATAAGATGTAAACTACTTTATAGGAGAATTCAAAGAACAGACACACATGTAATCAAAAATCCTAAAATCATTTTGTTAATAAAATTCAATATTCACAAGGCAATAATGAATCATAAAAACACAAGACAAAGTTAATTTCTTTCAGCAGGAGTTATTTGCATTGTTGTCAATTCTTTCTGACATAGAGTCTTATAAAGTAACTCAATGGCAGTGAATATTTGCATACCCTATACAATCATATAACCCAGAGGGCTTTGTTAATAGAATACCCAGTAGTTTATTTCTGTATGTGCCCATTTCAAAGTCTTTTACAATTTTTCCCAACACTGAGGACTTACATCTGACACTCTCCTCCTTTTTTAAAATGCCTGTAACATTTACAGCAGTTATGGTCAATCTCCTTAATACATCCAGCATGTTCCAAGGTCAGCAGAAGTAACATCATTTGGAAGATTGTTAGAAAAACACACAATTTCAGGCTTTACCCAGTCCTCCTGAATCAAAACCTTCATTGTAACAAGATTCCCAGGTGATTTATAAGCACATCAACATTGTTGAAGAATTGATCTATACAACATAAAAAAAAAAAACAGTAGTATAAACTGTCTTGTTGTTTACTGTGTGGGTACTCTACCTTAATAAATTCCTTTTTTTTGCAAATTCTTTAAGTTACACTTTTAAGCAAATAAAGGAATTGATTCAAATAATCAAAAATTGTTTTCTCGGGGCCAACATGGCAGAGAAGTAGGGGGATCCATACTTCCCATGCCTCTCAAACAAAAACGTGCTGAAGGCAAAGTACTTTGAACCCCAGAGTCTGGGAGGAAAAGAGACTGAATCTACCAAGAAGAAAATGGGAAAACTGGAGAAAAGATAGGGCTACTCCAAGGAACAAATCAAAGCACACCTGGTGGAGGGTCCAAAATATCACTATGAGTAGGGTAATAAAATAACCAAAGTCAGAACAAGAGAGAGAAAGTAACAATTCCAAGAAAACACCTCCTGAGGGGCCAGGCTCTAGACGGTGTATGATCCCCCTTTAATATAGCAGTGCTCACAGGTACAGAGCACACAACAAGCTTTTAAAACACATAAGGGACAGACAACTAGCCAATATGATGAAACAGAAGAATTCTCAAAAGAAACTCCAGGAAACAGTGATAGCTAACAAATTGATCAAAACCGACTTAAGCAATATAACTGAACAAAAATTTAGATTAATAGTTATAAAATTAATTGCTGGGCTTGAAAAAAGCAGAGAATCTATTGCTGCAGAGATCAAGGGACCAAAAAATAGTCATGATGAATTTAAAAATGCTATAAATGAGGTACAAAATTAAATGGAGGTGGCTACAGCACAGATCGAAGAGGCAGAGGGGAGAATAGGAGAATTAGAAGATAAAACTATGGAAAAAGAGGAAGCTAAGAAAAAGAGAGATAAAAAAAAATCCAGGAGTAAGAGGGGAGAATTAGAGAACGAAGTGATGCAGTCAAATGGAACAATATCAGTATCATAGGAATTCCGGAAGAAGAAGAGAGAGAGAAAGGGGCTGAAGGTGTACTTGAACAAGTCATAGCTGAGAACTTCCCCAATCTGGGGAAGGAAACAGGCATTGAAATCCAAGAAGCACAGAGAACTCCCTTCAGACGTAACTTGAATCGATCTTCTGCATGACGTATCATAGTGAAACTGGCAAAATACAAGGATAAATGGAGAATTCTGAATGCAGTTAGGGATAAACGGGCCTTCACATACAAAGGTAGACACATAAGGGTAGTAGCAGGCCTATATACTGAAACTTGGCCTGCCAGAAAGGAATGATGGGAAATCTTCAATGTGATGAACAGGAAAAATAGGCAGTCAAGAATCCTTTATCCAGCAAGTCTGTCATTCAGAATAGAAGGAGAGATAAAGGTTTTCCCTAACAAACAAAAACTGAAAGAATTAATCACCACTAAACCAGCCCTACAAGAGATCCTAAGGTGTGAGTGAAATGTTGCAAGGACCACAAAGTACCAGAGACATCACTACAAGTGTGAAACCTACAGATACCACAATGACTCTAAACCCATTATCTTTCAAAAATAACACTGAATGTACATGGACTAAATGCTCCAATCAAAAGACATAGGGTATCAGAATGGATAAAACAAAACAAAACAAAACAAAACAAGACCCATCTATTTGCTGTCTACAAGAGACTCATTTTAGACCTGAGGACACCTTCAGATTGAAAGTGAGGGGATGGAGAACTATGTATCATGCTACTGGAAGTCAAAAGAAAGCTGGAGTAGCCATACTTACATCAGACAAACTAGACTTTAAATTAAAGGCTGTAACAAGAGATGAAGAAGGGCACTGTATAATTACAGGGTCTATCCATCAGGAAGAGCTAACAATTATAAATGTCTATGCACCGAATTTGGTAGCCCCCAAATATATAAAATAATTAATCACAAACATAAGCAACCTTATTGATAAGAATGTGGTAATTGCAGGGGACTTTAATACTTCACTTACAACAATGGATAGATCATCTAGACAGAGAATCAGTAAAGAAACAATGGCTCTGAATGATACATTGGACCAGATGGACTTGACAGATATATTTAGAATTCTGCATCCCAAAGCAACAGAATATACTTTCTTCTCAAGTGCACATGGAACATTCTCCAAGACAGATCACATACTGGGTCACAAACAGCCCTTCATAAGTAAACAAGAATTGAGATCATACCATGCACACTTTCAGAGCACAATGGTATGAAACTTGAAAACAACCACAGGAAAAAGTCTGGAAAACTTCCAAAAGCATGGAGGTTAAAGAATATCCTACTAAAAAATGAATGGGTCAACCAGGCAATTAGAGAAGAAATTTAAAAACATATGGAAACAAATGAAAATTAAAATACAATAATCCAAATGCTTTGGGATGCAGCGAAGGCAGTCCTGAGAGGAAAGTACATTGCAATCCAGGCCTATCTCAAGAAACAAGAAAAATCCCAATACAAAATCTGGTAGCACACCTAAAGGAACTAGAAACAAAACAGCAAAGACACCCCAAACCCAGTAGAAGAAGAGAAATAATAAAGATCAGAGCAGAAAAAAACAATGTAGAATAAAAAAACACACACACACACACAGTAGAGCAGATCAATGAAACCAAGAGTTGGTTTTTTGAAAAATAAACAAAATTGATAAGCCTCTAGCCGGGCTTCTCAAAAAGAAAAGAGAGAGGACCCAAATAGATAAAATCATGAATTAAAATGAAATTATTGCAACCAATCCGTCAGAAATACAAGCAATTATCAGGGAATACTATGAAAAATTATACGCCAACAAACTGGACAACCTGGAAGAAATGGACAGATTCCTAAACTACCACACACTTCCAAAACTCAAATGGGAAGAAATAGAAAATTTGAACAGACCCATAACTAGTGAAGAAATTGAATCAGTTATCAAAAGCCTCCCAACAAATAAGAGTCCAGGACCAGATGACTTCCCTGAGGAATTCTAGCAGACATTTAAAGCAGAGATAATACCTATCTTTCTCAAGGTGTTCCAAAAAATGGAAAGGGAAGGAAAGCTTCCAGACTCATTCTATGAAGCCAGTATTACTTTGATTCCCAAACCAGACAGAGACCCAGCAAAAAAAGAGAACTATAGGCCAATATCCCTGATGAATATGGATGCAAAAATTCTCAACAATATACTAGCAAATCGAATTCAACAGCATATAAAAAGAATTATTCACCATGATCAAGTGGGATTCATTCCTGGACTGCAGGGCTGGTTCAGTATTTGCAAATAAATCAATGTGATACATCACATTAATAAAAGAAAAGATAAGAACCATATGATCTTGTCAATCGATGCAGAAAAAGCATTTGACAAAATTCAGCATTCTTTCTTAATAAAAACCCTCAAGAAAGTCGGGATAGAAGGAACATATTTAAACATCATAAAAGCCATTTATGAAAAGCCCACAACTAGTATCATCCTCAATGAGGAAAAACTGAGAGCCTTCCCCCTGAGATCAGGAACATGACAGGGATGGCCACTCTCACCACTGTTGCTTAACATAGTGTTGGAAGTGCTAGCATCAGCAATCAGACAACAAAATTAAATCAAAGGCATCAAAATTGGCAAAGATGAAGTCAAACCTTCACTATTTGCAGATGACATAATACTCTACACGGAAAACCTGACAGATTCCACCAAAAGTCTGCTAGAACTGATACATGAATTCAGCAAAGTTGCAGAGTACAAAATCAATGTACAGAAATCGGTTGCATTTTTATACACCAATAATGAGCAATATAAAGAGAAGTAAAAAATCTGGTCCCATTCACAATTGCACCAAGAATCATAAAATACCTAGGAATAAACCTAACCAAAGATGTAAAAGATCTGTATGCTGAAAACTATAGAAAGCTTATGAAGAAAATTGAAGATAAAAGAAATGGAAAAACAATCCATGCTCATGGATTGGAAGAATAAATATTGTTAAAATTTCAATACAACCCATAACAATCTACACATTCAATGCAATCCCCATCAAATTTGCACCAGCATTCTTCTCAAAGCTAGAACAAGCATCCTAAGATTTGTATGGAACCACAAAAGACATCGAATAGCAAGGTAATATTGAAGAAGAAAACCAAAGCGGGAGGCATCACAACCCCAGACTCTAGCCTCTACTACAAAGCTGTAATCATCAAGACAGTATGGTATTGACACAAAAACAGACACATAGACCAATGGAAAATAATAGAGGCCCCAGAATTGGACCCAGAAATGTATGGCCAACTAATCTTTGACAAAGCAGGAAACAAATTGTGCTGGGAGAACTTGACAGCAACATGCAGAAGAATGAAACTAGACCACTTTCTTACACCATTCACAAAAATAAACTCAAAATGGATGAAGGACCTGAATGTGAAACAGGAAACCATTAAAACCCTAGAGGAGAAAGCAGGAAAAAACCTCTTTGACCTCAGCTGCAGCAATTTCTTACTCGACATATCTCCAAGGCAGGGAATTAAAAGCAAAAATGAACTATTGGGATCTCATGAAGATAATAAGCTTCTGCACTGCAAAAGAAACAATCAACCAAACTAAAAGGCAACTGATGGAATGGGAAAAGATATTTGCAAATGACATATCAGACAAAGGGCTAGTATCCAAAATCTATAAAGAACTCACCAAACTCCACACTCAAAAAACAAATAATCCAGTGAAGAAATGGGCAGAAGACATGAATAGACACTTCTTTAGAGAAGACATCCAGACGTCCAAAAGACACATGAAAAGATGCTCAATGTCACTCATCATCAGGGAAATACAAATCAAAACCACACTGAGAAATCAAATACAAATCAAAACCACTCCCGCAGTGAAAGTGGCTAAAACGAACAAATCAGGAAACTATAGACGCTGGAGAGGATGTGGAGAAATGGGAACCCTCTTGCACTGTTGGTGGAAATGCAAAATGGTGCAGCTACTCTGGAAAACAATGTGGAGGTTCCTCAAAAAATTAAAAATAGATCTACCCTATGACCCAGAATAGCACAACTAGGAATTGACCCAAAGGTTACAAGAGTGCTGATGCATAGGGTACATGTATCCCAATTTTTATAGCAGCACTTTCAACAATAGCTAAATTATGGAAGGAGTCTAAGTGTCCATCAACTGATGAATGTATAAAGAAGATGTGGTTTATATATATAATGGAATACTGCTTGGCAATGAGAAAGAATGAAATCTGGTCATTTGCAGCAACATGGATGGAACTGGAGGGTATTATGCTAAGTGAAATAAGGCAGAGAAAGACAGTTAACATATGTTTTCACTCATATGTGGATTCTGAGAAACTTAACAGAGAACCACAGGGGAGTGGAAGGGGGGAAAAATTTAGAGAGGGAGGAAGGAAAACCATAAGAGACTTAAATACTGAGAACAAACTGAGGGTTGATAGGGAGAGGGCAGAGGGGAAAGTGGGTGATGGGCATTGAGGAGCGCACCTGTTGGGATGAGCACTGGGTGTTGTTTGGAAACCAATCTGACAATAAATTATATTTAATATGAATCAATGAATGAATAAATGAATGAATAAATAAATACATAAATAAAACTTTAACCAAAAAAAATTAGTTTCTGAAAGTGGGGTAGCCACTGCAACATTTTTCTTACCAGGCATTCTTAATTGACTTTAAAATTTACACAGAGATATGCAAATCAGAAAATCAGAGCTGAGCTCATTTTGTACAGGAAAAAATATCAGAACTATGGAAAAGGAACTCTTTTTCTACTTCTGCAAAGGTTTAAAGAGTATGTTATAAGGGCTCCTGAGTGGCTCAGTCAGTTAAGTGTCTGACTTCAGCTCAGGTCATGATCTCACTGTTCATGAGTTCAAGCCTGACGTTGGGCTCTGTGCTGACTACTTGGATCCTGGAACCTGGTTTGGATTCTGTGTCTCCTTTTCTGTCTGCCCATCCCCCACTTGTGTGCGCTCTCTCCCTCTCTCTCTCTCTCTATCTCAAAAATACACAAATATTTAAAAAAACTTTAAAAAATATGTTACAGCACACTTACAGATAAATAAAAACAAATATCAGGCATCAAGGGAAGGCCAATCAGTAATTAATTTGCTAATTAAAATTCTCAAAGAAGAAAAATAGTGTCTGTTTTACTTAATCTATATGATGTTCTCAACAGTGCAATATTTCTGAAGATATCAAACAAATAGTTTTGATATCCCAGTCTTGGTTAGTCTGAATTGAGTAATTTCAACAAATGTAATTTAAAAAGAGATTCACAATAACAAGTGTTGGTGAGAATGTGGAGAAAAGGGAACCGTCTTGTACTGTTAGTGCAAATGTAAATTGGTCCAACTACTGTAAAAAGCAGTATGGGGTTTCCTCCAAAAAATAAAATAAAATAAAAAAGAAATAACCATACAAACTAATAATTCCATTACCAGATATTTACCTAAAAAAAAAAACAAAAAAACAAAAAAAAAAAAAACAAGAAACAAAAAAAACCCACACCAATTTGAAATGATAAATGCACTCGTATGTTTTCAGTTGGTTAAGCCTCTCACTTCAGCTCGGGTCATGATCTCACAGTTCGTGGGTTTGAATCCCAAGTCAGGCTGTATGTTGACAGATCAGAGTCTGGAGACTGCTTCAGATTCTGTGTCTCCCTTTCTCTGACCTTTCCATACTAACGCTGTCTCTCTCTCTCTCTCACTTAAAAATAAACATCAAAAAAATTAGAAAAAAAAAGAAGAAGAAGATCTTGCTATGTGGGACAACATGGATATACCTAGCAGGTATTATGCTAAGTCAAATAAGTCAGAAAGAGAAAGACAAATTTCACTTGTATGTGGAATTTAAAAAACAAGACGAATTAACAAACAAAAACCAAAAACACTCATAAATACAGAGAACAAACTGGTAGTTGCCAAGGGGAAGGGATTGTGGGCTTGGATGAAATAGATGAAGGGGATTAAGAGGTACAAACTTCTAGTTATAAAATAAATAAGTCACATAGATGAAAATTATAGCATAGGAAATATAGTCAATATATTGTAACAACATTGCATACTGACAGATGATGACTACATTTATAGTAGGAAGCATTGCTAATGTATAGAATTGTCAAATCACTATGTTACACCTGAAACTAATATAATATGCACTTTAGCTATAGTTTAATAATAGAATTTTAAATAAATAAAAAGAGAAATTCACAAAGCAAATACAATTCTCAAATCCACCCCAATTTTTTTAGTTTGTTATTAGACTTAGATATAATATTATTTCAGCTAATTATACAAGCAAAAATGTGTTATAGAGTTAAATATAAAATATTTTCATACAGGAACACATAATTTGTTGTGTTTTTTTTTTTAATTAAGTAATTCGTACCATGAAAAACATACATTTATTTTTCATGAATCAGAGGTTCACCTGAACGTTCCCTCTTATGTCATTTTTTAATTAGTAATAAAGCTATTTTACCTTATTTTTAAATGTTTATTTATTTATTTTGAGGGAGAGAGAAAGAGGCAGACTCCCTGCCTAAGTCCTTGAATTTCTATTGACATGGAATATGTAGATCTATAAATGTGTATGGTATTCAAGCATCATAAATTAAATCTCTAAAGTTCATCTTTAGAGATTATTATACAGCTGAGAGAAAATTCCATCAAGTCTCACTCCAATTTTTACTTTTTTTTTCCAAAATAAATACTAAACAATCCAAACCACTAGGATCACTAATAAAGAGCTTTCCAATTTTCAAAACTTTTGATACTTTTTTCTGACCTGCATAGTTTTACACCTTACCCTTAGGGAAGCTTTTCTTGAATTGTTTTCTTAAAGATCAAGCTTCTGCTAGTTTTGGTTTGCCGTTGAACAAGGCACTTTCTCTCTTGCCCAGTCTTGTTTTGGAGTCTAATTTTGTGTTTGAGGGTTGGATTAACCCAACATCCTGTTTTATAATCTTCTGACTCACCAGGAGAGGAGAATGACTTTTGAATCTCATGTCTGCAGTTTTACTCTACCAATGTACATTTAAAAAATTAGCTTAACTTTTGATAGGTTTGATTTTCTTAATCTGCATTTTTACAATAGTTATCTTTTTAGGCAGGAATGAAAAGACAATCTGATATGATGGTAATGATGATGATGATGACGTTATTTTTACCTACAGTGTTTAAGGCACAACTAAAAGATACAAGTCTAGTTACAAAAGCAGTTAAGTGTTGAGATTTTACTAACAACAAAGATATTTACTTAAAAAATTTTTAGAGGTAAATAATTCCCAAGCTGAAAGTATAATCTCCTTTCCTCATTTCTCTGCCAATCTCTCCAATTGGGTTTCCTCATTCAGTACTTTGTGCCTATCTCTTTATCCACTTAAAATTGTATATCCAAGTCAAGACAGTATATTGGACACATGCCTTAGAGATATAAGACATTCACCACAGGGAGAGAAAGCAAGTTTAAAATTTATATAATGTGTTTTCAATTATATTATTCAACACAACAGCTCTCTCCCCTTCTCTCTCCCCCTTTCTCCCTCCTCCTCTGCCCCTTCTTTCTCCCTCTTCCAAAGCATCTTGCCCATGAGGCAGGAACATTAAGACCCTCTTGGTCTGTTCCTATTTTAATTTTAAATGTCAGAATTCTTAAGCCTGTAATTGTTCTATTAGATCATACTGTATCCTCTCCTTCCCCGCAGGAAAGGAGGGGGCTGCAGTATTAAGGATATAAACACATGAAATGTCATTTGATAATTTTATCTTTTAGATTTAACTTCAGAATCAATGTTTTTCTTAATAATGGGAGAAAAGGAATCAAATTCCTTATGAAGGGCATAAACACTTGAAAAATGAATTTGTGGAAGCAAGATGATCCTGGAGTATGGAAATCTATAAAAACATTACTAGCTTCAAGAGGAAGTCAACATGGGAAACAACTGTGCAGAAAAATAGTCATTCTGAAATACTTATTTAAATACAAAATCTAACTTATTAAAATAAAACAAATCTATTTATTGCATCATAAAGGAAAGGGTTATTTATCTAAGGAATGCCATCTCCTGGGTGCTATTATCATTTAAGCAAGGAAATAAAAGGTTTGATTTTTATACTTGAATCTCACCCATTAACTCCACTATCTAAACTTGAAATTAGATGTGTGTTGTTTCCATGGTCATCAGAACTAAACATTCCTTTTCCTTGGTAAAAATGATGTTTTTTACAGAAAAGGTAATTTGAAAGAAATTTCCCATCTGTTTTCAGAGAAATTAAGTTCCCATAAGAATGTGCACACAAGTTTCACCTTTATCCTCTATAATCCATTCTATTTTTCTGCTTGTCTTCTGAGGATCCATCTATTAACTTCTAGAACTGAAGAGGAAGGACACTGAAAGGTTTGTTCTCTTCAGTTAAACACTGTCACTGTTTAACGCTTGTGTCATGTTAATATTTGATTCAAGTGTTGCAAAATGATGAAGTCAACTAATTCAAGTGAAGCAAGTACATTGCAAGCACAAAGATACCAAAGCATATTGCTGTGTCTCACTCCAAACTGCTATTCAATATTATTAATACTGAAGCCTATAGCAGAGCAAAGCAAATCTAAACACACTTGTTATTAGTCCTTTCCTGGTTATCCACTTTTATAATTGGCTTTCAAACAGAATTACCCACATTATCCACATTCCAAAATAAGATTTTGGAGACTTTCTTACTGTGGTTCAGAGGATCCCTTGTTTCTACTCCTTTCACAGACATAAGGGTTTAGGTTTGCAAATGTATAAGACATGGCAGAGTTTCAAAGGCGAACGTTTATGCTGTTCACATGCTTACTTTTTGTCATCAGTTACCATCTAGATTTAGAAAAATGAGTTAGGGGTGCCTGGGTGGCTCCGTTGGTTGAGTGTCCAACCCTTGATTTCAGCTCAGGTCATGATCCCAGGGTCATGGGATTGAGCCCTGTGTCAGGCACTGAGCTGACGGTGGAGCTTGCCTGAGAGACTCTCTCTTTCTCTCTCTCTCCCTCAGTCTGCTTGAGATTCTCTCCCTCTCTCCACTGTCCCTCTCCCGCACTGTGCTCTCTCTCTAAAAAAAGAAAAGGGGAAAATGATTTAACAGAATTTTTCTATTAGGCAATTCAGGAAAATACATTCACATGATTGTTAAACAATTAACTTTTGTTTATATTTTGAGATATTATTATACAGAATGAAAGATGAGCCTAACAAAGTTGGTTCAGTGGGTAGGCAAATTTAGTATCTGAAGCATAATAACAAATAGAAAATCCAAAGTTATATAAAATAGTCTAAGAAATTAGAAAGGATTAAATATAATAAAATTTGTTGAGAAAAAAACCCAAAATGTGTTTCATACCTATAAATAGGTAAAACTTTAGAAATACAAACAAATTATATAGAAATGGTCTGCCACACATTTGAAACACAATATATAAAGAACAAACTTCCCTATATCATTCAGCCCTTAAGCAACCATGTAAAGTGGAGTGTAATGATGCCATTTTATAAAAGAGGAAAAGAGGCTGAAAGATGATAAGAAGTAGGTCTAACACCACCCCACTCATGGATGGCAAGCCCAATATTCAAACCCACATCTCCCTTACTCCAAATTCCTCAGATCTTTTCTCCCCCAAGTCATGGGGAAATGACTCTTCATCAGGGAATATAAGGGACAGAGCCACAGTGATGAGATTAGTCAAATGGCATCTTGAAGGGCCTATAGTACCATGAAGAGATAGGGCAAGTATATATTCCAGAAAGAAGAAAGAATGAGTAAAGTAAGAAATAAACTGGCACAAGGAAGGTGCCAAAAGTTAGCTCCTCTAATACTATTGACACATTTTGTTGAGAAGAGCAAGCTGAGCTTACTGGTTTCAGCAGTAAAGGAAAACACTGTCTTGTTTTAGTACTTTTCCAGGTCAAAGTTAGGATATTTATGAGATTTGAATGTTAAATTTGATGTGTGGTTTTCAATGTTTAGTTAGGATTAGGAAACAATTATGATATAATAGTTTGAGACTGAGAGACACAGTGAAGGTATGCTTTGATGCAAGGGATTCATGGAGCGTTGGGATGCAATCTGTCCTTTATTAGTTTCTATTTAAGATTTCATGGGTCTTTTGGAAAGTTCCTGGGGAAAAGGTGGCCTTCTCCTCTTTTTGTCAATACAGCTTTATTAGAACACACCCACTGATTTACTCATTGTCTTTGGTTATTTTTGCACTACAAAGGTAGAGTTGAGTAGCTGCAACAGAGACTCTTTGGCCTCTAACTTATAAAGTATTTAGAATCTAGCCTTTCACTCTCTCTCACTCACACACACACACACGAAATTGTGACACTTGGTACAGATGATTTCAGTTCTCATAAATAGTTTGGTTTGTCTCAGCACTGAGCATTAAACAGTCTTGTATCTTCAACTTGTTTATTTTTTAATGTTTTTAAAATATAATTTATTGTCAAGTTAGCTAACATACAGTGTGTACAGTGTCCTCTTGGCTTTGGGAGTAGATTCCCATGATTCATCACTTACATACAACATCCAGTGCTCATTCCAAAAAGTGCCGTCCACAATGCCCATCACTCATTTCCCCTTCTCCCCAGCTCCCCCCCCCCCATCAACCCTCAGTTTGTTCTCTGTATTTAAGAGTCTCATATGGTTTGTCTTCCTCTCTGTTTGAAACTATTTTTCCCCTTCCCTTCCTCCATGGTCTTCTGTTAAGTTTCTCAAATTCCACATATGAGTGAAAACATATGATACCTGTCTTTCTCTGACTGACTTATTTCACTTACATAATACCCTCCAGTTCCATCCACGTTGTTGCAAGTGGAAAATTTCATTCTTTCTCATTGTCAAGTAGTATATCAATGTATATATAAACCACATCTTCTTTGTCCACTCATCAGTTGATGGACATTTAAGCTCTTTTCATAATTTGGCCATTGTGGAAAGTGCTGCTATAAACATTGGGGTATAAGTGTTCCTATGCATCAGCACTCCTGTATCACTTGGGTAGATTCCTAGCAGTGCTATTGCTGGGTCATAGGGTAGTTCTAGTTTTAATTTTTTGAGGAAACTCCACATTGTTTTCTGGAGTGACTGTGCCGGATTGCATTCCTGCCAACAGTGCAAGTGGATCCCCTCTTCAACCTGTTTAGACACAATCTCTCCTTTAGCTGACTGAAGTCCCTTTCTCTCCATATATCTGTAGGTCAGGAGACAGAATCTTATTCTTCTCACTCCATATTGGTGCTTCCCTACCATCAGTATTCCCCAACCAATTAAAATTTTATTGGAGAAGGAGAAGGAGAAGGAGAAGGAGAAGGAGAAGGAGAAGGAGGAGGAGGAGAAGAAGGAGAAGGAGAAGAAGGGATGAAGAGAGGAAGGGAAGAAGGGAAGAAGGGAGGAAGGAGTCAAGTCAGAAAGAAATTTCAATTAAAAGAGCAAAATTTAACCAAAGTGGCTGGTCAAAAGCACAGGTGAAAGTGAGGTCTATAGTTATCTATCTGATTTTCTTACTGTCTATTTTTTTGCTTCTTTCCCAGTTTTACCTACAGTATAGTAGTTTATTACAATTTATAATTACCTACTTAAAAACTAATAATAAAAATCAAGCCCCAAATTTAATTTCCTTGACTTTGTCTTTCCCTTTTAATTGCATACTGCCACATTTCATACAGTTGACCATCCTCTTATTCTGGCAATTCTCCCTTCTTTTTTGTTACATTGTTCTTTTCTGATTTCTTCTCATACTCCTGGGCCTCTTCTCCATGGATCTCACTAATTTCTCTACTTTTTTTGAGGTTTGGGTAGGAATTCCCAAGCTCTGCTCTTTGTTCTCATTTTCTTTCTCATTAATTTTTAATTTTAATGTTATTCACTCCATTGAGGAGTGGTTGAAAGCACAGCCTATGGTGTCAGATGGACTGGGTTTGAATTCCAAGCTTTTATAGAAATACCTGTGTAACCTTGAGGAAATTGACCTAACCGCTCTAGGGGGCATTTTCTGCTTCAGTAAAATGGAGCCAATTCTATCTCATAATCAGTTAATAACGTCAAACAAACTTCTCTAGGTTAACACTGTTATTGGTACATCCAATCTAATATTCACAAAATCAAACCAATCACTTAATAATATCAATTTTTTCTGCCTCTATTTCTGTTTCAGCTACCAAAATCCTACTAATGTTATAGATTAAATATTTCAGACTTGAACTACTTCTCCAGCTCTTATCTAATTTTCATGTACTGTACTGCTTCTCTGTCTTTGTTTTGTCATGTACATCTATTATTCCCTTCCCACTGCTTTTGCAAACATACTTAAAACTGTTGAATTACACTGCATAAACTTTAATAAGATTCCCGTGCTAAAGAACTTTTTCTTAAAACACTGCTACTTGAATCCCCTGATTAGTCTTAATTTAGTGACATTTTTCTTACTTTGTGACTTTATATTATACAGGAGTAAGAAAAAACCTGATGAAATATGTTTAAGTAAAATATGATAGTATCTGTGTGAAGTGTGAAGATGTTCTAAAGATGCTCTGAACATTTTTTTTAATTCACAATGTAACAAAAGATAAACTAAGAAATTGTTAACATAAGATTGATTCTAGAAAATACATCATTCCTAAAATTTTGTGTATTAAATCACTTAACCCTTTTTGACATATTAAAATGTGTTTTGCTCTGCCTTTAAATTCAATAACAGGAAAGTTGACCTTCCATATATTAAGTATATGAATATAATTTATTCAGATGCACAGATTTATAATAATAGAAATATTATTTACAAATATTAAGAGAATTCAGCATCCATAGACATGGTAACTAAATTTTATATATATATATATATATATAATAGGGTATAGTTTGGGTATATATAAGTTGATGAGTCTTGTCAAAATGCTTTTATTTGTTCTGTGGAAGTATGTGACTAAAAGTCAACAATCAAATTTGTGATTTTCAGAATATTTTATTGACTGAGAGGCTTACAACTGTTTCAGAAAAATAAAGTGGGTAAAAATAGCATCCAAAAAAGTTGAGTTATAGTTTATAAACAGAAAAATTAGAAAAATCTTATTTTCCTATAGGAAGAAGATATGATCTCACTTTTCTAGAGTTAATAATCACAACATAAATAATATGGACAAAACAAGTAAACCTCATAAGAACTTCTAATCAGCAAATGAAACAGTTATCACCATTTATTTACATTTTAAAGGATAATTTAGACTATGCTTATATTTTATAAACTAACTTTATCAGTGTGGAATAAACTGCTATGTCTAGATTTGAGTAATAGTGTTTGTCTCTATTTATTTTTTTAAGTTTATTTATTTTGAAAGAGAGAGAGAGAATGCAGGAGGGGCAGAGAGACAGGGAGAGAGAGAGAATCCTAAGCAGGTTCCTCATTGTCAGCATAGGGCCCAATGTGGGTCTCAAACTCATGAACCATGAGATCAAAACCAAGAGTTGGAGGCTTAACCCACTTAGCCACCAATGTACCTCTGTCTCTATTTCAATGTAAGTCTTTCTCATTTTCTTTAGAAATTTTATAACATATATTTGTCAATCTAATTAGTTTTGCTACACTAACAAGTTTTTATTTTTATTTTTTTAACATTGAAAACACATGTTCATAGTTACAGAGACCTACTTTCCTAAGACTTTGGCCAGTATTCATTATAATCACACTTCTGAGGAAATGTATAATGATAAGGTTGCATCACAGATAACTCAATTCCCCATGAGTTTAAAAATGAGGATGCAGACAAGAAGCTTCTACCATATTTAGTCATGTGTATTTCTATTTTTTGATGTACAAAAATCATTTGTTTCTGAATTTATAGTAGGAAAAAGTTATGTTAACAAAAGTCCAATGAGAGAATTTACTATTTAATTGCATTCCATTGTTTTTTACTTGTTTGATTGTTATGAGGTAGAGCAAGCAGCAGCTTGTAGAAAGAAGAAAGAACATGTAAAATCTCTGTACTAAAACACACAGGGCATACCAAACACACCAGATCAAACAGACAGAGAATATGTCCCCAGAAGACCATCACATATTCATTCCCTCACAAACTGAGATCCTGTTGTGCTAGGATGAATCATTTAAGGCCCTTACTTTTACAAAGTCCATGATTTAATCAGTGAGACAGATACAGGACAGAAAATGATGTCGTGTTGTGACAACTATAATGATAGTAATTTTTACAGGCAGATAAGTGCAGAGATAAGAAGCTCCTAGGTGAGCCTAATGGGAAGTGGGAAGAGGTCAAGAAAAGGTTTCTAGACAAAGGAAACTATAATGTATTATTTTAAAAAAAAAGTTCAAATATTGTTAATAACAATATTGGTAAAAAGATATTGTAAACCAAGGGACATAAGAAAAACAAAGAGCTGAGAGAGTCCATAAGTCTGTAATGCATATGGAAACATGTAAGCAGTTTAGTGACACGGGAAACATTAGTGAAGGAGTAAACAGGGACTGAAAGGTAGGCAGAAATCAGATCAGAGAAAGCGTTGCGTGTCCTATTTAAAAACTTTATTTCTATTGAATCGGCACTCTGGTGCCACTGAAGAGTTTGAAGCAAGTAATGTAAGTGTGAAAGTCGAATTTTAGGCAGACTATTCTGGTGATTCAGTGCAAGATAGATTTGAAAAGTACCAAGGAAAAAACAAGATGCTCTGACAGTTTTCTGAGTTAGAAACATAATAACTGGTAGAGGTCATAAAAGTGGAGCAGAAGATTAATGTTTGAGGATTATTTCAGAAACATAAACAGTGAGATTTGCCCAGGTAATGCAGGTGACAAGACAGGAAGGACTATCAGCTTTTGTTGGCAACTGGCTACAAGACATTGCTAGAAACAAAGGTAAAGTAACAGCTGATAAGTAACCAGGAAATGTGTACAGATGCCATGTTGATTTTGAGATGTCTCTAATGTATACAGATAAAGATTTTGAATAAGTAGTTGGATAATGAATTTGGAGTTCAGAAGACGGGTCTGTGCTAGAGAAGCAATTTAGAGATCCTTTAGCATATCCACAATAATTAAAAGAGAGAAATTAGGTCACTCAAAGAGAGGACTAAATGAATAAGAGCCTCAAAGAACCAAGGATGAATCCCAGGGTTTTATTAAGTAAGAGGACAGAAAACTAAGTAAGTACAGAAATGAGGGACATTCTCGGAAAGGTTAGAGATCTGATCACACAGCATCCACATGCTGGAGAGTACAGGTTGCAATTTTACTGTAGTTTACTCTAAGATTATCCATTTAAGGACTGGATAGAAAATGAAAGACAAATCTGGATTTGAAATAATAGAGCCGTGGAGTTAGAGAAATATACATTGAGAATGATCAAGGCAAATGAGTTTGCATTAGTTTTTGACTGCTGCTATAACGATTTCCATAAACAAAATGGTTTATAACAACACAGATTTGTTATCTTGCAGTTCTATGAATTAGAAGTCCCACATAGTTCTCAGTGAGCTAACATCAAAATGTTGGTCAAGCTGAGTTTCTTCTGGAGGCTTTTGGGAGAGATCTATTCCACTGCCCTTTCCAAATTCTAGCAACTGCCCACATTCTTTGGTTTATGGTTCCCTCCTTCCAACTTCAAAGCCAGGAACATTGCATCTCTTTGACCATTTCTTTTGTAGTCATATCTCAACCTGCCTCTCTCTTCCATTTTAGGGACCCTTGTGATTACATTGGATTTACCCAGTTAATCTAGCATAATTTCCCCCTTTTCAAAGTCCTTACTTAAATTGAACAAATAGAGTCCCTTTTAACATTAATACTTTCTGTTTCTAGTAATTAAAGCATAGACATCTTTTGGGGCAGACAGACATCATTCTTATTCTGCTTACCACACTCTTACAACCATACAAGGTTCTAGTGCGTGTCTGTGGGTCTTTGTGTGTGTGTATGCACACACATGATTCACATTATTTGTGGTACTTATGTTCCATGGAGTAGCTGAAAATGCTGAATTAGAGAACACAAAGCCATTGGTGTTTGGAGAAAATAGACATAGGTTCCTGTGAGCCACTGGTCATACATTTTGGTTGACTGATCAATAAGTAACCTTGTTTTATGTGTATTTGCTTAAAGACACCTTTTTAAATATATACTGTTGACTCGTTAACATTGAACTAAGAGCCAATAGCACTATAACTCATGTCTGAGCAAGGCTTATCTAACACAAATATTTTGTCTGTAAATCATATCACAGCCTTCTTGCTCTTAGGAACAGGAAAAAGCATTTTACCTCTATGCTTAGGTATCATTTTAAACAGTGATATCAACAAAAAGCATGGAAAGTGAAAAATATGGCAATAAATACACCATAAAACGATACTTGTTTACAATATGAGAGCTGAAACAAAAAGGCAGAGCTATGCCTTGTTAGACCTCATCTGGCAACGTGTGTGCTAGGCAACTCAAAGTTTTCACTCTTCTGTGCATGTTCATATCCACGAGTGACCACAAAAATGCCACAAGTATTGGTTTTCAGATTAAAAATACATTTTAGTGTGTTGGCAAATTTGGAAATTTAGAATTCATGAATAATGACAATAATGATGATTGACTACATATCCACATACATATACACACACATATGAAATTCTTGGGGCGCATGGGTGGCTCAGTCGGTTAAGTGTCCAACTTCCTCTCAGGTCATGATCTCACAGTCCATGAGTTTGAGCCCCGCATCAGGTTCTGTGCTGACGGCTCAGAGCCTGGAGCCTGCTTCAGATTCTGTGTCTCCTTTTTTCTCTGCCCCTCCCCTGCTCATGCTCTGTCTCTCTGTCTCTCTGTTTCTCTCTCTCAAAAATAAACATTAAAAAATTGTATGAAATTCTTCACAAAAGATAAAGTGCAATGTAATTCATATATTTTTAGTTTAGAGAAATATGTTAACATCTTAAAATCTCCCTTGACTAAAATTATCAAGATTCATGATGGTGATATTACTTTTCACTTTTCAAAATCTTTTCCTGAATCCTCTATTATCTCTTCCCAACAACATTGTTCCTTCCTTGTCAAATTCACTAAAAAATAAAACCAAAAAGTAGAAAAAAATCAATAAAATGCAAAAGGTAACCTTAAAAATAGACAAAGACAGTTGTTCTGCTGTTCTAAAAGACCACAAAAAATTACATGCATGGAAGATGGGAGGAGCAGGATTCCAATACAGCAGCACAGAAAAGAGTTGAGCTGCTCCATTGTTTTGGAGTTAGGTAAATTCATGAGAAAAAGGCTGGGGGCCAGGAAAGAAATACAGAAATAGACGCAATTATTTTAAAAGGATGAAACATGTTTTATGCTTACATCAATTTACAAACAAGGAAAATTACACTCTGGTCCTCAGGAGGATGAAATGAGTCAAGCGCTGAAAAAATACCACCCATGCATCTGAAGACCGTATGGAAATATGGAAAAGAAGATTCTTTATGTGCCTTTCTAAATTAAAATTAGGCAACAAGCAACCAAGTTAAATCTTACTGAAATTACAAATGTACTTCCCTAGTTTTCTTTTTCTAATGGAGTCAACATGTTCTGGCATGTACTGAGTGAAAGGTCCATGAGGATACACGTATGTTTTGTGTTTGTGTGCAAATATCTGTGTCTTTGTGTGAGTCTACATCTGCGTCTATGTAGATGCAAAACTTAGCAATTAGCGACAATTTAACACTGTCTAAAGTTCTTGTCATCTGAAAGCCCAAAACAAGTAACTGAAAATGCTGCACCTCCTCCTGAGTTGCAGACTTCATCACCCACATGTGAAAAACAGAGCTCTTGAGTTTATACCAGTAAAGATGCAAACTTGCTCCCAAATCCTAATATTCCTCACATGAGAAAATCATATGCATCAAATCGTTCAAGCCAAAACAGTAAGAATCATCTTCTATTTCTCTCTTTACTTTACCACCCACATCCAAACCATCATCAGATCTCAATTCTAACTTTAAGCATACCTTGACCTACCCATTTCTTCCCATCTTTACCTCTACAACCTTATTTCCAGCTCTTTTTTCTTTCTGGGTTATTTCAAACCCCCTCAATTGGTTTCCCAGGTTTTACTTTACAAGGAGATAATTTTTTTTTTCAAATATCATTCATGTCACATTACTTGTTGCTTGATACTCTATGGTTACTTTCTATTTATAATCTAAATTACTAAGTAGTTGACCAGGTTTTACATAATCTGGCCCCTGTTGATTTGCAACAACTGATACCAACTCCTCTAAGCCTACCTACAGTTTTCCTGGCCTTATTTTAACTTCCCAAACACCAAACTCAACCCCATGTTGGGATCTCTGCCCTAGTCTCTTTGTAAAGTCCGACAACTTCAGACACTTTCACTTTCTATGTGTTTTATGGTTTCCTAACACTTAGGCTATTTTAAGTAACATCTATCTTTAATTTAAATATTCTTTTTTTCTTTTCCATGTTCAATAGAGTATGAACTTCAAAGAATGGGGAATTATTTGTCCTTTCCTATACTCTTGGGTGTAACCTAGTCCCTGTCATCTAGGAAGGTTTAACTGAATATGCATTGAACTCATATAACTACTGTTATAGGACATAACAAAATGGGGGCACCTGGGTGGTTCAGTCGGTTAAGTGTCCAACTTCAGCTCAGGTCATGATCTCACAGTTTGTGGGTTCAAGCCCTACTTGGGCTCTGTGCTGATAGCTCAGAGCCTAGAACCTGCTTCAGATTTTGTGTCTCCCTCTCTTTCTGCCCTTCCCCTGCTCACACTCTGTCTCTCTCTCTCAAAAATAAAACATTAAAAAAAGAAAAAAAATTAAAAAATAACAAAATGTCATATTTAATATTAATTGAAAAGAATTAAGAAATAGTACAAAAAAGACCAAGCGATGGTGTATGTTGTGTATAGTATCATCCATTCATTTACTCATTCATTCAGTTACTTATTTAGTCATTGTTTTTCAGTTTTAGATGAATGTAAATAATATTTATCATAGATATCTCTTTTCAACAAATCATATTCACCCAATTTTTATTAAAATCCACTAATTTTGCTAGACAGTGATAATATGAAAATGTAAACATTCTCCAAATTGCTCTTAGTGTGAATGGATTGCAGAAGATTTGTTAGTCAAGGCCTAGGAAAGAAATTCACACCAAATGTTAACACATGCAAGTATTTTCAATTTTGTGTAAAAATTCAAAGTAACCTTAAATGCACTCCTTTTGTACCTCTGAGATATTATTCATTTAAGAGTATAAATGCACTACAAATGGAAAAGAATACAAAAGGAATATAAGTTATAGGAGAACAAATACTTTCCTAAAAGCATATATAAGGGGTAGGGATGAAAAAAAAAATGGAGCTTAAACCAGTAAATAGAATATTTTAACATTTCAGATAATTGAAAAGTATTGAAGTGTCTTGATTATGGACAAGCCACATCCCTGGGTATATTTAGAGGAAACTGCACAGAAGATAGAAAGTGACCTATTGGTTGGGATTGGAGATATCCTGGCTTCCAAGGTATAACCAAGTATTGCCAGGTATTGCAATGTATGACCACGTATTGCCAAGGTCAAGAGTAAATACTGAGGTTCAAGAGGTGAGAATGGTTTGAAAATGCATGATCATAAATGGAAAAAATATATTTGGATTTCACCCAAGATATTCTCAAGCTACCAATTCATAGAATATTTTGGCAAATCATGTATCTGATAATGGACTTATATTTTATGCAGAATATGAAAAGACCTCTCTCAAAATAATTATGTTCAGTGAAAGAATCCAGACCAGAGAGTGAGTGAGAGTGAGAAGGAGGGAGGGAGAGAGGAGAAAGAGAGAGAGAGAGAGAGAGAGAGAGAGAGAGAGAGCTTATCATGTAATTCCAATAGATGTAAAATTCTAGAAAATTCAAGTTAATTATATAGTGACAGAAAACAAGTCAGTGGTTGCTTGTGTAGGGAGGAAATGGAGATTACACAGATTGTCATAAGGTAACTTTTGCAAAAAACTTTTAGAAGAGAAGAGTATGTTCACTATACTGATTGTGGTGCTATCTTCACAGGTGTATGCAAGTGTAAAAACTTACCAAATCATATGTATTAACTTTAAATATGTGCTGTATGTGACACCTCAATTCTACCTCAATAAAGCTGTTAAAACCAAAACATGGCAAAAATTAAAACAAACTAAAGACTTGATTGTCCCTTTCTAGTCCATGTGTGCCAAAAAGCTGTCACCTATTATTGTTCCCAAGACATATTTCATGTTATTTTTCTCTAGAGAACATAGATGCAATTTACAGAGAAAACTAATTTTCCTCTGGATGACTGTGCCATAGATTAGAATAGAGGGCCTCTGTCAGAGGCCTGTCTTGCTCCAAAAAAGCCTATAGTCAAATTTACCACTGATAAAACAATCTTACCTACTGTCAGGTCAAACCCATCTAAATTATGAGCATTTTGTGTCCTAAGCAATATTCTGTGTCCTAAGTCAATAAAGGGCCACCAAGCATTTGCAGGGAACCAGCAACATGGCTAAAATTAATAAAGAAAACAGGGGCGCCTGGGTGGCACAGTCGGTTGAGCGTCCGACTTCAGCCAGGTCACGATCTCGCGGTCCGTGAGTTTGAGCCCCGCATCAGACTCTGGGCTGATAGCTCAGAGCCTGGAGCCTGTTTCCGATTCTGTGTCTCCCTCTCTCTCTGCCCCTCCCCCGTTCATGCTCTGTCTCTCTCTGTCCCAAAAATAAATAAACGTTGAAAAAAAAATTTTTTTTAAAAAAATAAAGAAAACAAACAAACAGAAAAGAATAAAAAGAATACCAAGCTAATTATAATACTAGGACATACTAGAATGTACATATTACATAACTAAAACAACACAAGATAAAAAAGAATCTCTATAATTAGTATACTCAGAGATATCTGTGAAGAAACTTTAGTTATTAAACAAAGGAAAATACTACAGAAATGGAAAAATCAAGGATTAAGACTGAACTCTTAAATGTTAAAGCATTATGTTGAAATATCGTTGAAATATAATAACAACACAAAGACTAAATACATTGAAAATCAAGAAACCTCCAAGATTATGGAACAAAATGAAAAATAAAGAGAAAATTATGAGTGAAAAGACATGTAAAAATAAATGGGGAGGTCTAAGGTTTGTATAATATAAGTCCAAGAGGAAAAGAAAAGTGTGAAACAGGAAATAATGAAAAAATAATGGTCAGTAATTTTCTAGAATGGGAGAAAAATTGAGTCTGTTTAAAAGGGTTCAGTGACAAGAACTGATGAAAAATAACTTACATATAATGGTTTGAATGCTTCTAGATATCGAAAAAACATAAAGGAATAAGAATCGGACTGACATTGAACTAGATTAGATATCAGCAATAATAGATGCAAGAGACAACTGAGTACTCCCTTGGACATTCTGAAGAAAATGCTTTAGAACAAAGACTGCACTATATGTTATTGTGTGCATGAAGAATAAAAACTGTTCAGAATGTTTAACTCCTATAGACCTCTGTTAAGAATTTCCTTAGGGCACAATTCTGTTAAGAATTTCCTCAGGAAAATGGGGAAGGAAGAGAAGGTAGAAGATCTGGGGAAATTGTTACCTAAATCCAGAAAAGTAACAAACAAATGGAAATCTAGCCATAGTGGATGGGCCTGGGTGAAGGATTTTTCCAGGAAGGAAAGAGACTTGATTGGAGGAAAAACAAGTATTCTATCAATAGATATAGATAGATATAGATATAGATGTTATAGATAGATATGGATATAGATAGATGTAGATATAGATATAGACATAGATGATATAGATATAGGTAGATGTTTTTACCATCCATATGATATGATATGTATATCTTATAATATGGATATGGATAGAAGTGTGGGAAAAGGAAGATGCAGGATATAACACAACAAATGACATTGGAAAATGCAGGGAATAAAAAAGCAATAAAGGCACAATCAAGCTATGAAATGATTGAAAATATGTCAATATTTAAAGTGAGTGAATGGCTGTAAGAGAACTAATTAAATGTTGGTGCCCAGGATAAACCAAGAGATCCTACATTAGACTTAAAGAAAAGGAAATTAATAAGACACAGAATTTAGTTCAGTATTAAAAAAAATATTTACATGGCAATGATAACCTGAGGACAGGTTAAAAAACATTGTTTTTTAATTTTTAAATTAAACATATAGACAAAATACAGAAGATATCTTTATGATTACAGAATATAGCTGTTAATAACATTATAGCTAAATTTCAGTAACTATAAAATCAAAGGTAGAGTTGAAGGAAGGTGGAATGGGGAGGAAGTTTGAAAAAATACAGGGAAGCTAGTATCTTGGGGAATAAAGAGATGGAAAACTGAATTGAGTTTTAAGTATATTATGTCAAGTCAGAAAAGCAGTCAATGAAAAACCTACAAGCAATATAAATACCAGATGTTGACAAAAGAAGAGGTGGCAAAAAGGATGGTACAATCGATCTAGATCCATACATTTTATATTGGGTGGTCAAAATTAGTCTGCAATTATTAACCCAAGGATAGAACCATAAACATGTCAGAGTAATAAAGCTAAATATAAAAAAAAAAACCCTCTAGAAACAAAAACACTAAAAAGTTGTATCTAGGAGAGGGACCAAGGATGGAGAAGAAGGAAACAAGAGACAATTGCTATTCAATATGAGGGATTCTGTGATTTTGATACCAACTACATCCATCACTCTATTAAATGTAACAATGGTTTAAAAATCAATTAATATTAAATATTATATTTTAAAAATTAATTTATTTTTTTATTTAGATTCAAGTTAGTTAACATACAGTGTTGTCTTGGCTTCAGGAGTAGAACCCAGGGACTCCTCTCTTACATATGAAACCCAGTGCTCTTCCCAAAAAGTGCCCTTCTATTTTTAAATTTCAACAAATAGTGGGTGACCATTTCATTGTCATATTTATATAAAAACCAATCCCTATGCTTTACACAATTTTGCTTGATTGTTTTTTTCCTGTCCAGTCACTAATGACAGCCTGTAGTATTAGCAAATTCCGGAGTTAGTGGTCAAGACTCCACAGAAGACAGCAAGTCACACATACCCCTCCCTGCTACTTTCCTTCATTTTACTCCCTTTAACCCCTCTCATGGATATGAACCTCTTTCTTTTTCCAAAGTTTCCTCCAGAACTCACAGGGTTCACTGCCGATTAATATTTGAATCCTCAACTCTTGAAGGTCAAAACAGTAGCAGAAACAATAATGGTAACAAAAATTCCTGTTATCTTAAATAAAGAAAGTCATGGTAATTTTATCTGTTTATGTGTTCTGGGTTTTAGATTTTCCCAGATTCCAAAACTATATTTTACATTTTCCAACAGTTTCCAGCAGAACTTAGGGTTTTTACAGCAAAATAGATGTACTAGGGATCACATGGGGAAAAAAAGTATTTAAAAATATTTTTTTTAAATCTTTCCCAATGTGGAAAACCTCAGAAAATGAATGTTTTGAAATGGCAGGTTCTAACTTACTTGTGTTTTCTTGTTATTACTAGTATCACGTGTCTTCTGGGAATGTTATAAGTCAGAAGTTCAGGAAAGACCACAACCCTGAAATACAACCACAGCTTCTTATTCAAATCCAAACACCAAACACTCGTATTCAGTTTCCTCCATCTATCAGCCTCATTGCAGCTACCTGACCTCATCTTTCTTTGTTTTAATTTCATTTTATTCAGTAAGCATGTATTTATATCCTAGTTTAACTTCACTGTTCCCAAGGCTTTTAACAGAGTGGTTTGTTCTCAAGTAAACATGAAGTGAATTGTTTTCCATTAGTTAAACTCACAGGAATATCCTAAATGCCTTCTTTGCCAGTCAGAAAGAGCTCAGACATGCTACCTTCATTAAAGAGACTTAAATTAGTTCCTTAGGCAACCTTCAAACCCAATGGAACAGAATTCTTAAATTCTAGACCCTCCATTCTCTTTAGGAGACTCTGACCAACCACAGAAGTCACAAAAAGCTTCAGGAGATAATCTTAAAAGAAAATGTTTAATGTTTATTTTTGTTACAAACCATTGTTATTGATGTGTTTATAATTTCTTTTAAGTACTTTGTAAATACATATATGTAGCAAATGATTTGTTATGTTGTTTTGCTAATACACACATCTTTTAGACCAAACTCAAATGCCTTTAAGAGCCAGGAAAGATAAATAACAATCTATAAAGTAACCATTTATACACTATGCTTCATCGTATCTAAGTCTTCCTGGCTATAAGACAAACATTATTTATATTACATTAAAGAAAACACATGCTGCCGATTTTAGAGTACATACTTGATACTTATTTTTAAAAAACGATTAAGCCAAATTTAAATGTATTACTATCAAATATCTTTGTTAATTTATAAATATAAAATATAATAAATAATAGTAGATACAGATTCTTACAACATCTTCCCATTTAGGATCTCTCAGTCTTTTCTCAGCTTGGAGTCCATAGTTTATTGCACAATGTCATCATCTGTATATTAAGAATATTGGTAATGGAACTTATCTTAAAATGGTGCTCTACACTGGTCTCTTGAGATTGTCATCCAAGCTACTGTTTCCTATTCTGCAAATCTTGATGTCATCACATTTTGACCTTTCTAGAAATTCTTAGCAGGATTTCAGACAATAGCCAAACTTCTATTATTTCCTCAAGTACTCTTAAACAGCTTTGCTGACTGAAGCCTCAAGGATTTGAGTTGTCCTATCAGGCTACTTAGGATTCCAACCAGTCTGTGTAGCCATTTGAATCATGCTGCCCAACAACATTCAAATAATGGCATCAGTCTTAAGACTCACCCAATGTCTAGGGCGCCTGAGTGGTTCAGGAAAACACTTGGTGCTACTAACCAAAAATGAAGCAAGCATTCAGACAACCTGTTGGGCCAGCAAGGAAACTCCATAACAATAGCATCAGAAACTGTTCCCCATGGGACATAGGAAGCACACATTTGGTGAACAGACTAACAGGATCTTTACTACTTTTACCATTGCTCAAGGTAAACAATATCCCTTAATCTGCACCAAATTATTTCTCCAGATCTAGAGAGACTATGATTATAGCAACTATAACCATTACCATCCTCATTAATCACATTGAACAACCATGAGTATAATAATTTATAAATAAGTAAAAAGTAAAATTATTCATAACCAAAATGATACCAGGAACCAAGAAAATAATTTTACAGCCACAGTAATGAGGGAACAGGAAAAGGATAGTAGTAAACCATGGACTTCTCACTTACCTAACCAGCACTAAAAGGTGGAACAATGCCCCGGCCAATTGTAACTCTATATCTAGCTAAAAGAGTCATTGTAACCAACCAATCTAAAACAATCTAGAAAGGGAAGAATGTACATTTAATGTTTCTGTAATGATGGCTATGAGGATGCAGGAGCAAGCATGGTATTAACTGTGCAAAATTTCCCCAGAGTACAAGCAGAATGTCCTCATTCCAGAGGCCACCACAATGGGGGAAATAGATTGAAAGTTGTCACAATTTACAGATAGCTACAATCCATACTAATACTACAATAAAATTTAAATACTAGTAATTTACCCTACTAAAGTGATATTACTGACTGGCTGACCCATAGGTTTATATAAAATATTCCCTTTTATTGGAGAAGGGATGACGGTAGTGGCACGTGCCATACCTTGCCACCTTCCACAGCAATTTATCTCAGTAGTTCAGAGAGCTACTGAACCCGTTGGGATCTGCATAGTGTAGGGTATTATCTCTCAAAATATGATCATAAGCTCTCCAGAAATAAGAGAATGGGAATTGAAAAGTATGATTTCTAATATTTTCACCACCGCAGAAATTATTGGTGACATCATTACAAGAAAACAAATGACATTTCAACAAGAAGTTAGTTGACAGAATTTATGAAATTCTAATACTAAATCACTTGTTCCTCAACTTCCTGTTTGAAGTTTGAAGAATTAATGCACTCTGTGAAATATATTATATTCTGTGTACATAAATCCGTCAGGGATTTCGGAAAAAAAGAAACTTTAAGAGTGCAGGGATGTTTTAGTGTCTGTCTCTTAAAACAAGCCAACTGGAATTGAAATTGGTTCAAAAATAGTTCCAATTGGTGTCTGAGGATGAGAACAGTACACTGTTCACCTATTGAATATAAGACAGTGCACCTTGCAATATTTATTAAGTTAGCAATAACATGTTTCATAACAAGGTAAAAAGAACTACCACATGCACCATGTAGTTCTTGGTTATTAAGTTTGGACAGGAAACAAGAGAGCAACACTGAAGTCCACAACCAGCGATTGGAATGTGACATGCTTTGGACAGCCCTGCTGGGCTATGTTTGTCCCAGTTCTTGTAACCTCATACCCACATACAGATTATAATCTTACAGTTGAATTGGACCCATGCATGCATGATACTCAGTCATCATCATAAAACATGAGAATAATGTAGCAAATTGACCCTGATGAGACAGAAGAAGATATTTTACCCCAACTTGGATTGACGAGGTGAAGCTTGCTAAAGGTAAATGCAGTTGTGATATAAAAGGGGCAGAAGAAATTCTGTAATATCCCACTCAGGCTTAGCTGCAGAGTACCAATGCCACCTACCTGAGGATTTCCTGACATAATATGCAGATACTCAGGGTAATCCTCTCACTGAATAACCCTGGCCAGGTACACTATGCATCCCTCTGCTAATAATATATCTTTCCAGCTATTGAAGTAAAATTTTACTTTTATAAGATTTATGTGTCAAAGTACTCTTTTTTTTCCCAAGCCTGTAGAGAGATTCGTGTGTCTACTTTAAGAAGTTAAAAACCTGTCACGTTTACATTGTAGACTCCAATAGTATTGCAACGCATACATTTCTTTCTTTAAAGCCTATGCTGGGGCACCTGGGTGGCTCAGTCGGTTAAGCGTCCGACTTCAGCTCAGGTCACGATGTCGCAGTCCGCGAGTTCGAGCCCTGCATCAGGCTCTGGACTGATGGCTCAGAGCCTGGAGCCTGCTTCCAATTCTGTGTCTCCCTCTCTCTCTGCCCTTCCCCCATTCATGCTCTGTCTCTCTCTGTCTCAAAAATAAATAAACGTTAAAAAAATAAATAAAGCCTATGCTTTCAGAAACTATGCTTTATGGCCACAGGTACCACAAATTAAATGTCGGGATTACATTATTTAAATTGCCACAAAACATGTTTCTTACATTGCATATCTTATAATTTTAAATGATGCCAATTTTTACCAAAACCAATAATAGCCTGAATTCATTTCAGTGTTGACCCTGTCCTCCATTTCCCTACCATATTCAAGTGAGGATTGTATCTCATTAATTATAGCTCCTAAATAACTTTTGAATCTGTCCTCAGACTCTACCTCCAGTGCTAATTTAATCATATCCTATCTCAACTAGGAGCTTTATATAAATAATTTTCCTGGCTCTAGCATTCCTAAAATTAATCTTTGACATTGTGAGCATAGTCTTTCTAGAACATTACCATGATTATGTTAATAACTGCTACAGTGTTTTCCCACATCTTAAATGGTAATAGACAGATCCTTTAAACTAGTCCTTTATGATCCTTTATGATCCTTTAAGATCCTTTATGGATCCGTTCTACTTTTCAAAATCATGTCTAATGACTATCCATTTCACTCTTTCACAGGTAGTGCCAGTGATTTACAATTGCCAACATTAGCCATGCCATTTCATTCATCCATGACTTTGCTATCATTTCCTAAACGTGGACTTTTCCAGCTCACTAAAATATAGTCATCTTTCAAAATATTCTATGCTTTATGCCTTTATTGGCTTCCAATTATCATTCTTTTTTAAACATATTTATTTATTTTGAGAGAGAGAGGGGGAGAGAGTGTGAGCAGGGGAGGGGCAGAGAGAGAGGGAGAGGGAGAGAGAATCCCAAGTAAGCTCTCTGCTGACAGCACAGACATGGGGCTCAAGCCCACAAACCGTAAGATTGTGACTTGACTCAAAATCAAGAGCCAGATGCTTAAATGACTGTGCCACCCAGGCACCCCTATCATTCTTTTTTGTTTAAGCATTGCAACCTCAGCAGCAAGCATAATGACTGGTTCTTAGTAACAACTCAATAAATATTTATGGAATAAACAGATAAGAAAAGGATGGAGGATGAAATTTAATTGTCCAACTTTTCCTCAGGCATCAGGTATAGCTGTATGTGGTAGGTGGCCTCTGAGATGGCTCCAATGACCTGCACGTCCTGGTATTCACAAATACAATATGGCAGAAATTATTGATGTCAACTCTAAGATTATGTTATAAAGTGACTGTGGCTTCTGCCTTGGGTGTTATCTTTTGCTCTCTTTTGGATCACTTGATCTGAAAGAAGCCAGTTGGCATGTCCTGAGGCAACCCTTGGGAGAAATAGCTTTTGTGGCAAGCCATGCCAATGACCACACAAGCTGAGCCTTTATGTGTAGCTGATGTTGGGATACAACTTAATGAGAGACATTGAACCAAAGGCATCCAGCTAAACTGTAAGTGGATCCCTGATCCATTGAGACTGAGAAATAATTTTATTGTTTTAAGATACTATGTTTTGAAATAATTTATTATAAAGTCCTAGATAATTAACCTGTTATACTTTAAATAAGTGTGATAAATATACTTTAGATGTTAAAAAAAAAGGGATAAACAAATTCATTTAAGAATATGAGTGAACTAACATTTTTTGTTGTTAGTTATTTAAACTTAAATTATTCACTAATTAAAACCATGTAGATTTGTGGTTCTATTTTTTTCATTTAAAAAAAGTTTTAAAGGGCTCCTGGGTGTCTCAGCTGGTTAAGTGTCTGGCTCTTGATCTCGGCTCAGGTCATGATCTTGTGGTTAGTGGGATCAACCCTAGGTGGGCTCTGTGTTGACAGCATAGAGTCTACATGGGATTTTCTGTCTTCCTCTCCCTCTGCCCCTTCCTCTCTATCTCTCTTTCTCTCTCTCTCTCTTTCTCTAAATAAGTGAACTTAAAAAAAAAGAGTTTTAATATTGGAGACAAATGGGAAAATGACATAGATAAGTAACCTAAGTAGATGTAGAGTTGTGAAGAAGCAGATAATCTATGCAAAATAGTATGTTTCTTTGTTTGCTCAGTATATTCAGGCTAAAGAAGTGATTGTGAACTTGAAGCCTACTATTTGAATTTGGATTTCACATTTACTTTATTATGACCATCTAGATCTTAAAAAAAAATAGAATTCTTGAATGTATATGTCTTTTAATTCTGCATGCACTATCTAGTTTTCAACAAACCTACTGTGTATTTAATACGTTCCTTTGTTTTCAGTATGGACATTTTGTCACATATGGTTTCTAGAATGAGGTGGGTCTTTTATTTATTTATTTATTTATTTATTTATTTATTTATTAGGGGTTATTAAAGTTATTTAAAATAACTTTAGAAGGTACACCAGAAAGTCCCCAACATGAAGAATATGGGCTCAGCTATGGACTGAAGAAATGTCGGTCCTTTTACTTCATGCTGGGTGGGATGATTTCAACAACTTTTGGCAAACTTTATTAATAATTTTTTCCACCATGGGGAGCCCCTGCATTTTCTCAGTATTGATTTTCCCATCTCAATGCCCCCAAGATGGGTCTTTACCTTGCTAAATATACAATCTGGTGGAATTCAACTTTACTTCATCAAATCAGTTTTGGCCAACTCTTCCGTAGGTTTGCAAATACTGTCCTTAGTTGCCATACATCATTCTAGTGACATATTTGATGAAATAGAGGTTTCCGAAGATGTAACACCTGTGGTCTTTATTACTTATCTCTTCTTTGTTGATTATTAGCCATGCTGCAATTTAGGGGCAGTATCCTGGAGTACCTAGGAACATAGACTATAAAGCCAGGCTGCCTGGGTACCAGTCCTGGCTCTACTGGTTTCCAGATATAGAAAATTCTCAAAAATACAGATCAAAATAGTACCCACCTTAAACACTGGGTTGCAGTAAGGGTTAGAAGTGAACAAATGCAGCATATATTTTATAACAGTGTCTGGCACAAAGTAACTACCCCGATAGTGTGAACCATTGATTAAAATTAACTGGGAAGACACAGTTACCAGGCATTTCCTGCCTGAGGAAATGCCTTGTGCCATCTTTTGGTGATGAAAATGGCCCCCAGTACATTCAGTTTTGTCATACGTAGATAGGACTAGAAAAATAAGGATTTCTTCTTCATGGGACACTCCTCACCAGATTGTTTCTTATCCATCCAGCTTTATTCTTTCTCAGCAGCATAAATTTAACTAACAAAAGAAACTTGTGCATGTTTGGAGTATGCCTGTGGGCTCCAACCTCTCTACACTTGAGTAGTAATTAAATCAATCAAAGTCTTCCTCTACTATGATTCCAAGTGCTTTCAGAATGTGCAAGTGCCTGAAGCAACTTCTCCCCTTCTGCTTTCAATTAACTTATCTCTGCCCCCACCTGCCCAGTGAATTGAGAGAAAAGGTAGAGTATGTCTTCCAAGAAGTCTTGTCCATTCCTATGCCTTGTGCTTCCTGACTGACGCAGATACCCACTGGAACTTCCTTCCTGCCAGACTGCCCGGGATCTTTCACAGGACCCCATACTGAGCTGTAAGCAGGTACAATATTGCTGGCTATCCCTGTAGAGAAGAGTCTATTCCCTCATTAGGATTTTAAGACTTAAACTAGGTCATTTTTACTAAAGCATATATTTTGTGTCCAGAAAAGTAGAATGCTGGTGAAAACTGAGCACTTTTAGGTGGGAAAAATTTTAGGAAGCACTGTGAGGGCAGGATGGACTCGGCTGAGAGGGGTCAGTCAGCATGCGCCAGTTCTTTTATGCTCAGTGCAGTGGTGTTGGGTACTGACGTTTGAGGCGTTCCCTGTAGTCCAGGGAAGATCCTGCCAGGCTGCAGGAGCTCCGAGCATATCCTTGAGAACTCCCAAACCTATCACTGTGAGATTCCAACACAATGACTTTGTATCAATATGAAAACTACCTTTTTAGCCTGGATTTAACTTTTGCATTCTGGTTACAATTGTTATTGTCACTAGAATTGTCATGTCATACTGCCTACAGGAATTAACAGTGACTAGGAAGCACATGTTTGCTCATAATAACAGCTACACGACCATGGTCAGTATGTATACAGTACATGCACATTGTCAAAGGACCCTGAAGAGCCAGTCTCCTCGGCTCTCTGTCACTTGGTAGTGGAGAGCTGTTAAACAATGTACTTAATGTTTCTGTACTATAATTTCCTTCACTGTTAAATGTGGATAATAATATGCCAAGATACTTGAGATGATTAATGGCATTAATTCATATAACCTAGAGTGATTAGTTCTACTGTTATTGTTATTACTATTGTCACTATGACTGTTAACATACTTCTTAGCATGTAAGATTTTTGTTTCCTTATCTAATAATGATAAGCATATATTAAGCTTATACTCTGTAAATTTCTATGCTACATAAATTGTAAGAATCTTTTTTCTAATGTTTTATAACAATGTACAAAGTAAGTCTTATTCATAATCTCATTTGCAGGTAAGTAAATTGAAGGGCAGCAAGTTTAAGTAGTCTACCAAGAATCACTCAACAATAAAAAAACTTTACATCTTGCTATTTCTTCCCTCTCTACCTTCTACCTTCCTTCCTTTCTTCCATCCCTTTTCTTTCCATCCTTCCTTCCTTTCTTCCTTCTTTCCTTCCTTCTTTCCTTCCTTCCTTCCATCCCTTCTTCCTTCCTTCCTCCCCTCCTTCATATTTTCCTTCCTTCCTTCCTTCCTTCCTTCCTTCCTTCCTTCTTTTCTTCTTCCCTTTTTAATATATACTGCCTTGTAATTTTGTCTTAATCTAACTGGGTTTGGTAATTTTCACAAATATGGAAACCTATCTTGGCTTCTTTCTCACCCCTTCAATACCAAGTATAATCATAAGCATGCTCAGCAAATTTCAGGAGGCTATGCATGTGGGTAATAGAGTATGGCCTATGGAAGAAAGCTCAGTTACAACAGAAGAGAAGGAACATAGTGAATTGTGTGGACTGCACAAAATTGTTAAACATCTCAGGACTTTAGTTTATTCATCTGCATTCATTAAATTATTTTAGTTGGTTTTGAGGTAACATATTGTCTATCATTAAAGGTAGTGACTGGCATTCAAGAACTGTTCAACAAATACTAATTAATACCCTCCAAATCATTTACTTCAAGCATATATTTGTTATTAGACTTTGAACATTTTATTTTTTTAATGTTTATTTTGAAAGAAAGAGTACAAGTGGGGAGGGGCAGAGAGAGAGGGAGAGAAAGAATCCCAAGCCCCTAGTGCAGAGCCCAGCAGGGGTCTCCATCTCACGAAACGTGAGATCATGACTTGATCTGAAATCTGTTCTGATGCTTAACCAACTAAGCCACCCAGGTGTCCCTAGACTTTGAATATTTATATGACCATTTAACCTCAGCATAATTTAAATAATGTTTCTTATACCAATACTGCAATAATTCCATTTGGATAAAGATATTAGGCATTTGGGTTTTCTCAGTTACAATATTGGGTGGGTTTATTTAGTTTAATACTTCAAAGTGGAATCAAGATATATTTATTTCTAAAAAATCCCAAGTCCTGCAATAGTGAGTAGCTATTCTTTCTTGAGAGAAGGGATGGGGTTGGGAAGAATGTTTTGGTTTTAATAAATCTTAGTCTATCATATAGGAAGAAGGTTGTCCTGTATTTGAGATACCAGAAACAACTGGGATCTGTGGTAGACATCATGATTAATGTTGGGAATTCAGTCTAGTGTAAGGACTGTTCATAATTAAAATGAACATAGGAATGTAAAGTATTTCAATGTAAGAACTGTTTAAATAAGTGGTCTCTGAGGTAGAGCTGGCAAATGAGGTGAGAAACAGCCTCTAAAATCTTGCTTTAAGCAGCATTTTCTTGCTTATTAATTTGACAGCTTTCTCTGCTGCTCTCAAGCTAACTACAGCAGTTTTAATCAGAAAGGGAACATGTTGTCAAATTGCTGTGAATCCAAGCCCATCAAGACTGTGGAATGCCTTCAGGATTTAAAAGAACCTTGAGGGGTCAAAGCTCTTACTCCCTATTTACTATGTCTAATGCCATCAACTTCCGTGAATGTAACCAAGGAATTAAAACACTGATAATGACTGTCTTCTGCTTTCCTTCGTCTACTTCACCTATTCTGTAGGATTGTGCCAAAGTTATGTCTCCACTCACTGGAGATGTTATCTTAGTAAGTACTGCAAATTTTGGTGCTATCTCATACAGAGTGTGCTGTGTTTAAATGCTATGACATAAAGTCAGTTATAGAAAAATAAGCACTGATCATACTGCTGCATTAGTCTTTGATTTTTTTGTTATGTCACCTATGAATATTTTCCTGGAATGGCACAGATGATAGAAACCATCTCTGCTTTGTAGTGCACTCTGTTTAATTAAAACACATGTATACTGGAAACAAACCATCACTGCACACAGTTCCATGGAAACCAAATATAGGAAATATCTCTGAAGTTCCCAGCTTACAATTCTTTCTTATATATATAGAGTTAATTTAGGAAAATATTATTGGGTATCAGAAATACTTTATTACTTTTGACTTCTTTTAATGAATTTCATTCAATATGTCGCTCATTTTCTGACTCAGCACCCTTCCATAGTTAACTTTATCTATCACCCTCTCTCTCTACCAACTGTCAACAGCTGAACTGAGCTAGAGAGTGCTGAGCTGCCAGATGTCAAGTGGTCAGTTAAGACAGTCAAAATGAAAGTAACAGTCAAGCCTTTAATCACTTATTGTGATAATATAAGTAGCATAAACAGGAGAGAGCATGAGCTCCCTTGGTGTTCTATTTTTCCCCATGGAACAGCACTGAGTGAAGGGCTGGTGGCTCAGTGCAGATGTGGGTATTTTCTCAGTGCTTGGGGAGCCCTAAACTAAAAGCTTCTGCCCTTTTACTGACCCAGGGGCCAAGCAAGGGAGGGGGAAGCTGTTAGGAATGAAAATATACTGAGTCTGAGTCGAGTGGAGAACAGTGTCTTTAAAGCATGCCTATAATTATGGAGGAGTCTTGGCAGAGGTTCTCGAGAGAGGCCGGTGAATAGAGCTGCCTAGGCTAGAATGCATATGTGCATGTGCATCAAAGCATAGCCAACCAGGTGGGTCTGGGTCCCTGAGCTCCCTTCACAGAGCACAGTGTCCTGGCTGTTCACCTGGCTTGGTGTGACATGTGCCAGGTAAGCCTTCATGATTGCTTATGGTCCGGCTTGAGAGAGCACACATAGGATTTTGGCCTGGAGCCAGACTCCTCCCCAGTGTGTTCATTGTTCAAAGTTAACATAGACTAGTAGGGTTATTCATGTTGTTAAAAGATGTCTCTCTAGATGGGAGCACATGGGTGGGTAAGAAGTGTTGCCAGTGTTAGGGGTGCCTGGGTGGCTCAGACGGTAAGCGTCCAACTTCAGCTCAGGTCACGATCTGAGGGTTTGTGAGTTCAAGCCCCCCATCGGGCTCTTTGCTGACAGCTCAGAGCCTGGAGCCTGCTTCCGATTCTGTGTCTCCCTCTCTCTTTGCTTCTCCCCCCACTCATACTCTGTCTCTCTCTCAAAAATAAATAAACATTTAAAAAAAAAGAAGTGTTGCTAGTGTTTGCTGATCTTGGAAAATTGAAGCCCTTTATTATTCACACACTACTAATAATTTTCTACTGAAGGAAAAGGCAAAGAATCCCTTGAGCATATTAGAAGTGTTCTATGTGGAAAAGCAAACTATTAGATATGAGATATGGGCAATAGAAATCTGTCTAAGCATTTCTAAAATATACAAATTAAACTGTAAAATCTTTAAGAAATCTATACATATGGTGTTTCCTTTTCCTTTCATTTATAGAAAAAGGAATTCTTTATACAGGAAGTATCTAAAAATGTAAAGATTTCTGATTTATAATTATAAAGAAAAGGACAGTGGAATATCATACATATATATTTATATATATCTATGATGTGCAAATTTAAAAACATATTTGTACATAAATAGAAAGTATTTCCAAGTATATAATAGGAAATATTATATTTGTATACATATACACATATATATTCTGTTCCAGAAATTTAAATTTTTATGTAAATTTTCCTATTGGTTTATTCTGCTTATTTTTCACCACGTAAAATCCAAATTCTATCTTTTTCACAGAATTTTATAATTGCAAATATTATGGCCATTTGCTAAATATTTTTCTATCATATCACTAACATGCATATTGCCAAATTCTTTTTTTAAAAATTTTTAATGTTTATTTAGTTTTGACAGAGAGAGAGAGAGAGAGAGAGAGAGTGTATGTGAGTGGGGGAGGGGCAGAGAGAGAGGGAGACACAGAATCTGAAGCAGGCTCCAGTTTCTGAGCTGTCAGCACAGAGCCCAACACGGGGCTTGAACCCATGAACAGGGAGATCATGACCTGAGCCAAAGTCAGACTCTTAACTGACTGAGCCACCAGGCACCCCCACCCCATACTGGCAAATTCTTAAATCCCTTATATCAGTCCTATTATGTCAGTACCATTATCAGTCCTAATTTAGAGATGAGTAAAGTAAAGCTTCGGATATTAAGCAACTTGTCTAAGACAGCATGGTTAGAAAACAGAGCCAAGGTTTGGAAGACAATGACTGATTTCAAACTGTTGACCTTAAATACTTTTCTGTGGCCTTCATCCTAATTTAATGGTTGTCTGAAAAGTGTGAAACTAATATTATTAAATAATAATTAGTAATGTGTCATTATGTGTATGCATGCGTATATGTGCACGCACACGTATTGATTCTTATTCTTTATGTAAACGATACATCTAGTATTAGTATGGGCTAATTAGTATGGCTAATACATCTAGTATTAGTATGAGCTAGATTTCTAAAATAGGTTTAGACAATTTACATTTTAGCCAGAATTAAGTTAGAGACCCTATTAGATGATCTATTGCTGTCATATAATGTGGTGCCCATTATATTACTTTATTTTGAGCCACACAATATTGTCTCTGGAGGACAGGAATGAATCTCAGTCAATGCAAGCTTTGGACACTAATAGAGGTCACTGGAGAAACAGAGTAAACAGGAGGCAAATATATTTGACACAATGTTAGTAATTCCTGAGGGTATGGCTTCATAGTTGTGTTAGATGTCACCATAAACAAAACTCATAAAAATCACTTAATAAAGCGCCTTGGTAAGTGGTAGTCACATAGTCACAATAGATAGTTCTAGTTACGCAAATGGATACTTCCAACATGGGATGAAATTTCAATGACAGCACCATACATGGATTATAAACAGATGTTTTACTTTAGACCACTTAGAAAAATGTGAGATGGTGTACTTTGGAAAACTGTTTAATAATTCAAAAAGTGGCCTCATTCATGATGAAAAATTGCAACAGAATATTTATGCCACTAATTTGAATGTCTTTTGTTTTCATAAAATGTAACAATAGAAAACAGTTCTATTTCTAAAAATAAAATATACTGGTCCATGTAATATGTAATTTTAAGCATGTACTATCAAATGAATAAATTAAATACAAGTATCTATTTGACCACAGATTTCCAATTTGTCTCATTAGGGACATAGGAAGTCTTCTTATATTCACAGTTGCTTTATATATTTCATGACAGATACATGTTAAAATTTCTGTGTTTAACATTGTGTTTGAGCCTAATACAAAATCACTAAATGAAAGGACAAAACCCTCACTATGTTAAAGTGAACTTTATTTAAAGCACCATTTTATTAAAATGGATAAAATAAGCTTTTCAATTTTACCCTCAGAAGGGACTGTTCAATCACAAAACCAATATCTACTTAGAACACGTTTTGATTTTGTTAGGAGGAAGGCACCCTATTTTGTACAAGGTGATACTGACCAACTGAATCATTCATGCCCTTGTTTTTCTGGCACAGGAACAAAAGCTTGTTAGCATTATTTACACAAGTTTTGAAATAAAGAAGGAGAAGGAATCCCTATTCCAATTTTTTTTTCCTAATTCCCTGCTTTTGGCTGAGCCTCATGTAAATATATTGCCTTATGTAATGTCTTATACCAACAAATCTAAAGAGTTCTTTCTACCTTTGATTATACAGGTAAGAACTTTTACAGGACATTTTGTTTTTACCCCTTTCTATATCTACTTGCACGCTTTTTTTTTGGCCTAAGATCTACTGAGATGTCTGTTGTCTGGCCAGGAGGCCCAGCAGAAGGACTAGCCTCTCGGGTAGCTGATATTATTGTAGCTGTTTTTCCAATTGCCAGTAAATGATATAAATTGTAGGAGACTGGAAAGGTCACCTCTACAACAATCCTACTTAAACTGGCTCAGCAATCACTAACCTGCAGCTATACAAAGAATCTCAAGCCTGGAACACACAAGTGACCCTGCCAGCTGAGGCAGCAGGTTGGTGCCTTGATCCCACCTTTGTTTTCTCCTGGAAAAAAGATAAATAAAATAATAATAATCAAAGCACTGTTGCTGCTAAAACTGACTTAATTGTGCATGTGGAGATTAAATATTTGTCCTGGTGTCTTATTTATTTACAGTATTTAACTATGCACTTTTTGTCACTTCAATAAGTCAATAATAATATACAAGGTAAAAAGAAAACTAATTTCAAAATGTATTAAACTAAACTTAATACATATGTAATACATGTACATATGTAGATAATATCTGCTTAAGTGTAAAATTGGTCTGATCATTCTGTTAGGGTTCCCTAGAATTTTATCAAAATATGAGTATACATGTAACATCTTCCTTTTTAATTTAAGACAATACGTAGGACTATATAGTATTGTATACAGAGTTTACTTCTGAGTCAGACTGCTTGGGTATAAATTCCAGCTATTACTGGCTGAATTGCTTAATTACTCTGTACCTCAGTTTACACAACTACAAAAATGAGCATAATCAGAGGCACTTCACATCCAGTATGGCAAGCAGTGTCTGTGCCATTTTTAGCAAATTTTGGCAGCTTTTTGCTGAGGCAGCTATGAGCCCTTTAGTTGCTAGAATATGGAGGATAGAGGAAATTTCTGAGAGGTTGGGATGGCCAGGGTGGAAAGGGAGAAGTATCAGCATAAAACTATTTCAAGATTGTAGCATCAGTTGTGAGAACACTGAAGTATACTGGCTGAATATTAGCCGTTTTTGTGAGCATGGAGTAAGTTAATAAGAAAATGCTTTAGATGGCACTAGGCATATAAATTCTCAAAAAAAAACCTATTTGAAATCTGTATACCCAAAAGATTATAATTTGATCTTAGAAGCTTAAAGGAAACATTGCGTGTTTTGGTATCTCCAAAGAAGCCTCTAGTGTTCTGTGTACACTTAGACTTCATTCAGTTGAATAGAACAGATTATAAGACAGAAATTTCCTTCTAAAAATGTGGGTTGATGGAGATATGGTCACAAATAATATTCCTAGAGAAGTTCCAGTAATGGAAATAAAATACACATACACTACACAATCAAAATAAATTCTGTTAAGTTTGTGATAATTTCTGAAGTGATTAATTTGCTAGTTTATGAAGTACAATGCCTATTTTCTTTTCTGATGATACAAGGATGAGAAATAATGCATTATAGTAGGGGGGAGATGTTTTGAAGTTGCACTGTGTTTAAATTGTGGTACATACACTTACTGAAATCAAAAATATAAAGCATACAACCCGAGTTCTAGGAGCCCATACACATACAAACACACTTAAATCACAAGCCATACTAGTACTTAATACTTGGGTTTTAATACATTTGACATTCCTTTAGAAATATTCTAAAGGATTTTAGTACTTATCAATTCCTTAGAAAAACTAGGAAAGAAAATCAAATTTTACTACATATATATACATATATATGTTTTATATATATATATATATATATATACACACATATATACACACACACACGCACACACACACATATATATGAAGAATCTGAAGATTTTTAATTGCATATTACTGAAACAAATTGTATGCATATTGAGCAATTTCATTAATAGGAAATATATACATAGAATTACTGAAACAAAAGTACACAAAAAATTTTAGTCGGTAATGAGTTATTAGAATATAGTATTATAAATATTATGTTAGAGAAAACAGAGAGATGTATACTTGCATGCAATAGAAATACAAACCTAGGCTAGAAAAACTGATCTGGCTCTTTTCTTCTTCTACACTCCCTCTTCTGTCTTTGGAAACACTTGTGAGTAGATCTCATTGCCAACAGAATCTGGCAGCCTAATTTTGAAGCACAGTTCCTTTCTCAGCCCTTGTGATGATTTTGTAAGCACCAAACTCCCTGAAATAAATATCTTTCTGCTTGAAAAGCCTAAAGAGGTTTCTGGGCGTTTTACGTTACACTTTGACCGATACAGAAGACTTCTTAGAGTAAATAAGTGTGTCTCAGCAGAACATGGATTTCAACCAAGATATATTTAATTATGTTATCATATGGTCAAAATCAAGCATTTTTTCTTATAAAATTTCAGATTTATCCCTATGAAAAGCTAACCTTGATAGCTAAATTTTTAAGGAATTGTTTTTAAGTTTAGCATTCATTCTTTTGATGGAAAACATAATACAATGCAACTGATATTCCCTATTGAATGCATCAGTTTCCTGTTGTTTTCTAACAGATTACCATAAATATAGCTGCTTAAAACAACAAAAGCTTATTATCTTCTGTTTTCCCGAGGTAAAGATGCCAAGTCCAGGTTAACTTTATCTCCTAGTCAGGGGATGGATAGTCTAAAACTGAGGTGTTAGTTTGGGTTACAATCTTACCTAAGAAAGGTCCCAGCTCCTCTTCCAATCTCACCATTTCTTGACAGACCTCAGTTCAGTGTGGTCATAAGACCCTATTTTCCTGCAGGTTGCCAGGAGATCACCTCCATAGGCAACTCGCAGTGTCTGCTTCTTCAAGATTAACTGGAGAATTTCCTCGTGTGAAAACTCTCTGACTTCTTCTTAACTGCTCACTTGGTTAGATGGGGCCCGCTGAAGCTAATCTCACTTTCTATTACTTCAAAGTCAACTGATTAGGGACATGAATTTTACCTGCAAAATTCCTTCATATTTGCTCTGTAATGTTAACATGAAGAGTGTTATCCTATATAATGTAATGTTAACATGAGAGTGGTCTTCTGTCATTTCCACATGTTCTGCTCACAAAGGATGGGGATTACACAAGGTCAGTAGTACACCAAAGAACAGGAATCTGTGGGTTCACCTTAGCATTCTGCTCATAACAATGGAGATTAAGTTATCAAGAAATTAGTAACATTTTATGAACATAATTGCTGAAAATTACTTATTACCCCACTCAAGATATTAGTCAATGACTACTTAAAGGAATCAATCTTTGCATGTAGAAAAATATGTTTAAGTACAGTAACTTACACACACGCAAATAATTTCGTGAAAAATGTATGTATGATTTTTAATATTAATTAGAATTGGAATCAAAAAGACAATAAAGACTATAAAGCTTTTTTTGCTTTTATTCTGTATAGCCATATTTTCTGGACTAAAGCAGACATTCTTTGCTAAGGAGTATAATTGTAGAAAAGTAGTGATTTTGATGCTGCAGAGGAAGTAGAGACTTTTTAAAATTTATCAGACTGATAAGAAAACTGTCTTCCTTCATAGCAAAGAGCAAAAACAAATGCCCTTGTAAAAAGGGAGTGATATTTTTTCCTCTCTTTTATTTATTTTTTCTTTTATTTCCTTTTTTTGTTTTTTTGGTTTGTTTTGTGTATGTGGTTCAATGAAAAGTTTATTTCAGGCCTCAGGCAATATTTAACTTAGCCATTAATTTATTTATATGAAAAATACCCCATGATATCTTGAAGTTTAATATATTATGGATTACAATCATACATTTTAATGACAAACATTTAAAAAAATAGTTAAGTGCCCTGTGATATTTTGAAAGACCAAAACTGAACTTCCAATAAAAAAGTTCAGGGTTACTATATTCAGAATAAGGTTTTATTACTTGATATTTTGTCAACATTTTTATTAATTTTTCTGTTATAGAATGACAGCTTAAGGCAAAACTAAAAATTCTTCTTTGAAAATTGCACTGGTATATTATCTGTGTTGACATAATTCTATGAATATTGAAGGCATTCATGATCTGTACTCATATTGAAATTTTTCTATGAGTCTTAATTTTTCCGAGCCAAGAAACCCAAGGGTTCCTCTAGGGCAGGAACAATAACAACAAAAATGATCTGTTTTTAGGGAAATATATATGAAATTGCTTAGATGACCAGCTGTATGTTTGCATGGACCTCATGTTTCTGGAATTGTGTTGATCAGATAGGGTTAAGAGATATGCTGTTTCTGGGTGGATATTTGTAAAATACATAAGGCTTTAAATAAGTCATGTCTATCACTTCATATATAGAGATATTAATTTGATTGACATATGCAACTTTTTAGATTAAATATTTATAAGAAGCTCCAATTTTCTAGACTTGCTTAATTATTCCAGGTTTTTCAAGTAAAACATCAAATATTTATTTGGTCTCTATTATATGTTCTCTCATGGTAGCACTTTGGAAAGAATATTTTCCACGCTACAGTCAGAACAGGTTCAATGCAGGCTCTCTCATTAGCTAGGTGAACCTGGGGCAATAGAGATTTTAAGTTCTGTGAGCTTTAGTTTACTCATGTGATAAAATGCAGCTCTGATAACTAACAGAGAAATTAACCTAAAATCATTGCGCTATTTTTCATGGTAAATGAGGTAACTACCTGGAATGTTTTTCCTTGTTTACCTCACCTCACTTATCTAGCTAACTCCAATTAGTCATTATTCAGCTGCCAGTTCAGACACCAAGTCTTGCGGAAAAACTCCCATGGCATTGCCTTCCCCTCCTCCTTCCACCGATGGAAGTAGTTGCTTCTGCTCTCTGCCCCCTCTTAATCTTTCCTTCTCTGATAGTACCTTTCACTGCTTTTCTCTTACTTTTCTATCCATAGCACTTACAAGAGTGCATAGAAGCATTAAATATTTGTTGAAAAAATCAAACATTAGTAAAAATTGTACCTATATATTTTACTTAGCCCTGATAGTACAACTCAGTGAATTGATTTGCATTGGTTGCTCTCTTAAAGATGGGGAAACTCAAGTTTAGTGAATTTAAGTGGTTTTTCTGGATTCCCCATTTGAATGTCAATCCATAGCCCATAGGTGTTGTATGTTTGTGTATGGTTAATTACACTTAGTAAGAAATATGTGTACTTAATTTGAAAAATTAATTAACAATAAATAATAATACTTAGTGCCCAGAACATAATTAAGTATTTATAAACATTAATGTTTCCACAAATTCCCTTTCTTACAATTCTGGGAATCTTATTTATTTATTTATTTATTTAGTAATTGACTTTGTACTTGAGATATTAATACTTTGGATACTATACATGAGAGAGAAAAATACAGTGCTTTATTTAACTAGTAAAATAAATAAATTGCATGGTTGCCTCTAGAGAATACAGATGTTGATATAGATTTATGTAATACAGAAATTGGAAGAGTTAAACTAGAGTTTTGCCTTGAAAGCCAGAATCATAAACACACAAAAAAAGAAAGAACATTTTAGGAAGGAGATCTAAATTGCACAAAGGCATAGAGGCTATAAAAATAAAACTGCAACAATAATAAAATGATAACTCCATGTAAATATAAATAAATATATAGCCAAAATATAAAAATAATAGAACAACAGAATTATACCAAACAAATTTTTGTTGGACAAAAGTAAAAAACAATTTAGATAAGTCTAGAGTGAAGCTGAATAAGCAAAGACCATTTCTAAAGCACTACATAGGCAATGTATTAAATAGTATACAATTGTGATTATTGGTACAAGTTCTTTTGTGGAAAATAAATTACCAAAATCTGATTCCAAAATCTGATTGCTAATATATTTCTAAATTTTTTATATAGGCTGCTGTTATTTGTAAATTAACTTGCAATTAAACTTAATAAAATTTGTGTCATCATTAACACATCCACAGATTTATAGAAGTGACTTTCAGAATGATGCCATTTATATTCATTTTCATTTTTTGTTAAGTAATGTAAATCTTGCATGTGGGAACATTTTTAAGTGTAACTCATGGGAGCGATCTTATTCTAGGATCCTCTATGGGAAATAATTGTTAATATACATAACATGAGAATGACCTAGTTTCCAGGAGTTTCTCAAAATTACAGCTAAATATATATTGGACCATAGCCTAAAATCCTTGGCAACCTTTATTGCTCACTGCTAACAGATATAGTTGCTTGAATGAATGAAATACTTCTCAGTAGTAATTAACATGAATGGAACAAACAGTTCCATAAAGAGTTAGACAAAATTCTATTCTGGTATAAAAAAGATTTTGCAACAAAAACCAAACACTTAGAAATGTACATTATTATGTTAGTGCTAATATCTTTACATCCAAGATGAGCACTGTATCTCAAATGATTCCTCTGTATTGTCTTAGTTGTTTTTTTTTTCTTATATAGTGCATAAAGAAAAAAAAATTTTTCACTTGACAATCTGTTACTTGTCAACTCTAATTTGGTCCTCTTGTCTTGAGTTGGTAAAACAAGAGAATAGCACTGAGGAAAAAGAACAAGTTTTTCTCCAAATCCTTTACAAATAACATAAAATGTTTTCTAAAATAATGATAACTTAAAGAAAGTCTTATCTTTGTGATACATGTTAAAATTTTGTGTCCAGTTATAGGGCATAAAGTAGGAGACAAAGAGTTTGAAACTTAATAAATATGAAAACAACAAATTAAATTTTATCCTAATCTTATCTCCTAATACATATCCTAATATTCTAATAATCTCTTATCTCCTAATGACAGGGATATGTGGTTTTTTTATTGGCTTTATATAAAATCCTGTACAATTTGTATCTTACACTTCTTAAATTGTGTATGTTCTAAATGATAAACTTTTTGTGAACTATTTTAATGTATTTTTATTTCTCAATTTGGGGAATAAGTCAATGTATCACTGATTTTCCAACTGTAAAATTTTCAATTCGTAGAGAAGTGCATGCTATGAACAAAAGGAAATTCTATTGCCTTGATTGCCTTGCTTGATCTCAAGGTCATTATTTAGGTCAAAGGTCTAAATATAATTGGCTGTAATTTAGTCAATAGGGCTACATTTCATCACACCAAAGATTATTCTGTTGATGTCAAAGATCACTAAACTCTACCCAGAATTAGTCTGATGTAAATCTAAATGGGATTCAGTCAAAGAGCTTAGGGTAATTTTCTGAAACAGGTCAAACCTCCAAAATTCCTTAGCTTTAATGGAATAAGCTGTGCATAGCAGAAAGGAAATGACATTTTAAGTATTCTTTTTTTTTTTTTAACACTTAGAGCAGTAGTGAATGCTTAGTAAGAAATTGACAGATGATCTCATTAGATAAAATGACTATTAAGGAGAGTGTTTATTGATAAAATGCAGGGTGCTACCCACATTCCAGCTAGTGAGTTACAAAAATGCAATTCTGCACTATTGTTGTTTTGATGGTTGTGATGGTTTTACTATGAATTTTTCAAGTCCCGGAAAGTCATCTCTTATATGTGAATATCACATAATAAATTCTGAAGCAAACTCATCTCCATTCAGGAAAGAAATATTAAAATTTCATTTACTCGTGAAAGATGAAGAATATTTTATACATAGTAGACAAAATATATGAAACTTAATTTAAAAAGTTTTGGCACATTTCAAAATATGAAGAAGGCAGGTACCCCAACTGTAGATAGAATTCAGTCCAGGACACACATTTATGTGTCACATGGACCAACTGCCCATGTATTATGGAGGCCATCTTATCCCTTGATAGTGTGGAATTCGTGTCTTGCAGATGTGTTCCAGAATAAACATTTTTTTAATACTCAAATGACCTCTTTTAACATTTCTATGTCTTTGCTGATGGAAGAACAAGTTAAATTTCAAAAAGATAACTTTTGATTCTGTTTATTTGGACAAACAATAAAATCCAATGGCATGACTATTGAAAATTGCGGGCAGAATATTTGGAATGATATCAATTTAATTCCCTACTCAGAAGAGTGCCAGCAAAGTTCTCTTAGAGGCGGGGAGAGAACCGTTTTAATCCCCCTAAGTATAAGTTTGCTATAGCCTGAGATACATGCTCCAATTTACAAACTAGATGACAAGACCATTGTGTGGTACAGGGATGCTAGGACTATGGCGCTGAGTGGCACTGCCTCAGCCAGACTCCAGTAAAGTGAGTATCAGTGTCTTCATTAAATGTTACTTACTGCTGAGTGAATGAAATAGGGCCTTGGCCAAATAATAGGGACATACTGTAAATAGTGTTTTCAAATGATTATGTGTGTCTTTGTGTGTACATGTGTGCACCCGTGTGCATGTTCAAGATTCTTAATGATAAATCTAAAGTGAAATTTCAGAAAAGCTGGCATAAAGAATTTTAGAGAAATATATGCTTTAATCTCTCTTCCCCATTGAACTCTGTCTTAAAGTTGTATATGTTTCTAATCTTTTTGTGATGCAATTTCCTTAGTTACAAAATAGGTTAGTAATGGTAACTTCTTATAAAGTTGTTACATACATTTCACATGTTTGTATCTCTAAAGTGGCTATCTCATAATAAACACTATATAACTCTTTAGAAAAAACAAAGAGAAATTGAATAGAAAGCTTTCCCTAGATTTAGAGTCACTTATTCATTTCCCAGGTAAATGATCTAAATTATACCTGATTTATAATTTTGGTAGACTTTTTTAGACCATATTTTTAACAGGGACAGAAATAAAAGAGTTAAACTACCTATATTAACACATCTTCACAACATTAGGGGAAAGAAAGAAAAAGAAAAATTCATAGCCACTGATCAGAAAATGATTCTGACTCTCTCATTGCCAAAATACATTGCCATCATAAAAATATACCATCTATATGTAAAATAGGATAACTTGATATTCAATAATTTTTGACTCAGGCAATGATAGTAATCATAAACTCCCATTCTATAGTATCCTAGCTTCATGTAAAAATATAAATAATATTTAAGTATATTTTTTATTCCCTTGTGGGAATGTAGTATAATAATCTCTTGCTAGGAGGTAATTTGGTTATATACAAAACTCGAAAGAAATCTTAAGAACTAAAGGAAATATAACTTAAAGCTCAATTCAGATGAATAATACAAATAAAGAAGTTACTGAAACTCATGTGAACTAAAAGCCAGTAAATTTCACATTCTCCAAATTAGGTCATCTCTCAAGAAAACTATCTTCAAGAAACTAATGATTATTAGTGACATTTTAAAAGGCTGAATGTTGGAATGCAATGCCTTATAATGAAAAATATGTTTATAAATTTATATTCAGCTAAATTAAAATTTTTTAAATATTTTATAAATTATCTCTGGTTAGGTCCAAAATTAAGACACATCTGCTAAATTAGTGTACAGAATGAACCAGAATATAAAAGAAACAATTTCTAATTTTAAATTAATCACAATGATGGTTGGGGCAGAAGTTTTATTGTTTCTCATTCAGAATACATTTGTAACCCATTTGTAATCCATACCACATTTTTTTCAAATGTATGTGATTAATGGATAGAATACAAATAAACAAAAAATCCTAAAGTGTAAAAAAAAAAGTCTTAAAAAAAACAGCTAAAAACAGTCATTACTTTCCACTTTAACAAGGCATTGGTTATTTACTGGCTGAAGTGGTTTCACTTATTGTGAACTACTTTTGCCTATCTTATGTGAACATCCGGATGACAATGACATTTAAATGAGAGTCCAAGTGCATTCATTACTGTATATGAATGGAAAGGTTACATTTGGTAAAGCAACCTCTCAGCAGCCTTAGTAATTGAGGAACAATTTACACATCAAAGAGTGAGCTACCCAAACAGATTAGAGCGTTTCAATAAACCCTTATTAAAGAGGTGATTTAATCCTCTAAACCAGTGTTAATGCTATTCTGATCTTGAAAAAAAAGCAAAGTCTGTCTATAAGGATAAAGTAATTTTATCATATTTTTTGAGAACATAAAGAATGGGATTTGAATGGGAATGCATATGAATGGGAATATGTGTAAGGATTTATTCTCATGTACCTAAAAACAAAACAGGCGCGGCTCACTTGGCATTTATCAAACCTTCACATGGAAAAGATGACTTAATGCTCAGAATGAAAAGTACTTCCCTGGCCCCCTTTTCACTTCCTCTCTGACAGCCAGATATCTAAGATCTCCCAGCCATACTACAAAGAAGAAGGAATGAAAACAAAGATCAGAACTCATTCCCTGGTGATGTACAGGATATTAGCTTTTTTTTTTTTTAAGTTTCTTCCACTCAACATTTGAATGCAGACAAGAGGGTGGAAAAGGATAGATGCTGTGTTATTTGGGGTAAGAATGCAGAAGAGCAAAACTATCCCTTTCAACCCTATCCATGAATTCCTATTCATCAGTGAAACTTTATGGACCAGAATTTATGAATGTGTAATCTTTGCCTTTTATTTTCTTCTTTTCTATTTGCCTCACACAAAGAAAGGAACTTTATAATCTCCATGGAGATGCTTTCAGCATATGTAATTGATATAAAATAAAGCAGAACAAAAATAATTTATATGAAGCTATAGGTTCAAGTACCAATTGAACTCAAAAGTTACTTAACTTTTCCAAGTTTCAATTTTTTCTTCTGAAAGCAAAGATAAAAACATCTTCCCTACTTGCCTCATAGCATTTTTGGGAAAATAAGAAGAGATGATACAGGTGAAAACATTTAACAGAGAGTATGAGATCATATACATTTCTCATGGCCACCATACTTTTGTGCCTGTTTCTTTTCCTAACAATGAAAATTCCTTTTTTTTTTTTTTTTAGGTTTATTTATTTTGATAGAGAGAGCATGCACAAGTTTCAGAGGGGCAGAGAGAGAGCAAGAGAGAAAGAATCCCAAGCAGACTCTGGACTGTCAGCACAGAGCCCAATGAGGGCTTGAACTCACAAACTGAGATTATGATCTGAGCTGAAACTGAGTGGGATGCTTACCTGACTGAGCCACCCGGCTCCCTTAACAGTGAGAGTTCTACTGAAAGATAGTTGACGTAAACAACTCAACTGAATATATACAAAGTAAATTTTATTTAGAAGAAGCTGTAGAACATGAGATTGAAGAACAGACGGGATTTGAACCCTGATTCAGGCACATTTTATTGCATGATTTTCAACAAGTTAATTAATATCCTGTAGTCTCTATCTCTTCATTTGTAAAAAGTGTAAAAAAAAATTTATCATTGATATGATAAATAAATTACTATATTTAAAATGCTTGTCATTAAATTATAATTATCACTGAGTGTGTCTTCAGCACCCACCAGGTACATGTCACATTGCCAGTGCACAGATGAAAAATTTGAGACTGCGAAACGTTGGATGTCTTATCCAGAGGGAAAGAGTTAATAAGTGTTCAAATAGAGATGAAAACCAGAATCACTTACATCAAACTCTGGACAATTTTTATTTAAAATGCTTGTTTTTTTCTTTTTTTTTTTTTTTTTATTTAAAGGCCATCTAAATTGAAACACAATGGTCTCATTATAGGAAAATTCTTACAACTTCTAAAGAATTTAATAGCAGATACCATGTTTAAAGAGGTTATGATTAGAATCCAAAAATGTGGTATTGACTACTTTACAACTAGTATACCTGGATTCTTGTGATATAAAGAGAAATCTGGAAGTTAAACATAAACTTTAAAAATATTTTGATTGTTCTGGTTTTTATTAAAAGGAAAATTCAATAAAACATCCTTTAAGTAAAAATAAGCTATTGAATAGCATGTGGTTTCAGGAATATGTTTTATGGATAATGCGTGCTTGTGCATGTATGTGCGTTTTTGAAGGTGACAAAATACTCTGAATTATTTGTATGTGGGGTGTGGCTATGATGGAAATCATAAAGCAAAACAAATTTTCTACACTACACAAATTTAAACATACCTTATTTGGTGGCCCTAGTTTTGTTCTCAGAAGCACTTTTGTGAAATTTAGCATTGCTTTCAAACTAAAATATAATATAGAAAGTACTAGTGACTCATCTAGGGGGTTAGGAAACAGGTACAGGCTGTGAGAAGAATTTCCCAAGAGTAGGGTTGCCAGATTTAGCAATACATACATACATACACATACACATACATATATACATACATAGATTCAGTATACCCAGTAAATTCAAATTTGAGATTAAGAAATATGTATTTATTGGGGCGCCTGGGTGGCTCAGTTGGTTAAGTGTCCGACTTCAGCTCAAGTCATGATCTCATGACTTGTGAGTTCGAGCCCTGTGTCAGGCTCTGTGCTGGGCTGACAGCTTGGAGCCTGGAGCCTGCTTCAGATTCTGTGTCTCTCTTTCTCTCTGCCCCTCCCCTGCTCATACTCTCTCTCTCTCAAAAATAAACATTAAGAAAACATTTTTAAATAAAATAAGAAAGAATTATATATGTATGTATATATGTATGTATTTGTAAAATTTATTTTAGAAAGAACATACAAGCTGGAGCTGGAGTAGAGGGGCAGAGGGAAAGGGAGAAAGAGAGAGAGAGAGAGACCCCAGCAGTTTTTGCACTCAGCATGGAGCCTGACATGGGGCTCAATCCCATGACCCTGGAATCATGACCTGAGCCAAAATCAAGAGTTGGACACTTAACTGACTGAGCCACCCAGGCTCCAAGCAAGTAATTATTTTATGTAAATATCCTCCAAATATTTTGTGGGACATACTTGAAACATATTAGACTTATTAGAAAACATTTTTTTCTCAAACTTAAATTTGAATGAGTGTATATATTTTCCATGCCACATAATAAATTACTACACATTTAGTATCTTAAAAAATTACCAACTTATTATCCTACAATTTCTGTTGGTCACATGTCAAAGAACTTCTGATCTACAGCTGGGTTTTTTCCTCAGAGTCACATAAGCTTGAAATCAAGGGGTCACCTGGGTTGTAGTCTCATCTGGAAGCTCAATTAAAGAAGGATTCACTTCCAAATTTCTGCAGGTTGCTCAGTACATTTAATTTCTTTAGATTGTATAGTTTGTGATTGCCTGCTTCTTCAAAACCAGAAATGGATATAAAATTCTCCATTGTGTTGATTCACTGCCTTCAGGAAAGGTCTAGTTACTTTCTTAAAGGTTCAGATGATTTCATCAGACCTACCTAGCATAATCTCTCCATTGATTAGGTCAATGTCAACTGATTAGGGACCTTAATTACCATTGGAAAAATCTCTTCACCTTTGTCATATAATCTAACAGAATATCCCATCACCTTCACCATGTATACTGGGTTTCTACAGTCACAGTTCTGCCCACATTCAAGGTAAGGAGATTACACAAGGGTGTGTTTCATTTAAGGTCAACCTAAGGGTGTTTACTATACTGAAGATTCTATAATTTACTTAGCAAGATTCTATAATTTACCTACCCAAGAAAGCATATGGTTTGATAGTACATTATCAATTATACTTAGAGATGGTAAATCTAGACAAATTATTTTTTAAGTGGTATGAATAGAAAATAACACAAGAATCAAAGATTGTAGGGGAATAATGTGGTTTAGAACTTTCTACCAAGTGCCTCGATATTGCTGTTATTTCCAAGATTCATCAGATTATACCCAACTCAATGAAGACTGGTAAACCTTAGCATCACATCTATTATAAGGGATTTGTCAAGCTTTTGAATTACTGTAACATAATCATCATTATTTGCTTGTTAATTCTACAACCATTGATTGGGTTCCCATTATAACAAAAAAATTGCTTTGCTTCAGCAATATAAAGATGAACAATATCCCACTCATCCCCTAAAATAACCTGTAGTCTAGCAAAACTGAGACATACACATTCAGATAAGTGAGACTTCCAAATGATAAAGCAGAAAACAATTGGTTAAAGCCTGCTTCACTTAACTTTTCGTTTGTGAAAAAGATCATAGAAAAGTTCTGCAATCATATAAGTTTTGGACATATCAAAAGGCTGAATCCCATTATCAGTTCCTTAAAGATACATAATGAACATCAACATAGAAGCCTTTGAAATATCTTACATAAAGAGCTTAAATTTGTATAATCTGGTTTTTCACAATAATTTCAAACTGTTGAAAGAGATATTTATATAAAATGTAGTCACATCCTAACATTGGTTGGATCCCATAGAGTTCTATCAAATTCTCTTTTGAATATTCAAAGGTAGTAGGCTGGTTTGGGGGAGGAATAGGCTACTGGTATGGGAGGTTTGAAATGATATATTATAGTCATCCTGCACCTATGTTTGGATTCACCATATATAGTGAATCCTTCACCATATATCCTTCACCATATATACTTTGGATTCACCATCTAAACATTTGCCTAAGTACCAAATCTTGGGAGTTTTTCTAAAATTCTCCTTTTTTTTCTCTGTCTCAGTTCCTCTTACTTAGTAAACCCTGTCCATTCTGGTTTCTAAATGTGCCAATGCTCAAGGATATCTCACTGGCCATTACAGCAGTTCTGGAAGAGAAACTTCTTGGAGACAGATTTCAGCAAAGGTCAGTTCTGGGAAGTTATTAAAACTGTTTTCAGGAATGGAGATGTCTCATATCTGTGTGCATCTCAGTGAAAGAAAAAGACAAGAGTAACGTCAGCCCAGGCTCTTTCCTCCCTTCTTTCATTTTACTGTCTGCAAATTTGATAGCTGTTCTGAAATGTCTCATAGCAGTACACCTGGATGGAAAATGAATGAATTTCATTTGCATATTTCAACAATTAAAGGTGCTAAATCTCACTAATTGTGCATAATTACAATTTAGTGATTATACTAAGCAAACTATAATTTACAATTTAAGTGATTACTCTGTAATTCATTACTAAGCTATGTGACTCAGCAAAAGACATTTTTGGAGGTCTATCTTTCAAAAGATTCAATGTCAATGTTTTTCTAGGATTTTGGTTGAAAACAAACTTCTTAGTTGCGATGCAATCCATGGAGGATATCTGTAAACTGTTAGTCACCAGCTATGACCACTGCTTGCAGGACCTGTCATTGTACGGGGTTCTGCCTCTGCCCCAAGGACTACATGACATTTTTGCACAAATGGAGCTTTCCCTATTCAGCAGCTCACATGCTAGTATAGTTTTTTTTTTCCCTTCTTTCCCTGCTGTCACTTCTCAGCCATCAGCAATGTTTCACAGTGCTTCAACTTGCCAAATAATGGGGTTTTGTGATGTTTTCTCTGCCTGACTTGTTTGTGATCACCCTGCTTGGAACCATCAGTCAGTATGTGGTTTGGCTGCTTGTCATTCACCCAGTATGGCAGGCTAGCCCCATAAAGCTGAATTGTAATGAGTGTGACTCGATCGCCACTAGGCTCACAGTGTATTACAACTGAGGAATTGTTTGAGAATTTGATTTTAAATGGAAAGTATGAGCTGAAAGCCACAGGACAATATGCTATCTGTTAGTGTGCCAAAGATGTGCTCACTTGTCCTCATTAACTTCTCTAGATCATCTCTGAGCACACCATTTGATTGGTGTTTTGCTCAACTAATATACTTTCATAATCAATTTTGGCTGAGAATTTTCAGACCCCTGTTTTAATTGGTATCGGATCTTCATAATAGTGGATAATGCCTAGGATGTCTTCAAGGCAGATAGTTCACCTAAAGCATTCCTAAAATTGTGCATTTACTACTGCATATTGCTGCACAGTAATTCTTAAGGAAATATCTTAAGGAATTTGGCAATAACACTGGCTGCTAAAGGAAAAGAAGTTTATAAAGGACTGAAGACATTATAAACCAGTCAAGGAAATAGCAGGTGGCCCAGTCATTAGTGGTGACTAAGTTTGAAATTGATTATGTGGTAACCTGAGGAAAAACAGACTTATGTTTGGGAAGGTGAATGAGTGCAGATTGTCAAGGCCTTTTCCCACAGGCATAGCTGGATACCTCACTATTTACTCCCAAATGATAAATAACATGTGTTTATTCCCAAACAATAAATAACATAATGGCATTAACTGTCTAGATCCATCTGGTCTGACATTATTGGTATCTAGTGTTGTCAAACCACTCTGTATTTTTGTAGCCCTACTTTAAGTCTTTCTTTTTCTTTAAATTATTTTGATAAAGACAAGTTTTCTACTTATATAACTGGTAAAATAATAAATATCTTGTAAAAAAGGGATAGTAAAAAGTACAAATCTATGGAAAATAAATTAATCAAAATTTTCCTCACACAAGGACAATCATTATTTATATTTTGTCATTTTATTCTCAATTCTTTATTACTATCTATGTGATTAAAATAGAAAAGAAGCAATTGCTATTATTACCATTGGCAGAAAATCCATATCATCATTTTTCTGTGAGCCTTCCCAAATATATTGTTAAAAGTTGTATGCCACTCTTTTCTGAGAAAGCATTTCACTGTCTATAAATAGCTACACACACACACACACACACACACACACACACACAACCACAATAAACCTAAGAACACTTGAAAGTTAGATTCATGTTGTCTTCTTAGAAATAATAACATTTTTGGAAACAAAATTAGTAACTAAACCAGGGGTACTTGGCATTAATTCTCTACCATATTGTTTCTCTTCCTTTTTTTTGGGATAAACCTTTTAATCTTCGTTTAAGAGATACTTGTATCATGAAGCATCAACATTATCATTCAGAAAAAAAACAAAACAATTATCATTAGTGAAATGTACTTTGCTATTGTCTTGAGACCCCATACATAAAGTGTACATCATCAAAATGGTTCATCCCAATTTCCTTCTTGAAAATAAGCTGACCTCAATATTTCAAATGGGACTTTTAATAAACGACAAAGAAATCAACATGAGATGTTAATAACAGACAAAATAAATAACTTAAAAAAGTGACCCAAGCTCCAGAGATTTCATATTATTTGCTGTGTCTGAAAGTACAGTAATGGTATTCAGGCCATGATGGGATCAAACATTGGTTACTGAGATCACCACTGCTCCCAGGGTTAAGTTGATTGCCTGGTTCCTCCTTCAGTGTGGTGGGACTCATACAACCTGGTAATCGGTATGAAATGATTCTGCTGTTCTGACTTCTGTTCTTTTTGATGTAATATATTTCCTTTTTCACTATGTTTTTCTCCAGACATGGTTATAACTGCATTATTCTGTGAGTTCTCTATATTAGTTTTATTCTTAAATGGTGTTCTGGAAATTCCAGAAACTCGTGATATTAACTAAGCTTACAGGAAAAGAATTCAATGAACAAATACATTTTAAAAAAGGAACTCACACTCAGCAAAATTACCAGATTTCTTTAACTTGGAACTTCTTAGAGACTTTAATGTGCTAATATGTTTTCTGAATTTCTCTGATAATATGCAGGATTTACCAAATGTATTTGCCCACAGATGTCTTATTGGAGGCATCTTGGCATCTGGTAGAATATTTTTTCTTTGGAATGTTTTGGCAAAATCCTGCCTTAAGTAATTAACTGTAAATCCTCTGGGTCTCCTTCTTAATCTAGGCAATGATTGTAATTTTCATTGGAAGATACAGGATCAACTTAAAATCAGCTCCTTCTGGATATTGAGAGCTGGACTCAGAATTCTGTTTTTTGTTTGTTTGTTTGTTTGGTTGGTTGGTTTTTCTCCATTCAGAGTAGAATGTTTCCAGTAAAAATAAGTTTCTGTTTTGGCCTATAAAGGAGCTATAATCTAGTACCAGGCAGGGCTGCTAAAATCTATTCAGTGTTTGTGTTTACTCCTACTTTCAACCAAAGAAACAAACGCCCTCTGAGAAAGACTATTTGTTCATGTCTAGGATAACTTGCTATAAATTTTTATTTACTTTTGTCAGGCACTTAAAAGGTTTGGTTAAGTTCACTGTATTCTCATGTGGTAAGCTATAGCAACAAACAATCTCGTTCTTACTCATTTAACACCACAGAAGTCTGTTTCCTGCTTATGTGTATCTAACAATGAACTCTGCAGTATTTAAGAGCTATTTAATTCATGTGGCAATCAATGATTGCAGACTGTTCTACCATGCCACCACAAGGCCTCAATGTTGGTTACTGAAAGGGAAAAGAAAGCATAAAGAATGACGTGGGTAGTTACACTGCCTCTTCTGAGAGAATTTCTTCAATTCTCCTGAGTGAAAAAAAGAGAAAGTTTAACGTAGAACCCATCCACTAGTTAAGCTTTTCCTCACCTATATTATTTTTGACTGGTGCTCATAGTCTATGGATCCCTTATCTAGAAGATTTTTTAAACAATGCATTTCTGCTGGTAACAATTGTTAGTATTTGTCCTAAATTATTTTCTCACACTTACAGGGCTTTATTTTTCATTTGATTATTTGCCATGTGCAATTCCTATGTTATGAAATATGCATGATATTTTATGTGTAATCCTCTAACTATTCAGGATACAGGAAGGGCTTCGTTAGGAAAGGAAAGTCAACTCTACTTTCAGTTTCCAACAGGAAAAACAGTCACAATTAGAAGTACATATAAACAAATCTACTAAACTATCAGACAGTGTGACCATATTCTATAATATATGTTGCTTTTGTCAACAAACAGGCCAAGATTGCCATAAAATTATGTAAGAAAAGAATATGGTCTTTGGTTCTCCTCCCTCTGCACACATTTTTTACTCTTTTTTAAAAAAATTTTATTTATTTATTTTTAGTGTGGAGGGGCAGAGACAGAGAGAGAGAGAGAATGAATCCCAAGCAGTCTCCACTCTCAGTGCAGAGCTCAATAAGGGGCTGGATCTCATGACCACGAGATCATGACCTAAGCTGAAATCAGGTTGTCACTCAACCAACTGAGCCACCCAGGTGCCCCACATATTTTTACTTTTGATTCCTATCCTTTCAATTTTATTAAATATCCTCACTGCGTGTATTAGAAGCTGAATGCAAAGCAATACCTACAGCATTTTCACCACAAGAGTTACTACTACTCCAATAGAGAAAGTAAAATACTGAGTGACTACAACTCTAAGAATAGAGAACAGGTCCTGTTTATTCCACAGCAGATACAGGTCAGTTAATATTAGTTATAATTCATATATCAGTTCTAAATACATTTTTTTTTTAAATTTTTTTTCATCGTTTCTTTATTTTTGGGACAGAGAGAGACAGAGCATGAATGGGGGAGGGGCAGAGAGAGAGGGAGACACAGAATCAGAAACAGGCTCCAGGCTCTGAGCCATCAGCCCAGAGCCCGACGCGGGGCTCGAACTCACGGACCGTGAGATCGTGACCTGGCTGAAGTCGGACGCTTAACCGACTGCGCCACCCAGGCGCCCCCATATATCAGTTCTAATATATTTGCCATTGTGTGATTATGAGAATGTCATAAAACCTCTCATTATAGTATCTTTTCTTAAACAAAGAAATTAGATCTTATTTATTTCAAAATTCTCAGCTCAAAAATTCTTCTCGGCTGTTATCATGCTTTATTATTTCTAACAGCTTTTTTCCACTTACTAGAGTAGAAACTCTATTTTATTTTTACATTTTTTTTTTTGTTTTCTTGTTTTTTTGAGAGAGAGGGAGGAAGAGAGAGAGAGTGAGAGAGAACATGCAAGCAGGTTGAGGCAGAGAGAGAGGGTAAAAGAGAGAATCCCAAGCAGGCTCTGCACTGTCAGCACAGAGCCCCATGCAGGGCTCCAATTCATGAACTGTGAGATCTTCACCTGAGCTGAGATTAAGAGTTCAAGGCCAGGGCGCCTGGGTGGCTCAGTCAGTTAAGCGTCTGACTTCGGCTCAGGTCACGATCTCGCGATCCGTGAGTTTGAGCCCCACGTCGGGCTCCGTGCTGACGGCTCAGAGCCTGGAGCCTGTTTCAGATTCTGTGTCTCCCTCTCTCTCTCTGCCCCTCCCCCATTCATGCTCTGTCTCTCTCTGTCTCAAAAATAAATAAACGTTAAAAAAAAAATTAAAAAAAAAAAAAAGAGTTCAAGGCCTAACCAATTGAGTTGCTATACACAACTCAATATGCACATATTGAGTTTGTGTAAAATGCACATAACACTACTACTAATTAATAATACTACATTTTCTTTTTTAAAAGGATGCATGGAGGGGTGCTTTGTAACTTAGCCAGTTAAGCAACAGACTCTTGATTTCGGCTCAGGTCATGATTCCAAGGTCATGAGATAGAGCCCTGCATCAGGCTCCATGCTGAGTGTGGAGTCTGCTTAAGATTCTCTCTCTTTCTCCTTCTGCCCCTCTCCTGTGTGCATGCTGTCTCTCTCTCTTTAAAAAATAAATAAGTAAATAAATAAATAATAAAATAAAAAATAAATAAAATAATAAAATCAAAATAAAATAAGATAAAATAAAAGGATGCATGGAGGCATATCCTAATAACAATTGCCCAAAAGTCGGGCAGTTTATAGACTAGATTTTTGGAGATTTTAGAGAGCCCGTGATAATGTCACACATGAAATGTGACCTGTGGTTATGATATATTTTTTTCTTATAGGTGTGGCCCACAGAATGGACAAACAAGGCAGCCATGGAAACTGTGGTATCAAATACTAGATAGCTGCCCATAAGAAAAAAGCCAGATTTTTCTATGGCTGTATAGCAAGTTCCCTTTAATCAAGCATTCTTAGTTTGAGAAAATATATATAAACATGGCAGGCGTGATATAAATACACTGTAATGTAAAAAGGATGTGTAGCTTGTATGCTCGCCAAAGAGAATGAAGGTCATTGAGAAAATATTCCCAGTTAGTTTTGCATGGTACTTATTATTCAACATAAATAATTATATTTGAATTTTAATTATCCTTAATACTAGAGAGCAGAAAAAATTACTGAGAACACAGAGGTTTCTTATAATAACTTTCAACCTCGGGGCGCCTGGGTGGCTCAGTCGGTTAAGCATCCGACTTCGGCTCAGGTCATGATCTCGCGGTCTGTGGGTTCGAGCTCCGCGTCAGGCTCTGTGCTGACAGCTCAGAGCCTGGAGCCTGCTTCAGATTCTGTGTCTCCCTCTCTCTCTGGCCCTCCCCTGTTCATGCTCTGTCTCTCTCTGTCTCAAAAATAAACGTTAAAAAAAATTAAAAAAAAAACCTTTAAAAAAAAAATAAAAATAATAACTTTCAACCTCTTAGAGCCAGGGGTCTACAAAGACATACTAAAAGTACAAAATATTTTATAACCAAATATGCATCTACAAAAGTAAACTAATTATAAATATTTTTACTTTAACTTCACAAGTGAATCTTACTGAGATTGTAATAGCTAGCTGTCTGAGTGAAAAAATAAAAATAAAATCAGTCAGAGATACATGTAAATCAATGAGTAAAACAAATTTAAGCAATTTTCTTAATTGTAAGGTTTTTCTCATAACTTTTAATATGCTGGTCTTTGATTTTTTAGAGAGGGTATATATATTGATATACATATAAATATATCACCATTAAGTTAGTTTTTACCATAGTATATATTTAATTCTGTATAAGAATATGTACTATACTATTCCAAAGAGATTGAGAATTTTTTAAAATGTTGCTATTTATTGTGTATGATTTCAAATCCTAAACTCTGGATATGGTCCGTTTATTTGTGCCACCCTCATATGACTATAATAAAAGATCAGCATTTTTGAAAAGTCATGAGAGCATGTACTTTGCATATTTGTCCTCAAAATTTCTCTAGCACCACCCACCTTGAGCCTTCTGCTTTGTCTTTCCTTCTTGTGGCTTCTTGACAAAATAAGGGAAAAAATGAAAGAAGGAAAGAGGAAGCCAGGATGCTTCTGTGCTTTCCTCAGCTTTTCTCGCTGCTTAGTTGGCATTTGTTCTATTTTTCAAAGGCAGTTCCGAAGCTACTGAAAAGTGAAAAAATATATATTATGGGAGTCCCATACTCTTTCTGTTCAGCTTTCAACCTCTGGTTTGACTTTATCACTCCTGAATCTTTTTGTTTTATATTTTTAAATTTTTTAAAGTTTATTTATTTTGAGAGAGAGACAGAGAGCATGAGCAGGGGAGGAGCAGAGAGAGAGAGAGAGAGAGAGAGAGAGAGAGAGAGAAAATCCCAAGCAGGCTCGACATCAACGCAGAGCTTGATGCAGAGCTCAAACTCACGAACTGGGAAATCATGACCTGAGCCGAAACCAACAGTCAGATTCTTAACCGACTGAGCCATCCAGATGCCCCATCACCCTTGTATCTTTTAATGTAATTGTTTACACTAAATATGAAATGCCATATTACATGTTTGTTGAAGTATCAATAAAACCTTAATATATCATGTTTGCAGCGGAAATTCATATTGTTCAAATCATGTTACAAATCCCCAAATTTCATTATTTCCCACATCTAAATGTTGCCTATGTTAAGTTCACATACTCTTTCATTCTTTTTTGTTTAAGTTTATTTATTTATTTTAAGAGAGAGAGAGTGCACTGGCATGCAGGGGAGGGGCAGAGGGAGAGGGAGAGAGAGAATCCTAAGCAGGCTCTGTAATGTCAACGCAGAGTTCAACTCAGGGCTTGAACTCATGAACCCTGAGATCATGATCTGAGCTGAAATCACGAGTCTGACACTTAACCCACCCAGGCACCCCTACCCTTTCATTCTTATAGTTCATCTTTATATTTAGCATCTGCATGGATCTGTGGGAGAGGAGGAAGCTAATTATTTTATTTACATCTTAAAGGCATTAATTGAGGGTCTTCTACTTAAATTAATGTATTAAATATAGGAAAGATGACAGGCAGTTAGGACATAGCATATATGGGCCAAGACAAGGGAATTTAGCATTTTCTACAAATGGCATTGATAACACTTGGTTTACAGTTACTAATAATGACCAGAGCTATCCAGCTACAAACACCTCCAGAAGATTTGCCTGGGATGGGGTTGGGGAGAATTTAAATGTTCTCTGCTTTCAAGAGTCTCCTTTTCTTTCTGTGTTTTTCCATCTACATATGCACACTTCTTACACTGCATTTTTGTGCTGCTTTTAGCTAATTGCTTCATCTAATAGAGCTAATAAAGCATTTTCTATAGTTTTAAATTTTTAATTTAATATTTTTAAGTATTTATGGAAGAACTACTTTATTGGCTTACTAAGTAAAGTGGCTGCAGTGCAGTCTCTGGTTCTTTCCTGTTTCAAAATTTTCAAAAACAATTAAATAAATGTGAACTTATATATCACTAGTATATTACACTATCTTTATGGTAGAATTAACCTAGATAGAGAAGTAAAGCTATGTCAGCAGATATCTGCCAGTTTGGCAAAGCAATAAATAGAGTAGGTGAATTTAATTTTTAAAAATCTAAAGGACCTTCATAATATAGAATTTTAAAGAACACTATGTTTACTATAATGTCCATATCTCACTTACCTAACTTTAAAATTATTTGAATTGCATTGCTTGAAACAAACAAAAAAATCATAATAGTTATTCATAAAGGAATGCTTATCTATGTCTACAGATTTTCTAAACTTTCACTTCACACGTGTGCATTAGTATTTTCATCAATAAAATGTTTATATCCTCTTTAAAAACAATTATTTTTTTACTTTAAAAATTTTATATCTATGAATTTAATAACTATGAAATTACTTTAATCTCAAAAGTCACCTTTCATCAAAAGAAATAAAATTCACCTAATATTCTTTGAATTCTGTGGTGCTTTGGAATGGAAAAATATCCAGAATGTCAAAATCTACAGAAAAGTCATTCTATAGTATTTTTTAACTGCTGTGTTGTAAGGTCTACTTATTGTTAATGCTGGCTCAAAGAAGTTCATTTCCAAATACCTCCCACAAGTTTTTTGTTTTTTTGCTTTTTGTTTTTTGGGTGCTTTTTTTCCTATTGAGGGCCTCAATTGACTGACACATTAAATTATGCATGATCAACTGAAAAGGATCAGTTCAAATTTTGGCACTCAGTCACCATCTGTGCTTTGTACATTGACATATCTCACATCACTTTCATGTTTGTTTTATAAATGGTGTGACAGGTTTTCATAACATTTGTTGTTCCATAAAATTAATTCTAGTGATGGTCATATTTTAAGGAAATAAAGCTCCATTCAGAAACTGTGAAGAATTTTGAAAATAAAAACCACTATTAGGGTGGTGACTTAATTTCTAACATTTCTCATGGCAATCAATCCAGGTGTACATAGAACCAAAAGTTTTTCTTTTTTTTTTTTTTTTTAACTTTTTTTTTTTTTATTTTTTTTGAGACAGAGAGAGACAGAGCATGAACTGGGGAGGAGCAGAGAGAGAGGGAGACACAGAATCCGAAACAGGCTCCAGGCTCTGAGCTGTCAGCACAGAGCCCGACGCGGGGCTCGAACTCACGGACCGTGCGATTATGACCCGAGCCAAAGTCGGATGCCTAACCGACCAAGCCACCCAGGCGCCCCCAAAAGTTTTTCAATAACATATGATATTGGGACCTAAGCTGCAATGAAACTTCCTTCAAAAAAGCAACCAGTGGGATTTCCCCTGTTATAAATGTGCATAGTTCAAACTTTAAAGCAAACAAAACCAAAATCAATTCTCCAAATAATCAATTTCTTAACAATTACTATCATTTTGCTAAACCTAAAAAAAAAAAAACAGATAACATCACACACTCACAATTGGAAGATATATTGAACAATGAAATCAAATATAGTACATGTAGTGCATTAGAAAACAATCTTTGGGGCGCCTGGGTGGCTCAGTTGGTTGGGCGACCAACTTCGGCTCAGGTCATGATCTCACAGTTTGTGAGTTCAAGCCCCTCTTCAGGCTCTGTGCTGACAGCTCAGAGCCTGGAACCTGCTTCAGATTCTGAGTGTCCCTCTCTCTCTCTCTCTCCCTCTCCCCCACTTGTGTTCTATCCCACTCTCTCGCAAAAATAAATAAATGTTAAAAATTTAAAAAAAAATCTTAAAGATTATAAGTAAAGTATTTGGATATATGCATTGAAATAATAAGTAGATTATTTTATTATTATTGTGTACCCTGAGATAGCGTAGACCTAAATCTTGGGCACATATGTTCTACTCTAACCTCCACCCCAACTATTTCCCCAAAACTTTTAGTAAATTTAATTTCTATAATATTTGTCTATAATGGCCACAATTTCTATAAAATGGAGTGAAATTCTGTGAATTATTCTTGTTTACTCCTATTACCTGTCTTATTTTGGTATTCAAAGGAATGATTTGTCTTTTGTTTTTCAACTACAACTGTACAAGACAATCCTTTCATATCAAATAAATAAAAACGCATTTTCACCTCTATAAGCTGTCATACTGTTCACAAAGGACTTTCCATAATCCAAAGATAACTTGTAGAAATTTGTGTAAGTTATTTTCTGGTACTACTAAGCTTAAAGTTTTATACTTTTAATATTTGCTTCATTAGATTCAGGGGAAATATGGCCAAAAGTTCTTGCTAGCAAAAAAGGTTCTACTGTCGAAATGTTTCCAGAGAAAAGGAGAGGCACAAAGTCACAAGGAAGAAAAATGAGCTCATTTTCTTGGCAATCAAATGACTATTTGGAACCAAGGATTAAATGGAGTAAAATTTTAGTTACACCTCCCTTCTTTTCCTGAAAGTAAATACACACTGAACTATTTTTAAGCTGTTACAAAAGCAAAGGTTATAAAAGTTTCACTTCTTCACCTTGACATTTTGAATATAGACATTTCTTACTGATAGTAACTTTGAAAAAAAAAATAGTTCTGTCTTTCAAATATACAACACCTTGTTAAGATTATATGATTTAAAGTAGACAGAAAACTGACCATCTCAAAGATAAGTACTTTTTTCTGATACTCTTTCTTATGTTTCTTTTAGAAACATTGTATTTAATATTTTCTTTTTATCCAGGTACTCACTATGCTAACTTCCTAATAGTGGTTTTGGTTTTGTTTTGTTTTGTTTTGTTTTCCACCAGATACATTTGCTCTGTTTCCCTTAAATGTTTGATCTTTACTCAGGATTCTGCCTTTGACTCACATGCTTTCTTACTCACTGAAAGATTCATCTAACCATATCTTTCTCTAACAACTACCTATAGAATATCAACTGTATACTTCTACCATGGATCTTTTTATAGACTCATGACCACTGTATCTCCATCTAGATATTTTGTCACTTGTGAGAGCAGATATTTGTACAAAATGTTACATGCTGGGGGAGTATGACAGCTTCAAAACATAATCCTGTGTATTTACCCAACCACACAGAGTTAGCTATTGGAATGTGCCTTTGGCAAATAATAATATTATTCAATGTTAACCAATGTTTCTCAAAGATCTGGTGCTATTCTAATCACCACCTTTCTTATATTATTTAACCCTCAAATCAACTAATCAATAAGTAACATTATTGTCCCATTTTACATTGGTTGGAACTTCAGACAGAAAAATCAAGTAATTTGTCAAAAGTGACACAGTGGAAGGCTTGCTACTCTTGTTAATCTGATAGTTGTTTTATTATAAACTCTGTAATTTACACTTGCACTAGAATGACTGGCATAGCCCCTGAATTCAGTCTAATAAAAATAGACACTTATGTCTTCCTCACCACCATCTTGCTGTCTTATATTTAAAAATTTTTATTACTAACACCATGAAAATAATGCTAACATTAAGCTTGGCCTACCTCTATCTTATATTTTTGATATATTCTGTCAGTATTCTCCTAAATATTCTCTCCTAAATTGTCTTGTTGCCAATATTAGAAGCCCCTTCTAACTTGCCTTATACTCTGTGAATCCAAACATTTAAAAATCTGATAAAAGCATTTTACTAAATTATTCTAACATTTGAGTAATTTTTCATCTCATATAATTTTATAGGAGCAATATGACTTTCTCCGTCATATCATTTCAAACACAGAGCCTGTTGTTAACCATTCTGTTTGTCATAACAAATTATGTAGACTTAACTAAATTAAATATCCTATTCCATGACCCAGACTTTTGCACATGCTGGTGTCTCTTCAAACTGGAATGAACGTCTATAGTTAGGGTGCATCTACTAATCTAATTACATGCTTTCTTACTCACTGAAAGATTAATCTAAGCATATATTTCTGTAACAACTACCTACAGAATATCAAATATATGGATCTTTTTACAGACTCATAGATGCATAGACTATATCTCCATCTAGATATTTTGTCACTTATAGTGAGAACAGACTGTATTCTGTATTCTGGTATCCTTGATCATAATTTCATTTATAATTGATTGTTTTCACATTTGTTTATCATTGTATCTTTATGCCAACCATTATTAGGTGCTATATTTTTATATGTGTGGGCACTCATATATATAACATATATATATCTCAATTATAGGACTTAAGATAATCTATTGCCATAATTAGTCAATATATCTCCCATTTGAATATGAACTACATTTGCGAAGTGCAATCATAGGACTTACTATGGAGAGCAAAGAAAATGATAAATTTAACAACAACTCTCAGGATTACAAGTGTGGATGACTAGTTGTTACCGAAATTATTTAGGATAGCAAAAAGAGCAGAGAAACAAATTTGGAGGATTTTTAATTTTACTTAAATGTCATCTTGTTTTGACATATTGCTGAAGTTTTACTATAACTACTAGCCCAAAACCAATTTTCATTGTAATAGGGTACAAAACACAAAATCATTGTATACTTTAACAGACACCTGAGTGGTACAGTCAGGTTAGCATCCAACTCTTGATTTTGGCTCAGTTCATGATCTCATGAATTGTTCAAAACCTGCATCAGGCTCTGTGCTGACAGTGCTTTCTGTCTCCCCTCCCTCTTTCTCTTTCTCTCTCTCCCTCTCAAAATAAATAAACTTTAAAAAATAAAAAAAAATCATCTGTATACTTTGATTAAAACTACATTATAAAAAACATACTTGAGGGAAAAAAAAGACTAAAATTAAATTTTGGAAGATTCATATATTTGAACCTTTCCACATGTAGTTGAATTGTCTATGCAATAAGTGGTTATTGAAAATTATTCATACAATAGGCATTAGATGAAGAAAATATAAATTTAGACAAAAAGAAGGAAAAAAATCATTGTTTTTAAAATGTCACCATACATGTCATTCATATATGTATGGTTTTGAAATAATATTCAACCACATAAAATATTGTTTTGGTATGGTTGTCTTATGAAGGCCACTTTCATAACAATCATTTCATTATACACTTAGTAACGGGACACAATCTAGATTTAGTAATCAAATTTTAATCAATTTTTCAACTTTACTAAATTTACAAATGAAAGAAGGCAAGGGGGTGAAAATATAAAGGATACACTTAAATAATAATAATAGTTTAAAATTCCTCAGAATTTTAAGATTTAAACATAATTTTAAGATTTAAAGAAGTTCAGTGAATTTCAAGTAGGAAAATTACAAAATAAATCATGATTAAGAACATTGTAGGCAAACCGCCACAAAGAAAAATGAGCTATTAGAGAAACGACATTTTCTAGTCAGAACCTGATTTTTATGACCACAAACTTCTTCTCATCAAAAAGTTGGAACAACACTTTTAAAGTTATGAAAGGAAAAATACTACTGTTAACCTAGAGTTCTATAGCTAGTAAAAACATCCTTAAAAAATACAAGAGAAATAAAGACTTTGCAACTAAACAAAAAATGAAAAACAAAAATTAAGAGAATCTGTAGCCAGTAGAACTACAAAATATATTATCATGTCAAATGATAGCATATGAAAATTAAGATATTAGGGAAAGATTAAAAAGCTTAGAAATGGTAAATATTTCGGTAAAATCTATTTTGCCTTACTTTTAATCTTTTAAATACATGTGGCCATTTAAAAGAAAAAGTTTACTACCTTGTAGATCTATAATGATAAAATTCATAACAGTAATTATAGCATAAAGATAGAGGGGTAACAGACTTAAACAGTTGTAGGTTTTCTGCATTTTAGGCAAAGTAGTACAAAAATAACTGAGTAGATTGTGAAAAGTTAAGAATGTAAATTGTAGTTTCTAAAACAACCAGTAAAACAAATAATACAAAGTGGTAAAGTAAAAATTCCTTAGGTAAATTAAAATCAATTTCTAAAAATTATTTAAAGACTAACAAGAGTCACCTGAGGAAAATGTAAGTAAATTGAAGGAGTTGTTTTTTTCTCTTCTTAGCATCTTGTATATTAACCACATAATACTTCCTTTGCCCTAATTATATCTAAAAGCAAAACAAGCAAACAAAAAAACGACTACAACCATATCCAAGAAAAAAAATGGACAAAGTCCCATGTGAGTAATTAAAAGCCACATGCTTTCATTCTGTGAACCTGGTATAGTTTAAGCACACTTTCTTCCATGATCCCCAAATCCCACTGCCCCTCACCGACCCTCCACACACAAATCACCAACTTGAAAGACTCTGTAACTAGGTGTGTGTTGTGGTGGAAAGATAATGGAGAACTCTTAGATGACACCAGCTTATAGAAAATAATTGTGTATTTGCACAGCTGAATTTATAGTCTGGGCAGTTTTAAATTTTGAGATGTGTTAGAGAATTCTGAGATAACCAAATATATATCTTGTATCTTCAATTCTATAATTAGAGTTTTTCTGTTATTTGTGAAGCTTTCTTGATCTCTTTGAGTTTCATAAAGATTCAAAATGTACTTAAAGGAGGATTAATAACTATGAGTAAACAAATGGCATAACAGTCAAAAATCACAAAGACCCAACAATCCAGAACATTTGCTTTGCAATCTTAATCACCCTAGCTTCTTTATTATTTTTTTTAATCTTTATTTATTTTTGACAGGGGGGGGGGGGGAGAGAGAATGTGAGCTGGGGAGGAACAGAGAAGGAGACACAATATAAAGCAGACTCCAGGCTCTGAACTGTCAGCACAGAGCCTGACATGGGGCTCAAACTCACCAACAGAGAGTTCGTGACCTGAGTCAAAGTCTGATGCTTAACCGCTTAACCGACTGAGCCACCCAGGCATCCCCACTCTAGCTTCTTAAAACAGTTTCCACATCTATAAAATGAAGGACCAAATCAGATGGTAGTAAAAGTATTTTAGTCCTGTAATTTCATTATTATGATAATAGACACCATTTCTGGAGCATAAGCCAAGTGTTTCACATACATTACTTAATTTAAGCTTCATTACAAACTGTAAGAGAGATATCATTATCCCTATATTAAAAACAGAAAACTACATTTTAGAAAGTTTTCTCCCCAAATAAGAGCAAGAATCTAAACAAAATCAGACTTTGAAGCTGTAAGCCTTGTTTAAGAATTTGTAGGTTACTGAGGTATAGAATACTGAGTCAAAATGATCAAGTATTCAGGTAGAATAGAGTCAAAATCTATGTAGTGACCCAATCAACATTTATTAAATACTTAATGTGAGGATGCTACCAATTTTAGTCTAAACTAATCAAATATTTTAAAACCTTTTATCAAGTTATTTTCATTATTATTTTATTGTTATATTTTTTAAACTTTTTTGCTATTTAAAAGTATTTTAGGTAACTACAGAATGCATAAAGATCATGTCTGAATAAGTATTCATTAATAACACACATCCACAAAATAGCAATTGATCAGATGAATGTAAAATACATATAGTGATTTTTTATTATCATTTTAAGCCAGTAATATAATATCCTGAAGTGGGAAACAGAAGCAGTGGAGTGGGAAACAGAAGCAAAATCTTTTTTTCTTGATTCTGTTTCTAAACTCAAGCAAGTTACTTTACTTGCTGCCAATTATTTTTTTATCTCACATATGATAAAAGGATTAGAGTATATTATCACTGATATTTCTATAGATTCTTAGATCTTAAGGCCACAAAATAGTGTTCTATGGGAACAATGATGACTAAGATGTTTGAATTATTTCAAGGATATTTATTTCATGGTGGAAAAAGTTTAGAGTTACGAAAAATTCAGAGTTATGAAGTCAACATTTCTAAAGCTTTTTTTTGCTCTAAAGTGACTGTGACTGTCATAGAAGATGAAGCAGAAAATTTTTCTCAAGATGAATGATCTAGAGACACACTTTAGCAAATGATGTTTCTAATTCCTCTCTTCTTTAGCTAATGAGTACAGATAAGGAACAGAAAGATGGCATTCCAAATTATACAACAAATTTAAAGGAGATGTGTATAATTTTTTTAATATAATTAAATTTACATGTTGTATGGAATTATGTTCACTCTCAGATTAAATACTTTAAATGAGTCTAAGAAGAGTGAACTATATTAAAACTCATCACAACTAAAAGCCAACACTCGCTTTTTTTTTTTTTTTAGAAAAGATAGATACAATTTAACAAGCTTTTTAGGTAAACTTATGAATATCTTCGAAGAAATAATAATGGCAACATTTACTGACTCTGAGAGGGTGGTTTTTTTATGAAGAATTAAGGTAATCATAACTCATATTTTGGTAGACAAAACATAATGAAAAAAGAAACCTACTAGTAACACTAGAAAGGATTAGATGCTTTATATTTTATTCCTCAGCCACCAGCCATTTACATTTTTTTATTTTTCACTTTTGAAGTTTTGGATCAATGTTCCTGAATCTCATGTCAGCTAGCTTACTACAGTTTCCTTCCCTTCAAGCATAGTAGATCTGTAATAATTGTATCTTTGCAAAGCATGCAGTGTTTTATGTAAGTGAATGTAAACTGATTCCTTAGGTCAAAAAGAAATTCTCTTATTAAAGGTATTTATAGGGAAAAAATAGATAAGAGCCACAGTCCAAATTGATTCAGAGTTAAATATAATTTTAATAAGTGCAATGTTTAAATCCCATGTAAATATTTCTCATTAATCCTAACGTGCATACACTATGTGAGTACTACCTAGAAATAATTTACTTATGTAATTTTATGAAATGGAACTTCTATAAGCTGCTTTTGAAATGAAAACATTGGTCATATTTTGATGATATTACTTCATTACACTTCAATTAGCATTGTATAAATCATGTAAGGTTTATAAAACAAGTTAATAATTTAATCCTGGAAGACAAATTTTTGTACTACATTGTGACATTACTTATCATGCTGCTTTAATTAAAACCTATTTCACAAACAGTTTATTTTTTCAAATACCAGTTTTATGCTGTATATAAGTCCTCATAAACAGGAAGGGTTTAGGGTTTTTTCCATTCTTTCACTAGCCAAAAATAAAGTACTAAACAGTATATCACCAAAGACTTTTGACTCTATTATGTGTTCTTGGGTTGATGACAGAGTAATAACAATAATAATAATAATAATAATTGTAATATATAATTGCCATGACAATTTTCTCCAATTAGAAGTTACACATATTTTTTTCAGATTGAAAATATCCAGCCAACTGTATTTTCCATATACCAACCCAGTGTTAAATAACCAAGAAGAGAAATATCATAAAGTTTACTGAAAAAAATTTGTGAAGTTATTATTGTAAAGATGTCATCATCACAGTGCAGTTCTGGAAAGCTAAATAAACAATAAGATACACTCTTTGAATTGAAAAATATACGTCCAGTAAGGTGCCCAATAATTACAGAAAAGATATGATGGTGATAGTCCTTAGTGAATGTGGGGGAGGAAATCCGAGTAAGCTATAGAAGGAAAGAGGAATACAATGGAGAGAGAAATAACATGGTGGCAGTTCTTGTATGGGAGAGTGTGAAAACTTTAAGAAGGCAGAGTGATAAAATTAGTGACAGAATAAAATCTGGGGTCTGTAGGTACCTAGATCTAGTAGGTATTGGATATATCAAAGTAAAGGTCTGTGAAAGAAAATGTAGAACAGTTGGCCATGTATTTTTAAACAAAATATTAAAAGGTGAAGCTTATGGAGAGGGAGAACAGGCTTGCGTGAGAAGCAGCAATCTAAAAATTTCCAAGGGAGATTTCATGTTTTAACAAAGTTTTCATATTAATTGTTATCTTTTAAAGGACTCTGAAATCTTCTTGGGGTCAGTATTCTTTTCTTAAAATCTCAAAATTATCTTTGGAGGCAAATGTGTTTATTTAGCTTTACATATAGCTTTCATGTTGGCACTCACTTGCTCAAATATCTTCAAAGATTAGTGCTTCCTGAAAGAGTAAAATTTCTCTAACATGTGTTTGAATGTCCCAATAACTGGCTCAATGTCATATTTTTAAAGAGCACATTTTCTTTTTTTTTTTTTTTTTAATTTTTTTTTTTTTCAACGTTTATTTTATTTTTGGGACAGAGAGAGACAGAGCATGAACGGGGGAGGGGCAGAGAGAGAGGGAGACACAGAATCGGAAACAGGCTCCAGGCTCTGAGCCATCAGCCCAGAGCCCGACGTGGGGCTCGAACTCCCGGACCGCGAGATCGTGACCTGGCTGAAGTCGGACGCTTAACCGACTGCGCCACCCAGGCGCCCCAAGCACATTTTCTTTTTATGAGCCTTTCAACCAAGCTGAACTCACTAGATGCAGTTCAACCAACATTCCTTATACATTTCCTTTCCAGACCATGCAGAATGCCCTCCCTCTGCTTGTTTCATTTCCATTCATCCTTCAGATTCTTTAACATTATTTAGTCTTCCTTGATTATTCCAAGGTACACTGAGCTCTTCTTTTTCAAAAATTTAATAGTGCTTATCTAGACTAGAGAAGCATGTAAGATTTGCAAGCTGTCATATTTTAATGGTTATATTTTATGCATTTTTTTTCCAACAGCATAACAACAATGCTGTGGCTTATTTATTGTAATATATTATCACTTATAAATTCAATCTGAAGATTATAGAATGCTCCCTTTGGTCCTGATTTTACCACCACACCAACAGGGCGCCAATATAATAACAAGAATTATAGCTGAGTTGCAAGGCAGACTTTCTCTGAAGAAGAGTAATTAACAGAAGCGTAAAGTCAAAAGTAGAGACAAAAATATTAATCACAGTTGAATTTCTATCCAGATTAAGATAAATCCTCACATTTAGTTCCTAGAACCAGATGAAGGACCATAAGGCAAGCTGAGGGCCAAGCACAATACAGCACAACCCCATTCCCCACCCCCAACCCCCTCATGGGATATATGTGATATTCCTCAGGCTTCCCAAGAACAAAGGAAAGGACAGAAAACAAATGGTTGAACTGATAGGGTCTCCATCACTTTACAAATATCTTAGTATTATTACAAGAAAAGGGCAATCTTATCAATAGCTTAATCTCCAGGAACTCCCTACTGTCTTAATGATAATGCTTTGTTAGAGGGAAAAACAACCTTAGCTTGACAATAGCTGGGCCACCAGTAATCTAATCTGTGAGTCTTCTTTAGCATATGGAAATCCCTTTAAGAAACTTCCTCTTGACTTTACCTCCCCCAACTCCACAGTATATAAGCAGTCACTTTTCACAACCCCAGTGCAGCTCTTTCTGTCCATAGATCCTATCCCTGTGCTTTAATAAAATCACCTTTTTGTACCAAAGACATCCTCAAGAATTCTTTCTTGGTTGTCAACTCTGAACCACCATCACTCCAAAACCCCATCGGGATATATATATATGTATATATATATATATGTCATAAAAGGCAGGAAAAACCATAGTTTGAGGAGACAAATCATGAGAAGTACACTCAGACATTACACAGATATTAGATCAGAGAAGTTTAAAGGGCTGTGATTAATATGTTAACGGGCTCTGATGGAAATAGCAGACAATATGCAAGAGATAATCTAAAGACATGGAAAGTTTAAGAAAGAATAGAAGACAGCTGCTCAGAATAAAAAACAAAGTGACAAAACGAGGAATACTTTCAATAGGCACATCAGTAGATTTGATACAACGAAAGAAAGAACCAGCGAATATGAAGAAACTTCTGAAAATAATGGTATTATTTGGTCTCTGTCCCCTTTTCTGGCACACAGTTCCTAAAACTTGGAATTTCCTAGGTGAGGAGAGTGGTAATGGTGTTTCTGTTATGTGAATGCCCCACCTCAGGAGGTAAGCACACTGGAGGAGCTAACCCCTGTGATTAGAAGGTTGGAACTTTCAGTCTCACCCCTGACTTCTGGGGAAGGAAAGGGGTTGACGGTTGAGTCAATCATCAGCACTCAATGATTAAATCTGTCATGCCTATGTAATACAGCCTCCATAAAAAAAAAAAAAAAAAAAAAAAAAAAAAAAAAACCAAAAAACAAAAACAAAACAAAACAAAAACTGAGTTTGGAAAGTTTCCAGGTTGGTGAACTCATGGAGGTGTTAGGAGAATGGTGCCATGGAGAAGGCACAGAAGCTCTACCACTCTTTCCCTACACTATGCCCTATGCATCTCTTCCATCTGGCTCTTCCTAACTGGTCCTTTTATGCTAAACTGGAAATATAGTTAGTAAAACATTTCTGAGTTCTGTGAGCCACTGTAGCAAATTAATCTACACAAGGAGGACGTCATGGGAACAGAAGTACACCTAACAGGCTGAGCCTCAGACTGGCATCCGAAGTTGAGTGGTAAGCAGTCTTGTAGGACTGAGCCCTCAACCTGTATGATGCTGTCCTTCTGTAGATAGTGTCAGAATTCAAGTGAATTCTTGAACACTCTGCTGGTATCCAAGAATTGTTTGGTGTTGCATGGCATCCACTCCCTCCACCCCACCCCCACCCATCCACCACACACACACACCTGTTGGAACTGAGTCCAAGAACCCATAATATTAAGAAACAGAACATAACTAACATTCCAGTAATTCCTGTGATAATCCCATCTAGGTACTATCCTCTGCAAGACTAACTACTATCCTGACACCTAAAATTGTAAACGAGACTTTTTCCTTCTCTTTTGATCAGCTGTGTTAAGTGGTACTATTTTTAGGCTTTGGTTTATTTTACCAAACATATCAAATTTATTGATTCAATAAAGTTTTATAGCGTTAACATTTTATTTTAAACGTTTATTTATTTTTGAGATAGAGAGAGACAGAGCATGAACAGGGGAGGGGCAGAGAGAGAGGGAGACACAGAATCTGAAAAAGGCTCCAGGCTCTGAGCGGTCAGCACAGAGCCTGACGCGGGGCTTGAACTCACGGACTGTGAGATCATGACCTGAGCTGAAGTCCGACGCCCAACCGACCGAGCCACCCAGGCGCCCCATATAGCGTTAACATTTTTGATACCTCTGTGATCTATGTTGATATATTCTTCTCTATTTCTAATATTAGTAATTTGTGTTTTCTCTCTCTCTCTCTCTTTTTTTTTTTTTTTTTTGCATAAGTTCTAGCTGAACTTCATAAATTCGTTTTACAGAAAAGGATCCCACACGATGAAAATGATCTCACGTGGTTTATGAATTTTGTTAATTTTTCAAAATACCAACATTTAAATTTTGATGTCTTTAGTGTATCTTGGTTCTCCATATGATAGAATTATTCTGTTACTCTTTATCATATATATTTTTAATGTCTTTTAAGTTTTATTTTCTTTATTTTTCTTTCTTTCATTCTTTTTTTTTCCTTTTTTCTTTGTACTCATAATAATGGCAGCTTAAATCATTGAATTTTAGCTGGTCTTCCTTTTACTATGTTCATTTAGGGCTAAACATTTTCTTCTAAACACTACTTAAAAATTTTTTTGTAATGTTCATTTATTTTTAGGAGAGAGAGAGAGACAGAGCAAGGGAGCAGGGGAGGGGTAGAGAGAGGGAGACAGAATCTGAAGCAAGCAAGATCTAGACTCTGAGCTGTCAGCACAGAGTCGGATGCTGAGCTTAAACCCATGAAGCATGAGATCATGTCCTGAGTCCAAAGTCAGACGCTTAACTGACTGGCACCCACCCAGGCACCCCTCTAAACACTACTTTAGCTATATTTCATAAGAATTGATATGCCATATCTTCCTTATCTCTCAGCTAAAATATGATATTTCTAGTATGATCTTGTCTTTGACCTTGGGTTTTTAGAAATGTGTTACTTCATTTTCAAATTGTTAACATTTTTCTAGCTTTATATTATTATTATTTAATATTAATGTTACTATGGTCAGAGAATATATTCTTAATAATTTTAATCATTTTTAACTTGTTTCCTACTTGATGTATGAACTAGAACTTTATGAATATTGAAGGCATTCTTGAACATGTACTCTGCAGTTGTTGAATGCTGCATTGCATCTATTATGTCATATTTATTTTGTCATTTATATTAACTCAAAATTTATTTATTTTTTTTTATTTAAAATTTTTTTTTTCAATGTTTATTTATTTTTGGGACAGAGAGAGACACAGCATGAACAGGGGAGGGTCAGAGAGAGAGGGAGACACAGAATCGGAAACAGGCTCCAGGCTCTGAGCCATCAACCCAGAGCCTGACGTGGGGCTCGAACTCACGGACCGCAAGATGGTGACCTGGCTGAAGTCGGACGCTTAACCGACTGCGCCACCCAGGCGCCCCTCAAAATTTATTTTTATATACTTGTTCTTTTGGCTTTTGAGAGAGAGGTATGTTAAAGTTGTCTAGTATGCTTTATAATTTGTTTACTTATTCTTTTAGTCCTGTTGATTATTGCCCTGTACAATTTTTTAACCTAACTTAAGTATATAAAGATTTATAGAAGTTGCATTTTCCTCCCTCATTATACATTTCATATTTCCTTCTTCTCTGGATAAGGTTCTTTACCATGGTACAGCACCAATCTTTTTTCTTGAAATAACCGACCCTTCATTACCTTCCTATATTATGTTGTTTCAGAATTATCACTATGAAAGCAGTCCTAAAAAGTGTTCTCAGGGGTCAGTGAACACATACACCTTCTGACCAATATTGTTTTGCACCAGCTCTTTTCCCTTTTAAAATTGTGATCTAGTTCATATAATAATTCCTTTTTTTTTTTTTCTTGTTTGTTCTGTATCATAGGAAGCCCAAAATGGCTAGGTGACATTTTGAAATGTACAATATATTGAAAATGTTGTTAAGCCCCCTAGTAGAAACTTTTCTTTTAGAAATCAAGATTCTAGACAAAGGCTCAAGGTATAGAGGAATAGAGGATGGAAATAAAGATTTTGCAAGTTTGTAGTTATGAGAAGTAACACTCCCACTTCTACCTTTTACTCTTTAGTTTCTGGACCCACATGTTATAGCAATGGGAGAAACAGCACTAAGAAACGTTTAATACATCAAAGCATATACCAAATCCTATGGTACAGCCGTTTAAAGTTGCAAACTTTGTCTCCCAGCTGGCTCCCTGAGTCTTGTAGGGTCCATTCCATTCACTCTGAGACCTGTTGTTACTTTTCCATGAGAAATATGACAAAATCAATTAATCTTCTCATGAGATCATTTCATTGTGTGGGATCCTTTTCTGCAAAACGAATTTATTGTTCAGAAACAAAACTCATGGTACGCAATGGAAATTAAGAAGATATTCGGGGATTTCATGGTGATGCTAATGTCAAAAGTATGGTGGGCAGAGATAGTATATCCATCTCCAGTACAAGCATTTATTCCAGTGAAGACATATTGTCATATACACCACGATGCATATGGTCCAATGGAATGTATTATATACTATTATTATATAGATGCTATATCAGGTATAGAACATTGTTTCCAGTGCACTGACCACCCTGCACTGAGCTATAATTTACAGGAGGCCATTATTGCCTGTTGTCAATATAACATTCAGAATTACCTTTAAATCATGCTCAAAATTTTGTTATTCAATGAGCTGGATATTGAGAATAACCCACAGGCTGTTAATGTGAATAGAGGCAAAAGTGACAGTTCAGTGAAGAGCAGGAGCACTGGGAAATGAGTCACCAGCTCAAATAATTATTTGTGCTTTCAGAACCTGCTTGAAGGATCTAATTTTTGAAGGATCTAATGTTTTAGAAGTTTTCCAACTTCCAACTAGCACTTTCCAACTAAGTGCTATTGTCCAACAGAAGGTAGATCAGACAATACCCAGTTTATGACAATGTTTTAGTAATCATAGTCATTTGATGTCCCAAGTTCAAATATTAAACTTGTGTTAGATCTCAGTAGCAAGCCAAGATCTATTTCTGTGAGAATTATTTCCTAAAGTGTATATAGATTTGCTCCAAAAGCCTGGATGCTGCAATGTTTTTTTTCCTATTGATACTTGACATATTCTCCAATATTCCCCAAGATAAATATTATCTTGATCTGAGGATAAATATTATCTTGATCATGATTATGACCAGGAGGTTGTAAAGAAGGTTGCAATGCTCCTTGCCTTGCAGCAGAGACCAACTAGATAATATTACCTTTTGTTGATGGAAAGTTAGGAGGCCCTTGGCAGCTTTACATGTTATTCAGCAATAGGTTCCAGAAGCACACCAAAAAGTGTATCACCACATTCCATGGGATCCGAGTGTCCCACTTTTTACTCCTGAGTAGATTATTAATACCTCACATTGAAACAGATCAGATCATCAAAATTAGTTTCTTTTTTTTATTGATACTTATTACCTATATTTATTCTGGGTGCTCATTTTTTATGGATTTATTTTAATCAGAGTACAAAGCGTTTTCATTCTATAAATTAAATGCCTTTCAGAATAATTTAGAAGGTTGAAAATAAATATTACTTTGATCTTTCAGAGTTGATTCAAAATATGAAACAGAATAAACAAACAGCACTGCAGAACCAGGTTATCAAGCAGTTTGCTACTACTTTTGCTGCCGGGTCCATGATCCCATCCCCACTTCTATAGTCAGAACTACTACTACGAGAAAGATGTCATGATGAAGACACTCTCATTGCTGGAGACAGAAGTATACCTCACCTGCTAGAATCAGCTGCAGCAAAAGGAAGCCCTGTGATAGTGCTTTCCAGTGGATATATCAAAGTTGGAACAAGTATGCCTTGTGTCTCACTGTTGCCTTCTAAATGCAGCTAGAGTTCACTTGATCGAAAGAATTTAAATCATACCTAGAATTCAGTAGATTTAATGATTCTGAAAATGTTGATTTTAGCTTTCCAGTAGTATAGTAAGGCATAGTTCATGCATACATACAAAACATATTCTCTACAATAGTATTTGCTGGTACAATTTTAAGGGGATTACAGAAATAAGCAATGTAAATTACATTATAAAATGTAAGATTTACAGATCCCTTAAAACGTATTTAAATTGAGACTAAGCTTCTAGTCTAGAAATTTGGAAAAAACATAAACAATGTTTAATATTTTAATGGCTTTAGTTTATAATGGAGATCTAATGTCAAAATAACTATACTAATTCATGTGACTTGATCCTTTTGTTGTTGTTTACGTGACTTGATCTTATATCTTATCCATGTCCCAATAGTATAATGGATTAGAATATATTGTTCTTGAATACCATATTAATAGATACTTATTTTAATTCAGGTTTGTAAAGTTTCTTACAGTTTTTATTTTATTTATTTATTTTGAGAAAGAGAGAGAGAGAGAGCAGGAGAGAGGCAGAGAGAAAAGGAGAGAGAAAATCCCAAGCAGGCTCCGTACTGTCAGCACAGAGCCAAATGCAAGGCTCGAACTCACGAACAGTGAGATCATGACCTGAGCCAAAATCAAGAGCTGGACACTTAACTGATGAGCCAACCCAGATGCCCCTCTAACAGTTTTTTTAAGTTACATTTGAGATAATGCGTTCCTTCTTTATTAAGTGTCATACAATGGTAATTAAGACACTACTTTTTAATGATAAAAAGTAAGAGTGAAAGACAAAATTTATTGAAGTTAAAAAATGTGTATAAAAGGGATTCTTTTACTTCATTTACAGAGGTAGTTTCTATTACCATTCTATGAAAGTGCTGGGCAGGAACTTGCAGCTGCCTCCAAGCCAGGCTCACTGTTCCCTAAGGATGTTACTAATCTGATGAGCAAAACTCTTGCATCACCATTTCCACTAACCATTCACTTGTTTTACCAGTGGGTTTGGTCATTGTCTTAAATGCAATTGCTTGTGCTTGCAGACTCTCTCTTGCCTTCTTCAGATATCTCTTTCCCTGAGACTCGTCTTCCTGCTATTTGTCTCCATGGATGAAGCAAATCAGGCAGGACCCATCTTTGGTAGACCCATAAAGGGTATCATATGCTCTTTGTTAAGTCTACTCAGTTGTTTTCAGTGAGCTGCAGTTAAAAAGAAAGCAATTAAAAATATTCTGTATTTTCCACTTTACTTTTTAAAATTTTTATTTATTTATTTTGAGAGACACAGAGAGAGGCAGAGAGACAGTTAGTGTGGAGCTCAGTAACAACCATGAGATCATGACCTGAGCCGAAATCAAGAATCAGACACTTTAATGGACTGAGCCACTCAGGCGCCCCTTTATTTTCCACTGTAGTTTTTCAAGTTTCCCTATAATACGGGATTTACTGCACGATTCTCTGGCCCAGTAAAAAAGCTTAGCGTTTTATTGTCATTTAGCTGTTGCCTACTTGCATATATCAGTAGGTACATGAATGAAATCTTGAATAATAGGGAATGCATGCAAATACTGCCTATATTAAAAATATGTGTGGATTTCACTTTGGCTTTGGTTTCTAATTTTCAATGATTTATCAGGAATATCTTCCACTATCAATCATGCACTACCCATTTTTCTACCTCTGATGAGAAATACTTTCACAGAAGCACAAAGTAGTATTTCCAGTATTTTAATCAGAATAAAATTGGCTTTTAACTTTTACAACTATAGTTTTAAGCTTTGGGACTTATCAGTAAATGTAATGAAGACAGCAATTCTATATGAAAAAGAGCAACGGCAAGCATATAAATCAGAAAAGAACATTTTTGCTAATTTAGAATTTAACTGTGGTATACTTGTTTCTTCTGTTCTTTTAAATGATTTACATTAATTCATGAATGGCTGATGTGTTGTTTTATTTCAGCTATATTTTTAGAGAAATGACACATCAAAGCACTGACTTTTTCATGAAAACTTGACAAATTAGTGGCACTCATGATAATGTCTAAGATTTAGCTCTCGTTATGAGAAAAGAAGATTATGCATTTTTCAAGCTGTATCCAAATGAAAGTGCTAATTGCTCACAACTGTATAATTTGTTTTCTATAATGTGTTAAATAGCTAATATAAAACAGGGTTTCTAATATGTTGTATATTATAGAAAGTGTCCTGATATTAATACATAAAATTGTTTTAATTTTGAGTTTTACTTTGTAGTGTGGCCTTATGCAAACTTTCTTACTTTAATTTCCTCCATGATAAAGGAATATATCATCATAAAATCTGAAAGATCCATAATACTGAAATCATGCTAATGCCTTATTAAAAAAAACACACACACACACATTCTGTCATTAATCCATTCAACTGATTTACACTAGGCAATTTCTGACTTTTAGACATTAAGAAAGAGGATAAATTAGAAATAAAGTAAAACTTTTAGATATCTTTTTTTTCCGTTACATAAAATAGGCAAAATGTGACTACTGCAATTATGAAAATAATTATTTCTAAAGAAAATGTTATTGTGATCAAGAAACTAACTTGTTTTATGCAGTAAGGTTTGTATCAACCAATGTTATATATTCCTACAGGTTTCTGGCTTAAAATTTGTGTCAAATTCTATCCTATTTCAATGAAAGTTGCTGTTGATTCTAATTCTTAATACATTAGAATTCTATGTTTATAGTATCAGATTTGATAAGGAAAAGAAAAGGAGAAAAAAGGAAAGGGAGAGAATAAGGAAAGAAAAATGAGAGACAGAGACATAGAAAATTCAGAATCCTTTGTATTCCCATTGACTTTCCAGCCTCTGCTGCATGTCTTACTTCTGTGCCTAGAAAGAAAATCTTATAATTTTCTGTAAAATACTTTAGCCTATTTGAAATAATTTTTGGTTATTTACAACTAAAGAAATATTAACATAATATTTATAATTTATATAATACATCATACAATATAATACAGTATAATATACAATGTAATTAATATACTACATTAAAACAATGTATTTATAATAAATTTTAAAGTAATATTTATATATGTATTTTTTAAATGTTGGCAATATGTGAGTAGATGAGGCAAATGTATTTTTGATGTGTTACTTACATTCAAACAATTCTTATGGTTACAACTCCAAAGGAGAAAGATAAATGCACCAATGAGACTATATATCAGAATATAGACATAAGTTGAAATGTATTTGCACAGATAGAAAGGTATTAAGGAGAGCTGGAGTCCATTATCATTTTCCATATTGCTTTGAATACAGAAAACTAATTCAGTACAGGAACCATGGAATGAGGAAAGTGCCAGACCTGTCTGCTGAGCAGACATTCCCTGAGTGTGGCTTCACTCTTTGGACTGAATTGAATCGTATTCTCCTGGTGAGAGTGGCAGGTTCTTATTAAATTATCAACTTTATAACTTATTGAGAAGACTGTTTTAAACCCAAAAGCAAACATATAAGGAGTAAAAATGAATCAGTGATCTTTTCTTTTTGTAAATTAACCCTCTGTGGCTCACTAATCTTGCATTTCCAAGATGACAGAATAACGATGTCTTTCACAGCCATCATTTATTTTCATCCTTAATCTTTTAGAATAATGCAAGAGGTCAGTTTCAGTTAGATATTAGCCACTTTTGTGAAGATATTTTATAGTAATGACCCATGGGGTTTTACTGCTAAAGTTGCAAGATAACAAAAGAAGCCATACTCTGTTAAGACTCAGCAATAAGAGAATATACATGGGATGAGGCATTGATACTAGCTGGAATGTATTTCTTTTTCTATAAAGAATCTCCTAGGTTAACATACTTCCAAATAAAGAAATGTATTCTGTAAGAAAATGTGTAAAATGATGCAAAGAATAATCTCTTCTAATAATAAGATATAAGATAATGTTATATTAATTGATATACTCTATTATAATATTATAATAAAAGGGTGCTTGAAAGTCCGTCACTGTTAGTATCATGGTTTTTAAAGCAGTGCCCACTGATATAAGTCAGACCCTTCATTTATCTCTAATCTTGAGAAGGACATCTTCCCTTTGTCAAAGGCTATTTAAATATTAGTCAATCCTACATTGGAGAATCAGATTTAGAGCTACAGTCCATCCATTGTGCTTAATCAAAGTACCCGTGTTCCATTCAACAAGAAATCTCTTCCATTTTAAATTTCTACAAGGAAAGTCTATATACAAGCTATTTTTACAGATCAGTTTCTTGTAATTTACAAATTTCTGGGCAGGAAATTCTATATAGTGAATGCAGACACTATGGTGTCAGAGGTTCAAATATTCATTTCTAGATATGTCATACTCTTGGCCTTCTTCCAAAGGCATTGACTTCATGAAAGAAAATGCTTTTATCTGTTTTAGGCATAATAATACATTCTTTCTCAAAAGGATAGCTCCCTACTGGTATTGATATTACTTTGGAAAATATACATCTGCTTCTTAGAATATAAAGTAACATACTCTGCTTTGCACTAAATGTGTTAAATATCTTTACCTAAAATAAAACGTATTCATGAAAAAGTAATTGGCAAACATTAAAACTTATTCTGTTACACATTTCATCCTCTCTATGTAATTTTTAAAGGAGTCATTAAAGTTTATGTACTAAAAGGCAATGTAGTGAAAAGATCTTTTTAAGTAAAAATAGTCTATTAACTAATGACATTTAAACAATTTTTATATTTTATAATATTAAATGAAAATATAAAGAAGCAAAAAAAGCAATGCAAGCAGCTTTTGTTACATATAAGAAAGTTACAAACAAAATAAGCAAGATTTTCCACTTACATTGAATGTGAAGACAAGCAAATTATTACCATTTTTTAAATTTTAATTTAATTGTATTATTATTTATTTTATTTTCCAGAAAATTTATAGCAATATGCCTCATCAATTTAAGAAACACTTCTTGACTTTTTTGAAAATGCCTAATACAAGATGGTCCTTGCAACCTGCCAGAACAAAAGTAGTTCCTTTTGTAAGTTGAATTTAGTATGGGTTTGTACTTTGTTCTTATCAAAGCCATGTTTGATGTGGTAGCATCTACCTCCCCTGTTGTAGCCTCTAGAAGTGCTGCTTTCCTGAATATTATCCCAAGAACTTTAAATCTATTTTGAGTGAAAGGAGATAGAAACTAGGAAGAAAGGGAAAGGTATAGGGAGCAAGAGTGAGTGCCCAGAAATCAACCCTCAAAACTTCCTTCAACTCTTCTTGCCTAATATTTGCATAGTGCTGAATTGATGACAAAGACTTTCACATATTTCAGCCATTTTCAAGAGCCTGTGTCAATATCATTGTGGACATTGTTGTACAATGAAAGCTGAGGCTCAGAGATGCCAAATAATGTTTCCCATGTAATATACCCAAAACATTGCAGAATTGGGATCTGGCCTAGGTCTGAAGACTCTTAGCCTCTAACTACTTCTTTTCTCTCTCCGAGTTGTCACATTTCCAGTGTGGAGGCCCTCCAAAGTTAAAGCATTTCATCCTCTTGTGGGGTTTCTCTGCAGCATTTCATCAAACGCTTGGACACTGGAACTAAAAGGTCAATAACTTAGTCTTTCAAAGATTTCACATGGCCTTTTTGTTTGGATTATTCCAGGAGTCTAATAATCTTCCAATAGAGTTTTAAAGATGTTTGTGGAAATGAAAGTCATAGCTTTTACAAAAGCAATATGTCATATCTTTCCAAGAATCTAATTTTCTCAAGCATATGGATTAAGCTGTTCTGTTTTTTTTTTTTTTTTTTAATTTATCTCATCCCCATCCATACGGTAGTTACTAGCATATTCTACCTAGAGAGAGAGCTTTGGAATGTTAATTCCTCAGTGATACTAATATCCAAACTTTCATTTAGCTCTAAGACTTTATAACTCTATGGGTCTATACAATGGAAAATAAATTTATAATATTACTGCATTCTATTTCAGAATGCTGCATTCTATTTCAGAAACTTACTGCATTCTATTTCAGAAACTTAATTACATGTATATGTAATTAACACATACTGCATTCTATTTCAGAAACTTAATTACATGTATATGCAAGCATACTTTGGATCAATCACCCTTCCAAAATTCCCATATTTTTCTATAATAAATATAATCTTCATATAATGTGATATATATATATATATATATATATATATATATATATACAGGTGTTTGTGTGTGAATATGTTTTGTGTGTGTACATGTGTTCCAATTGTACACATCAACTCCTCACTGTATCACATCAGACATTCTCAAAATTGGTGGTGGTAGGCTGGATCACTTGATTAAAGCCAGTTATTCTCATTAGCTTAAAAAATATGATCATATTTACAATGATTCCTGTTTTTCATCCTAGTTATTAATGATTTGAAGATAGTTATCTTTGGTCCTGGGTCATTGCTAGAATTTGTTTCCGCATCCTTATTGAGATACAATATTGTATAAGTTTAATGTGTCCACTTGATACACTTATATATTGAAAAATTATTACCACCATAGTGTTAGTTAATACCTCTCTTATATCATTACTGCCATGAACACGATGGATTGCAAGCTGATTTTGTGATGTCACTAAATGTAGAATTCGCAAAAGATATGTCCAGTTGATTTTCACAAGCATAAAGAGCAATTTCCACAACACAATTTGAAAGAGCTTATGTTTAATTTTTTACTTTTTACTTTTTTTCCTTAGAGAGAGTATACAAATGGGAAAGGGGCAGAGAGAAATGGAGAAAGAGAATCTCAAGCAGGCTCTATGCCCATTGCAGAGCATGACACGGGGCTTGATCCCAGAATTGTGAGGTTATGGCCTGAGCCAAAATCAAGAGTGGGATGTTCAAACAACTGAGCCACTCAGGTGCCCCGGGGCTTTTTTTTTTTTTTTTTAAAGTAAAACTGAATTCAAATAAGAGAATATTATTAAGTAATATTTGAATAAAAAATGAAGAAATATATTTATATAAGAAAGAAAAAATGTATAATTTATATTTGATTTAGACCCTGTATTGTATTCTGATCCTTTAGCTAAAAAGAGGTGTGGTGTGTGTGTGTGTGTGTGTGTGTGTGTGTGTGTATGAAAATATTTATCACTATTCTCAAGAACTAGGAAGGGTTTGAAAATTAAACCAATTTACAGGTTAATAAACTAGTCTGTCACAATTTCATGGATACTGGCAGAAGACATGTACCTCTTGGACCAGATACAATGGACCTTTTGTAATACTTAAGAAGTGACATCAGTGTTTTATTTAGAGGAAGGATAGTGATTATGAATATAGCCACACAAATGATCCTACCTGTGAAAATAGAATATTAAAACTAACTTATTATATTTTAAATATAGCAATTTAAAAATTATACACTTTTCATAGTAGGTTTTCATTATGTTAATCATATATTTTTGCTTTTTAAAAATTTTCTTTTTCTTTTTTTAAAATGATTTTTTGATAGAAAAGATAATTCTAGAGTTGATTGGAAATATTGTCCATGGGACCAATGATTTTTAAAGATAATAGTAAAAATGACAAACAGTCTATGTTCTATATAGTTAACATGATAGAAAACAGTCACTAATTAGCTATCAATTCAATGCTTCTCAACACTGATATAAATAATTAGATTTGTTAGCATAAAGTTAGTAGTTAAGCCCCAGAAATGCATGAGATCCTCAAAAAAAGTTTCTTAGATAAAAAGAGAAGATAGATCTACGAACAGGGAGACATTCATGAGCCAGGTAGAAGAGGAAAAGCCAACAAGAGAGGAAATAAGAAGCCAGAGAGCCAAAAAAGACAAAACAAACAAAAACATTTAAAAAAAATAAATGTGTTATACCATGGAAGCTTAAGTTTAAGGAAGTTAAAGAGTTAAAGAAGGATGAAATTCTTAAATATGTAGAATACTGCTAACAATCAAATAAGATGAAAGTTAGCTTATTGGCAACCTAGAGGTCACAACTACATTAGGTTTAGTTGGAGTGACTGGATTTGGATGGGGTGGAAGAAGAAATTAGAGATTGAGGGATGAATGATGTCACAATAATAAACACAATGTTTAGATTTAATTCTCTGGTCAGCCCCTCTGAATCTATGAGGTGGTTCAGACATTTTTAAATTTTTTTTTTTAATGTTTATTTATTTTTGAGACACAGAGAGACAGAGCATGAACGGGGGAGGGTCAGAGAGAGGGAGACACAGAATCTGAAACAGGCTCCAGGCTCTGAGCTGTCAGCACAGAGCCCGACGCGGGGCTCGAACCCACGGACCGCGAGATCATGACCTGAGCCGAAGTCGGCCACTCAACCGACCGAGCCACCCAGGCGCCCCTAGACATTTTTAAATCTATCTATCTATCTACCTATCTGTATCTTTCATAACCTGAATTGTTGTAGTAGATGCAGGATAAATGAGATAGAATAAAGATTCTGACAACCAATATTTCAATCAACTCTACAATTATCTTTTTTTATTCCTTAAAAAGGAAAATGGAAAAAGAACACGAAAATTTAAAAAAGGAAAAATAAATTATTAATATAATGAAAGGCTAAAGTGATAAAAGCATACTTTTTCAATATTAAAATAATTATTGCAAGTTAGTTTTAGTATTCAATTTTCACAGTTAGGATCATTTGTATGGCTATATTCATGTTCACCATTTTTACTCTAAATATAATACTGATGTCACTGTTAGAGCAGAAGGAAATTGTACAAAATGTAAAAGTCAAGTTATAGACTAATTTATTTAAGTAAAATATTTGATAGTACTATCTATAACGAGAAAAAAGATAAAAATTTTAGTAGTTAGGTATGCTTTATTAATATTCATGCAATTACCTACAAGAGTTTGCAAAGTGTCTATGATTAAATGTGTGGATGTGAGTTAAGCCAAATAATTTTAAAACTTAAATTATATCTTTGAGACAGGTCATTAATTCTTATAGACTAACTGAATGTAGTTATACTAAAACAAAGATCCCCTACTCTTTCTAGGAAATAATAAGGCTATTTAGAACTAGGAAAGATCTTAGATTTTAGCATAATCCAGAATATGACTTTAAATTTACCCTAGTAAGAGGACTGTAATGATATAAATATGGACAGTTAAATAATGATTGGATTATAATCACAACTTTGCATGCATTTATAAAATGAGATCAGCATTTTTACATAAAAGTGTGATGGTATCATCCATCTTTTATATTTATAGACATGAATAATTATGTGATCGTATCACATGCAATGAAAATTCATCTATTCATTACAGAATGATTATAGCTTTTTATATATTTCTATTGGGAAAAATATTGTTCAGTCTGGACATAAATAATGACAAGTTTACTAGTAAAGTGTTCACATAGAAATTACTTTTATTTGTGGCCCTTCTGAATATGAATAGAAAGGTTAAGTTTCACCATAATTAAAGATATACTGCTTTCTGAAGTAATGATGATTTTAGTGCCCATGCTAATATTCCAAAAATCAACTCATTTGAAGTGCTATAATAAATAATGTAGAAAAATTTAAACTATATATACTAATATCATATGACTCAATTTTCCTCCTCTAGCATTAAAAGATAGTGCTACTGGGGATGGGAACAGAATATTCTTCCAGATTTGTTTGTTCCTTTGTTTGTTTTAGCATGTATTTTGTGCTAAATAGCATGCAAAAACAAAGAATACATTTAATGAAAGAAATGGTCACTGTTCCTGGAAGTATAATCTGAAGGAATATTTTCAATACATTATCATTTAAACAATAAATGAGGTATTTATAAAATGAAATGAGAGGTAGGAGAGTGAATATACCTAAATTCATAAGCAATGGAGAATTTAGTTTTAAATGGGAGGGTATTCAAATGTTCATCCACTGGATATCCAATGGATATTACTCAGCAATGAAAAAGAATGAAAGCTTGCCATTTGCAACAATGTGGATGGAACTAGAGTATATTATGCTAAGTGAAATATGTCAGTCAGAGAAAGCAAATATCATATGATTTCATTCCTATGTGGAATTTAAGATACAAAACTGGTGAAAATAAGGGAAGGAAAGCAAAATTAATATAAAAACAGAGAGGAAGACAAACCATGAGAGACTCCTAAATACAGAAGACAAACTGAGGATTGCTGGTGGGTGTTGGGTGGGGGTAAGGGCTAAAGGGGTGAGGAGCATTAAGGAGGACACCAGTTGGGATGAGCCCTGGGTGTTATATGTAAGTGATAAATCACTACATTCTATTCCAGAAAAAAAAAAAAAAAAAAAAAAAAAATATATATATATATATATATATATATATAAAGATAGGTAGATAGATTAAAAAAAATAAAAATAAAATAAAATGGGAGGGTATTTTTGTGATTAAGCTAAAAAATACTTTCCTAATCATATTATGAGCATCCTGATAATAAGTATATGAATAAGAACAGTAATTACAATTAAAACAAGTTCTAAATGATTAGCGTTGGTGAAAACATACAATTTGGGCTTTGGATATTTAGAGAAATTTTCACAAAATGGGAAAATGGGCTGGTTTTTCTACTAAGAAGTGAGATCAAGAGGACACTAGCTACAGGCATACCTCATTTTACTGTTTTTCACTTTATTGTGCTTCACAGATACTCCATTTTTTGGAACACGACTGTTTGCAGCAACCAAGCATCCAGTCTATTGGCTCTATTTTTCCAACATCATTTGCTCACTTTGTGTCTCTGTGACACGTTTTCATAATTTCACAGTATTTCAAAACTTTTTATCATTACTATATTTTTATGGTTATCTATGATCAATAATTATGACTCACTGAAAGCTCATATGATAGTATTTACCAATGAAGTATTTTTAATTAAGATATGTGCATTGTTTTTTTAACTCATAATGATATTGCACACTTAATAAGCTACAGTATAGTGTGTTGTAGACCATGGGTCTAGAGTTCTTTCTTGTCCAACAAGAAAGCGGGATGCGGAATTAAAATGGGAGAGTTGACTAATGTCAGGGAGAAGACAAGAGCCCCAATTAAGGGTCCTTGCTCCGTTTTTATTAGGATCAGAAGGCTTACAAACATGGTGATTAATGTGCACAAAGAGACAATAAATCTGTGAACATTAACTTATGGGTGTGAGGGAAAGGGGGTTTTGAAGATACATGGTGTTAGGGATTTGGGTCAATGTAAAACAAAATCCTGGCGCTTGGCAGATGGTTGTTAACAACAGACAGAAGGCCCCTGTCTGTTTATCTTAGCTAGCCTAGGGGATAAGAAAGATAAAGCATGCTACCTCAGGGTCAACCAGGCACCTTTCTTTTGCTAACTAGCTCTGCTCTGGGCAACTTCACCCTGCAGCAGTCCACAGCCCTACTTACCTGTTTACTTAATTTGGTCCTTGCTTCCTGTGAAAGCAGCTTTCTGCTGTAGTACTAAATAGGGGGGTGTTTTTGCCCTGAATATCTAATCTTCTTTACCTCATATACCTTAGTATTGGGGCCTTTGCCCCACCCTCTCTATACTGGGGCCTTTGCCCTGCCCTCTCAATACCTATTTAACTAATCTTATTTACCCAAAGTTGGATGTGAGCATCCTATGGCTTTGTAATTCTTTCTTTCTTTCTTTCTTTCCTTCTTTCTTTCTTTCTTTCTTTCTTTCTTTCTTTCTTTCTTTCTTTCTTTCTTTCTTTCTTTCTTTCTTTCTTTAAATTTTTTAACGTTTATTTATTATTGAGAGACAGAGAGAGACAGAGCATGAGCATGGGGGTGGGGGGCAGGGAGAGGAGGAGACACAGAATCCTAACCAGGCTCCAGGCTCCTAGCTGCCAACACAAAGCCCAATGTAGGGCTGGAACTCAAAAACTGCAAGATCAAGACCTGAGCCAAAATCGAACACTTAACTGACTGAGCCACCCAGGCACCCCGGCTTTGCAATTCTTTATGCCTTGTTAACCCATAGGTGCAAGCCCAGGGAATTCCTAAACTTATTCCCCACAATAGTGCAAGCATAACTTTTATATGCACTGGGAAACCAAAAAGTTATTTGACTCATTTTATTGCAGTGTTTGTTTAATGTCAGTGGTCTGGAACCAAGCAGTCAATGTGTCAGAAGTATGCCTGTATTTCCAAATATATGTAGAAATATGCAGGAGTGTGTTGAGAGTGAATATCAGACAGGAATAAAGATAACTGAATGGAATGAAAAATTTAAAAGAACAAGATGAGGTGTATCTAAATAGCAATCAATTGTGTGGGCCCTGGAATACCAGGTTAAGAAACCCATTGCTTTTATACAGTAGGTAATAAGGTGCTGGTACATATTGAAATCACAAAATGTGACATGATGAGGAGGAGTTTTAGAAACATCAACCCAGTGGTGGCTGAGGAAATAAATTATATTACTATTTACAAAAAAAAAAAAAAAAAAAAAAAAAAAAGAATTAAAATAGGGTACCTGGGTGGCTCAGTCGGTGAAGTTACCAACTCCTGATTTCCACACAGGTCATGATCTCACAGTTTGAGATTGAGCCCTGCATCAGGCTCAGTGCTGAAAGCACTGGGCCTAGTTGGGACTCTTTCTCTACTTCTGTCTCTTCCCCTCCCCCACTCTTGCATGCATGCATCTGATCTCTCTAAAAGTAAATACACAAACTTTAAAAAAAAAAAAGAATTAAAATATAGATCCCTGTAGACTATGAAGAGATTGGAGAATAGAAAAGATTTAAGAGTGACAATATAGAGTGCACTATAGTTGGAAATCAACACTTTCAAAGCCTACAAGCTTTTTCATGTATGGCCTTGATAATTATGTACTGGGAGGTTGTCACAGAGGAAATAATTTCAGAAATTTTAAAAAGAATAGACATTGCTTCGGGGGAATTTTTCAAGGAGAATTGTTAAAATAAATAAGAAACTTGTAATCCCTAAAAGACAAAACATGTTTGTCTTGTTGGCACAGATAGTGTATATAAACAATAAAATATCTACATATATCTGTCATTCTAGACTGATAACTAGCTACATTAACTTGGAATTCTATTCACATATCAGGTCTATACATTCTTTGGAGGTTTGACTAGGTCACTATTCAATTCTGATAACACATAAAATGTCTATGTTACCTTACATAGATTCCTTTCTATATTCTTTGATTTTCATTTGCTATTACTTTCTCTACTTTCTTAATAACTTTTTCCTTTACTTCACAATGATTAATAGAAAGAAACATTGTCTTTAAAAAGGAAAGTCAAACCCACATCTCCAAAGGAAAGGGGATTAAAAACAAAAATGAACTATTGGCACCTCATAAAGATAAAAAACTTCTGCACTACAAAGGAAACAACAAAACTAAAAGGCAACCAATGGAATGGGAAAAGATATTTGCAAATGACATATGGGATAAAGCCTAGTATCCAGAATCTATAAAGAACTCACCAAACTCCATACCCAAAAAACAAATAATCCAGTGAAGAAATGGGCAGAAGACATGAATAGACCCTTCTCCAGAGAAGACATCCAGATGGCCAACAGACACATGAAAAAATGCTTAATGTCACTCATCATCAGGGAAATACAAATCAAAACAACACTGAGATACCACCTCATGCCAGTTAGAGTGGCTAAAATGAACAAATCAGGAGACTATAAATGCTGGAGAGGATGTGGAGAAACGGGAACCCTCTTGCACTGTTAGTGGGAATGCAAACTGGTGCAGCTGCTCTGGAAAACAGTGTGGAGGTTCCTCAAAAAATTCAAAATAGATCTACCCAATGACCCAGAATAGCACTGCTAGGAATTTACCCAAGGGATATGGGAGTGCTGATGCATAGGGGCACTTGTACCCCAATGTTTATAGCAGCACTTTCAACAGTAGCCAAATTATGAAAAGAGCCTAAATGTCCATCAACTGACAAATGGATAAAGAAGATGTGGTTTATATATACAATGGAATATGGCAATGAGAAAGAATGAAATATGGCCATTTGTAGCAACGTGGATGGAACTGGAGGATGAGTCATACTGAGAAAGATACCATATGTTTTCACTCTATGGATCTTGAGAAACTTAACAGAAGACCATGGGGGAGGGGGGAGGGGGAAAAAGTTACTTTTTGGATACTGAAAACAAACTGAGGGTTGATGGGGGATGTGGGAGAGAGAAAAATAGGTGATGGGCATTGAGGAGGGCACTTGTTGGGATGAGCACTTGGTGTTGTATGGAAACCAATTTGACAATAAATTATATTTTAAAAAAAAGAAAAGGAAAGTCAAACCAACTACTTACAATGTTAAATAACTACTTTTTTAATTGAGTACCATAAAAATGCAATCTCTGATTAACATACTATTTCAACTCTTGTAAATCTCTCTTTTTAGGAACTTTACAGAAATTCTGCACAGCAAATGACATATAAGTGCTCAATTATTGGACTTAACTAACTTATGGATATATCATAAAATATAGAAGAAACAGGGAATAGTATTTTAGTGCCAAAGTTGCTGATATGTAACAATGTTGAAAGGATTAAAAAGCAATTGTTATACTTTTTCTCCATTTCAAATACACATACTAAAGTAACTATGTTTTATTATAATTTATTTTTATAATTTATTTTATTTTATAATAATTACATAATTATCCTCTATTAAATTAAAATTTCATCAAGTTTAATTTGAATGTATTTCAGACTTATAGATTATTGAACATCTATCATCTCTATGCTTCACCAAAATTTACTAAATTTTAATAGTTTTTCATAGGCTCTACACAAAATACACACATAAGCACACAGACACACACACAACTTTTTGATAATTCAAGCTCTATATTTATATATGTAATTACATACATATGTACATATGTATAATTATATAGATAATTTATATATATATAAATAAATATATATATAATATATATAGATATATACATAGATATATACATAGATATACATAGATATATACATATATACATAGATATACATAGATATATATATATACATATACATACATATATATATAGATATATACGTAGATATATAATTTAAAAGTAAATTATAGAATTTATGACCTTAAACCGTAAATACTTCAGTATGAGTTTTTTAACCGTGAGACTATTTTCTTAAACAGCCATAGTAGCATACGCTATGTAAGAAAATTATCTGTAATTCTATAAAAAATTAACAATGGTGCTGGGCATCTAAAATGCCTTTTATAGCAGCACCTGTTGCTCCTCTTTTTCATCCTCATCCTCTTCCTCTTTCTCACTCTATTTTTTTTAACGCACGAACCAAACAAAGCCTGCCCATTGCACTGGCTTTATTTATCTTTAATGCCTTTTGATATAGATTAGTCCCCTAGCCTTCTACTTATAAATAATAATCTATTAAATATTAATATTTAATACTTAATTAAATATTTAATATTATATAGTTTAGTTTAATAAATTTAATAAATAAATAAATAAATAAATAAATAAATAAATAAATAAAGTTATATAAATAGTTTAATAAAATATTTAATATTAATCTATTAAAGAGGCCAGACCAGGTATCTTGAAGTATATTCCATATTCAGAATGTGTCAGATTGTTTCTTTATGATGAGATACAGGCTGAAAAATTTTGTGTGGCAAGGACATTTTATGAGGCACACAGTGCCAGGCTTTACCATTATTATTGACAAACATGGTTACTTAGATGAGAGGTTGAGTAGCAGGTCTCTTCATTCTGAAGGTGTATTCTCCCCCTGATATTAATAAGTAATCACTCAAAGGATGTCCTTAAAACCATGAAAATAACTTATTTCCCTTACAACATTTTCTCCAATGGTTTTAGCATCTACTGATGATTCTGGCTAGATTCAATTTTATTACCTGGGATTGGAAAATGGTCCTTTTCTAATTCAGCATTTTCTACATTTAACCAGCAATTTTCTCTAAAGCTTTTGTTTTTGTTTTTGTCTCTTCCTTTATTTCTTGAAAGTCAGTGTGTTATAATTCATTATTGCCATTATTTTTTTAATATATAAGTAGTCTCAACTTTGACCAGTAGTAGCCTCTTCAAAACACCTCTTTGAGCATATGACTGGAGCTATTTCATACATATTTGGATGAAGAACATTTCCAATATACATTTAGTTGCAATTCAAATTAATAAAAATAGGGGGTTTACCTGAGATCATGGACATTGATTTTATTACTGACCAGCACACTATATTTGGATAAGTCAGTAATATTGCAGTCCAATAATTTGTGTCATGAGACTTTTCATGAAGAACTTAGTATTTCAAAGACATTCAACCTAAGTGGTTATTTAATCTGCTTCAGGTGTTTTCTGAAACCTTCCTTAACCAATGCTGCCTATCCTGATGCTACAGTGATGTTGCTGAAGTTTATCAGCAACAGCAGTATATCATTAGCACAGGTTTTAGTGGGTGATTAAAAATAATTTTAATAAACTAAGTTTAACAAAGATTTTGGAATTACATAGCAAACTCCCTTCCAAACAAACTTTTTTGAAAGACTTACATCTTGTAACAAATCAAGTCACTGGAACCTTAGGAGACCAAAGAATTTTGAGTTCCAAAGAAATTTCCAGTCTAAGTCCAAAGCAAAATTTTTGCTTTTTCATTAGCCAATTATTTTGCTTACTATAACACCTTCCCCTTTTCCCTCACAGAAATCTTTAAAACATACAACATAACTAAATAGAAGAGTGTAACAGTATAATGCCAACCTTACATATATGCTTTACCACAATTTATTAAATTTTTATATTTTATCTGTGTCTCTCACTGTATATATATATATATATATATATATATATATATATATATCATATATAACATATATCTTATATATAACATGCATCATATATATAGCATGTATTATATATGACATATATATAATATAGTCATATTAGAAAAATGGATTATGTACTCAGGCTTTAGTAAATGTCTTTACCTGTCCCTAGCTAGTGATATTCCATTTGCTAAACTTTGTTTTTCACCAGACACCTGGAAAACGTCATTTTCATATCTCACCTTATATATGCTTTTGGAAAACAAAGTAGGTTCTCTTATTTTGCATAAAGTATGAAGGAAGTGGTATGAAAATCAGGTTTCCAGGTCCCAGCACCTAAATTATATTTTCATTAATGTTTTCTCATTTTCTTAGCCCATTTGATTACTTCCCAGTAAAGGTACACGCTGTTAAGATTATTTTCAGAATTTTCATTATGGCCTGTTAAACAGATGTCTAGAATTGTAGTGACAGGCAGCTTACCTATTTGTACATCTCTCACTTCTGTCAGAGTATGCAATTTTGATTTGCTATATCTTTGTAGATGAGGCAGTTTTCTGTTTATTGTTTATTCTGATTATTAATCAAAATTTAATGTTAATTAAATACTGATTGTAATCCTAAAAATGTTCATGATATATTTTATTCTTTGGTTATTTTCCAAATATTTTTTATAATTTAGGTTATCCTCTAAATATACTAAAGTATTAGACATACGTTAGTTTTTTATTACTAGGATATCTTCACATAAATTTGTGTTTGAACATTATTTTATTTATCTAAAGTCTTAAATTTCCAAATCTCCTCTAAGTCAGAGCTAATCCTCAGTTACCCAGGATAGCATGGGATTGTTGAGGCAGTGCTGAAGCATGTTTTTTGCATTTAGTATTGAAATATCTAACAGTAGTAAAGTTTCAGGTATTTTAAAAATAAATAACAAGGTAAGGAGGTAACTATGTCAAAGTTAGAAAACTGCCTTGGATCTCCCTAGTTAGCACTTTTCTTTCACTCTTCTGGATGCCTCCATCTTGACCAGAAGCCAGACTTCCACTCAAACCATGAATTAAGAAAACAAAACTGCTGTAACCTTAAATGATGTATAGACTTTTGCCATTTATATCCCATGCATCCATTGCTTTAGAAAGGTTATTGGTTTAGGGGAACCTGGGTGGCTCAATCCGTTAGGCATCTGACTTCAGCTCAAGTCATGATCTCGGGGTTTATGAGTTTGAGCCCCACATGGGGCTCTATGCTGACAGCTCAGAGCCTGGAGCCTGCTTTGGATTCTGTGTCCTCAACTCTCTCTGTCTCTCCCTACTTGCGCTCTCTCTCAAAAATAAATTTAAAAACCTAAAAAAAATTAAAAATAAAAAAATATTAAACTCTAAAAAAAGTTATTGGTTTAAATATAAAAGAGCTAAAATGTGAGAGTGTAATAATGAAACAACTGTAAACAATTATCAAATGAAAAAATTGTAAATGGTACTAAAATGTCCGGAATATACAGTGATTATATAAAAAGTTTGTGAAGGCAGTATCTGAATCAATGCATTTTGTAAGAGATGTGTCTGCTTTTAAGTGAGTTTTTTGGTGAGTGTGTTGTCAATAGAATGTGATTCTTTCTCTTTATAGGAGATAAATTTTATCAGGCATTTATAACCATATTTTAGGATTCTTTTTTGTTAGGTTAGAAACGCTAAATCTAATTTAGCAAATTGAGGTAAACAAACTTTATTAACTTTACTCGATACAGCACACTGATATTAGTTTAGTTGACTTTCTTAGAAAGGTCTCTCATATATCAGTTTGACAAAAAATTGCTTACTATCTTTAAATTCTGACTCTTTCAAACTATTTCAGAAATTATTTCCTTTTTTAAACTTTAAGTATAGATGTTTAAGGAAAGAGACATTTATAACACACACAGAGATACACAGTTTTTCTTTCCTTGGATTTCCTGACTATTTTGTAGAAGGGAGAAATAATTGATCTGTTATAAGCATAGGCATATGACTAGCTTTACCATGAATAAACTTACTAGCAATATTTCCTTCTGTATCTTGGCTAATCACATTTTTCATGTTCCAACCAGGCAGGCAATATTTTACTTTAGCTTTGAATAAAATCTTAGACACTTGGAAATAAGGAAAAATTATTTTTTTAGGAAGTGTATGCAGACCCTGTCATATATTTTTAACCTCCATGGACCATCTTACATATTTTAATATTTCTCCTTCTTAGTAAATATTATCATAAATCAAAATTATGCTGTAAGATCCTAACTTTACTGTAAACCAGGACACTTTAAAATTAAAGGTGCTCCAGCAGTCAAGTATAAGCAGTTGTTAAAATCCTCCAGGAGAACCCTTATAGAAGGAGACACATTCATATTTCTTCCATATGGGATCACTCACCCCTAAAGGGATTTAAATTTAATGGGAGTTTTTTTAATGAAATAATTTTGCATTTCTTTTTGTCTGACTGCTTTTTCTTTTGTTTTTCTTCAAGATGGAGACATGCCTATTTTATTTTTTACAACATATTCACATTCTTTCCTACAGTCATTTCTTTTCCAATTCATTTAATTCATTCCTAAAGGAATTCAACACTAGACATGACTTGTTCGTGAGTAAACACCCAGTTTTTAAAGGAGTTACGCAAAACCCTGAGTAATTTTCCATATATGATGGAAGGATGTTGAAGTATATGTGATTTTGTGTATACACAGGCAAATTTTTCTGCTACTCATGTTTCTCTGAATATGACTAGTTACATGGGATAAGGAGAGGGACATAAAAAAAGGAGCATTAGTTCCAAAGTTATTAATCTCGAGCATTTACTTTAAATATAGTATTCATAAGATTTCCAAACAACTGTCATGAGTTCGTTGGCATTCCTTGTTCTCTAGTTAATTGCATCTCCTTCTGTTGACCTTTATATTGCTTGGAGAGTCGAATTACACATTTGTCTTTGGCAAAATGTCTTTAGCATTGTTGAATTTTTATGAAGGCATCTATATCCATAAAATCAGAACAAAAAGATGTAAAATACCAATAAAACTATGAGATTTTTTTCGGGATGATGCACTGAACATCTTTTTCTCCCAACATATTCTATTATTGTTTCTCTCTTAGTAATTCAAGCCAATGCATAGTCTCACAATTATAGGGAAACTACTCAAGGAAAGGCCAACTGGCTCAAAGGTTATACTGGAAAAACTAAGAATTCTACCATTGCTTTGTCCATTTGTACTTTCCAGCAAGTGTCAGCTACATAATTTGTAGGTCCCAGTAAAGAAAATGAAAACATTGGGCCCCCTGAGCATAAAGTATTTTAAAGTGGTATGATTAATATAAAGTTTTCAACTCTTCTTTTTTTTAAATTTGTTTTTAATTTTTATTTATTTTTGAGAGAGAGAGAGAGAGTCACAGTGCAAGCGGGAGATATTAGAAACAGAGGGAGACACAGAATCCAAAGCAGGCTCCAGGCTCTGAGCTGTCAGCACAGAGCCAGATGCAGGGCTCAAACTCACAAACCGTGAGATCATGACCTGGGCAGAAGTCAGATCAGACGTTTAATTGATTGAGCCACCTAGATGCCCCAAGTTTTCGATTCTTCTAAAGTCTCTCTCAAGTTGTTGTGGTGTTTTTATTTGCTATTTAATGCCCTTCTAAGTAAAGAAAAATGCAATTTTATGTTATTAGCATATGTTTACTGTTTATCTTTATATCATGCCAGATTTTTTTATGTGACTATAAGAGCATTTAACTCATCTGCAATAACTGAAATTATGCCAGTTGTATTTCATAGCTTGCACATGCATATACATTTCTCTCTTACCTGAACAGTGGAAGCACAATATGGAAATAAATCAACAGTTTTTACTTCACTTACTGATATGTGTACATTCTATAACACTGTAACACTATAACTTTGGCTTACTGATGTGTAATGGGCTGAGAGGAGAAAGAATGTGAGTTGCTCTATCTTTTCCCCTCCTTCTAGGACAATATTTTCAATTGAAGTTGTTGGCTAGGGAGGTAACATGAGTAAGAAAAGATATGAGAGAGTCTCTTGGAGGGTCTGTGTTTCCTCGAATGAAACTGCCTTCTTTCTGCATTTGAAGCGAGTTTGGGTTCTAACAGAAAACACGTCTCTTGGAGAGCTGTTGGTATCCCATTCACTCAGCCATAGACATAACACACTCATTTTGTACTCCCTTGCTGTTTTGCTGAACTTACTGTGCATTGTGAGTCCTTTGGAATTTGGTGCTCCTGGAGCATCACAGAAGCTACACGTAAAAGGGTTGGCACAGAACACAGGATGCAAATATTGTAAATGTCACCTCTGCCTATACACTTGTGTTATTGGCCCATTGGATTTCACTTACAAATCACAAGTTCAGAAATAAATTAAGTATTTCAAGAAAGCACAGCAACACATTAGAGCAAATTCAGGGCCTTCCTGAACTTCAGACCCTTTGCAATTGTATTAATTATATGCCCATAGAGCTGAGCCTGACTAGTAAACAGGACGTGTCTTCTATGTCACATGACTTGCTTTCTGGAGCCCATGTTTTCTCACTTCGTGGGCAGTCCATTTTAGAGAGTTTCCCCCTCTATGTTCGTAAGATTACAATAATTGTGGTAGCTAATCTGTGATCTGTGTCAGAGAAAGCAGCTTTGCTATGGCAAGTCACCTGCACCACCATCTCTATCTGGTGCCACTGGGTATAAAGCCTCTTTTGTTTCTTAAAATGCGATCCTCCTATCTTTTTAAAAGGCAAGTTTGAAAGTAAACATCTGACTGTGAAGTCTGAGGGAAAAAAAGTTTTCTTATATAAACAATTGAAAAATACACGTATTTTCAGTCTGTCCCATATCTTTGACTTCAGAATAATAAGTGCCAATGTTGCTGAGTCTTTCTGGACTTCTATAATTTAAATTGACTCATTCTCAGTAACATCCATCCCCCAGTAGGTAGATATGTTTAAGCTGCTATGTCAGTTATGATTCAATAAATGCCTTTCATCTTTAGCATATTGCTGATTTCTTTAACTGCATTCCTTTCCTTCATGGTTTTATGACCTTAATATCTTCTACAACTTTAATTATTCTTCTACTATGAGGTTGAAGTAATATTTGAATGCAAGTTTTTTGTTAGCTTGTTTTTGCTTTTGTAATATGCTTTCTGACAGCCTCCCTGAAACCAAAATGTGAAAATATGAAAAATATTGTAAAGACCACTGATGCTTTCTCTCTGCAGAAAATGTTTGGCAGATCTCCTTTTTTTTTTTTTTTTACATTAGAAAGCACAGCATATAAATATTCAAACAAAGACTATCAGTTTGAACATCTTGAGAGGGAATTTCCAGTGACACTCAGGCTTTAATATTTTCTCTTGCTGTGACACTATGATTTCACCTTTTGTAAACTTACTTTCTTTTTTTTTCCTTGAAATTCCTTTAAAAGGATCTTTATGTTTGATCTAATTATCCGATGAAGATTAAATTTAAAGGATCCATATAATTTTGAGTTTATAAAATAAATTCATTACAATATGTAAATAGGAATTATCAATATTAATTATATCAAAACATCACTGGTTTTTAGTTCCGATATGATTTAAAATGTAATAGAAATTTAATATTCATCTAGGCAAAATATTTAGTTGTAAAATTGCAAATATATGAAGACACATTCTGGAGGCATTTATCAGTTTAGTAGAACATATATCATGCTACAAACCTGTTTAATTTTGCTTTCCAAAATTATGCTCCTTTTTTTCAAATATTGTACGTTGACTTCTCTGCTCAATCGTGGCATCTTTCCCACCTCATAACTTTTAAAAAAATTTTATGTTGTTTGTTTTGAGAGAGAGAGAGAAAGAGAGAGAGAGAGAGAGAACAAGTGGGGGAGGGGCAAAGAGAGAAGAAGAGAGAGAGAGTCGCAAGCAGGCTCTGAGCTGTCAGTGCAGAGACTAATGTGGGGTTTGAACTCACAAACTGTGAGATAATGACCTAAGCTGAAACCAAGAGTTGTATGCTTAACTGACTGAGCCACCCAGGTGCCCTGCTGCCTTATAACTTTGAATTGCAATTGGTTAGGTCTAGCTTCAATCATGCATGATATTAATTCAGCTCTTCACAATCAAGTAAATAAATCCATATTCCTGATGGAGGTAAGATTATGTCAGTGGTCTGAGGTTCATGGATCCAATAGGATCAGTTCTATAGTATAGTCATAATCCTCAAAAGGTATGGTTGTGGGCAATATTCTTAGAAGGGGATGTGAGGATGGACCAGTTAAAGGCATTCATAGTACACACGTTACAAGAGTTTGCAGAGTGGAGCTATCTGCAATGTGCAATGTGAGACATGAGAAGGGTTGGGGTTCTGTTAACTTAGAATTTGAAGTAAGCTTCACCTACTGGACAGCAGTAGAGTGAAACTTATATATAAGCATTTATGTTTATTCTATAATCATTTATAATAGCCAAAATATAGAAGAAACCTGTGTTCATCAATAAATAAATGGTTAAAGAAGTGGTATATGTATACAATGAAATATTACTCAGCCATAAAAAAGAATAATTCCTTGCCATTTGTGACAACATGCATAGACCTAGAGGGTATTATGCTAGGTGGAATAAGTAAGACAGAGAGGGGCAAACACTGTAAGATTTCACTTATATGTAGAATCTAAAAAAGAAAACACCAAAAAGCAGAAAAATCCCATAAATACAGAGAATAAACTGATATTGCCACAGGGGAGGAGATTGAGGGATGGACAAAATGAATGAAGGGGAGTGGTGGATACAAGCTTTCAGTTTTGGAATGAAGAAATTATAGGGATTAAAGTACAGCATAGGAAATACAATCAACAGTATTGTAATACTGTTGCATGGTGATAGATGGTAGCTATACTTGTGGTAAGCTTAGCACAACATATGCAGTTGTATACTATGTTGTACACCTGAAACTAATGTAACGTATTGTGTTAACTATAATTTTAAAAGTTTTTTTTTAAATAAAAAATCTCATAGGATTAAAAGTGAAAAAAGAACAGAAATACAAAAGTAGTTGATGAAATTCCAAAAATAAGGGTAGAATATGCAGATGCCATAATAGTGTGATATGACTTGGAAATATCAAGTTTAATATTATTTCTGGAGTTTTACGTTAAGAACAGAAGTAGTCATTTAGTGGGAATTGCAGATTCCCAGGTAGTCCACATTCATTTGCAAAGTACAGAGAAATTTTGAGAATTATAATCAGAAGATGATGATCAAATTTATTTACTCATAAGTCATATCTCTTAAAAATTCACACAAGAAATTTAAATTGAGAAAGTAGCTATTAGATTTAGGTAAATCATAGATTTGGAAACAAACGACTCATTTAAAAAATGTTCTAGTACTTCTCTGGAAGTAGCATCACGTACTTGGTGTTATGAATTTACAAACAGCCTTCATATATATTTGACTAGAAGCTGGAAATCAAATGTGCTGGTTTCAGTATAAAGGCAATAAATTTCTCTACTCAATGAGATGCACAAATATAATCATTACCCCAAAACTGGAATAGGTGCTTTTTGGTTGCTTTTTTGTTTGTTTGTGTTTTTTCTTCTTTATGAAAGCTAAACTTTTTAAAAATTTTTCCTTATATTTCAGGCACTCCATGGCTATTTATATTCATTATATCATGTTACTGTTACAATCCTTCAAACATCAACCTTTTTAATTTATTTTTTATTTTTTTCATATTTATTTATTTTGAAAGAGAGAGTACAAGCAGAGAGAGAGGGAGAGAGAGAATCCCAAGCAGACCCTGCATTGCTAGCACAGAGCCTGATGCAAGGCTCGAACCCAAAACCATGAGATCCTGACTTGAGCCAAAACCAAGAGTCGGACACTTAACTGACTAAGCCACCCAGGTGCCCCAAACATCAACTTTTTTTAAAGACCAAAATAGTCATTGATCCAATTTTGAATTTGTAGTTTTCATATTTGGTTGCATTACCTCAGAGCCTAACTAATTCATTTTAATTTAGGGTCAATATTTCAAGAACTCCTTTCTAATTTTCTCCCTACTCTTTCAGTTCTCTACATTACCATTCACTGATACTACTGGAAATAGTAATTACTTATATAGCAAGTATAGTAGGTATTTTTATGGCCAGAAGGCTGACAATTAATCTATTTCCTATTAGTGCACAGCTGTCATTGGTGTACAAAGATTTTGAGAGTTTGATACAAAGTTTTAAGCTATTATAATACAGATCTGTAAGTTATGATACAGTAATGAAGAAGGATAAGCTATGATGACAGGGCAATTTTCAATCCTGTTCCTAAAAACATAAAAAATTTAACAATATCGAATGTCAACTATGCCCCAGGCATAGTAAGTCCTTGGCTTTGAAGATATAATAATGAACCAAAGTGTCCCTGACTTCAAGGAGTGTATAATAAAGTGGAGGATACATACAATAAATAGAAAAATAGATAAAAAAATAGCAATAAGACTGGCATCACAACTTATTTTTTACTAGAGTTTCATAAACAACATGCAATTAGTAAATGCTTTTGAGTGCATGACTTACGTCTAATAATGTTCTCCAATTTGCAAATTATACTTCTTTGGAAATGCCATTATATTTTGACACTATATAACAAAATTATCAACTATTGTAATGCACTTTAAAAGACACCTTAGTTATATTAGAATAAATGGGCTTTTAGGAAGCTCATTTTAAAGTCAGGGAGGTGAGGATAGTTAAATATTATTCTTACATTATTCAACTATACTTAATACCAAATTTGATCCAGATAACGAAAGACAAAATAGTCTTGATTCAGCTAAAGTGTTCCTACTAGACCTTTTATAATTCTGGGAGAGGTAAAAATAAAGTGTTTGCACAGATAACAAGGTCATATTCAGAGATGTCAGGCATTTGATGTCCAACATAGAACATTGGTAGAACTTTGATTGCCACCAATTTTCTTTGTTTATGACATCTGCTTCCTGTGGTATGGAAAGTGGGGACAGATACAGAAGTAACGTGTAGGACAAATATTAATTGTGACAATCAGTGTTCCTGAGGTTTTGAAACAACAATTTAAAAAAGTCAGCAAATGATCTTAGATAGTAACTCAATCTGCTAAAACAGATAAGTTGATAAAACAAAGAAACCCTTGGTATAAATATGTGAACTTTAAAATTTCAAATGAAAAGTCATGGAAAGTTTATGGATAGTTAAATCCTAATGAAATTACTTATATTTATAATTTCACATGGTTTCAAGTGAAATAGTGTGACTAATTAAAAAATGAGAAAAAGAGAATTTATTAGTTAATATGCAAACAACTGTGGTACTTCTCTTAGAATTTTCCTTATAATTCTATATTATATGTAGAATATATGGTTTTATATTAATCATTGTTAAGTAAGCAACAATTACTACTCAGTATTTGAGTGTCTGAATGAAAACATCTATTGATCTTTTAAGAATGCAGAATTCAGGTCCAGGTGGATTGGTTAGACACATTCAGGGACAAGGGGTCAACAAGGCTGTCCCCTTAGCAGTTTGGGAACATTTATTCATGTTTTTCACCACTGTCTTTTAGCTTTATGTGCAGAGACACTATGAACTTTATAATATTGTTGCGGAGAGAGATGAGATAATATTTATATATTTATATTTATAAATATAAAATATAACAAAATAATACAAAAATACAACTGGCATTGAATATGCCAGTTTAATAAATGTTCACTGAAGAAGAAATAAATGTACTGTTTTTACAGATGAAAGAGGAGGCAGTTTTAGTCTGATAATGACTGAACTTCTCTTTCAAGATTCTAAAGTGGGGATGTTTTGTTAATTCAAACACTTTCACTAATAGAATAAGACAATGTGCAATCATTAGATTTGTAATTAAGACTTAAGAGAGGGACAAATAGAAGCAGTATTTTCTGGTAACTAAGAAAACAATATTGTACATTGTCCTCATACTAGGACTATGTGTACCTATGTTTTGAACTATACATGGCACAAGTGCAGATTTCTAATGAGGAGCTACTTCACAGACAATATTTTAATATGGTATTGAGAGACTTTTGACCCTGGTATGTTTTTCTATTTCGGAAAAGTACCTAATGCAATTTTCATCCTCCAAGCAGATGTAGCACATGATGAACTATGTCCAGATGAACATTCTTTATCTATCTATCTATCTATCTATCTATCTTTAATTTTTAATTTTTTTATTTTGAGAAAGAGAGAGAGTGCACATGCACAAGTGGGGTTGGGGTAGAAGGAGCAGGAGAAAGAATCTCAAGCAGGCTCCGTGTTCAGTACAAAGCCCTACGTGGGGCTGGATCCCACGATTTGAGATCATGACTTGAGCTGAAACTTTAAAAATTGACGTTTAAACTACTGAGCCACCCAGACACACTTAGATGAACATTCCTTTTAATGAACTTTGTGTTATTTGAACGAAGTGAATTTTGAATGATTATTGCAGTCTCTCAGGTGTAACCTCCATTCCATAAATTGTCCTTCTCCAGTACATCTCATTGCACATTAATCAATAATATATTTTCCATTCAGGGTTAGTGCATTTACTCTACAAAGCATGGAGTCATGGTGAGCCTCTAAACATGTACATAACAGAGTAGAGAAAAATGATATTTGGTCAAAGGATAGTGATACAGAGTAGAATGTAATAAGGATGGTAATAAAGTTTAAATCTTTCTGGAAAGTAACATTTACTGAATAACTACCATATATGACAATTTTTTTGCTTGATTTTTAACATACACAGCCTCAGTCTTACTTGATTTCCCCTAAACATTGTGAAGTCAACGGGGACCTGGATGGCTCAGTTGGTTAAGCTTCTGACTTTGGCTCAGGTCATGATCTCACAGTTTGTGGATTCGAGCCCCGTGTCGGGCTCTGTGCTGACAGCTCACAGCCTGGAGCCTGCTTTTGCTTCTGTGTCTCCCTCTCTCTCTGCCCCTTCCCCACTCACGCTCTGTCTCTCTTTCTCAAGTATAAATAAACATTTAAAAACTTAAAAAAAAAAAAAAACATTGTGAAATCAACATAATCATTTTATAGATAACAGAAAAAAAAAACTGAAGTTAGTAGAGGCTAAGATATTTCTTATAATTCTACCTCAATATACCTTATTCTATATATACATCATATTACTTACTATCTATACAGTACCCTAAAAGTCTACAGTCTCTCATCTCCCTTTCCCATGCCTCCTGTCAGACACTGACATCAGCTCTTACAACCTTTCACCTGGACTACTCCTAGTTAATTCTATGCCTCCAGGTTTAAATATTTCCCCTCTCCTTCCCACATATCAGTAAGGTCTGCTCTTGTTACTTCTCTGTATAAAATCTTTCAGGGATTCCCTATTGTGTGAGGACGTGACAAATGTTCTCTGCAGGATACACTAAGCCTTCTTTGAGCTGCATTCTCCTGTTCCACTGAACTTCTCCCCTGCAGCTCTTCCCCCGGAATCTGATGTTCCTTCTTACCAAGTGAGTTGTAGTTTTTGATCTGATTGTGCACAATCATGTCTCTGAGCACATTTTTCCTCGATTTGGTTTTCTATATTCATTCTTTAAGTTCCAAGTCAAGTAGCACCTCCTCTATAAAGCATGTCAGACTAAGATACTTATTCTTGAGATTGTCAATACCATGTACCATATAAGTCCCCAAAATATGAAAGTATGGTAAGGTTTTTTCCCCAAAATATGCCTCAAAAAATTATTCAAATTATTCAAATGATAATTATTCAAATTATATTTGAATTTCTTATATTACAGGACTCTTTCCAGTTTCCTAATTACTTAATTACTATTTTGGATAAAAAAATTAAGGAAGAAACAATTATCTGACACAGTTTTAATTATTTTTGACTTTAGGTCAATTTAGCTTTTTTAGGTAACGTAATAGGACTTGTTTTTTGGTTTTTGTTTTAAACATATGACAGATTGAGATAGATTAGTAGTTATTCAAAAGTTTAGGGCTTCACAACTACCAGTGTTGGATACTAAGAACAGTGATTTTGCAATAGCTCTTTTTATGGCTCCTTTACTTTGCAATAACTTTTATTGGTCTCTTTTCTTTAAGATGCCACCAATTCCTTGATGAGGAGAGAATGTAAGCTGCATAAGCAAAGGCTGTTTTGTCAGTAAATGGCATTATCACCAGAATTTTGAACAGTTCTGAGCTCAGAGTGTGCACTTAATAAATAATGCTAGAAGAGATCACCCAGTCACTCTATCTTCAGCCATTTCAGTGTTTGGCATGCAGTAAGCAATTAATTATGTTTTCTAGTAGGAATGCATTATTGTAATGATACTGAATAAATGAATATCATACAGTGGCTGCTGAGCAGAGGAATTCTGAATCAAACCAGATTTGTCTTATGCTAAATCTCACAGTGTTTCCATTGCCTTTGGAAAACCAGAAAATGGGTAGATTATTTCCATCTTTGAGTTAGGGGTGGTAGCTTGATATGAAACACATTATGAATTCATTAAGGTTGAACTGAAATTTCCCACAGTCATTTTATAATGTCTCACTTATATATAAATTTTATTTACTAATTTAGTAAATTTTATTTACTAAATTAGTAAATTTTATTTACTAATTTATATTTACCAATTTTTAGGTCAAGAATTCTTAGCTGAGTGAACATTCCCAGCAGCATATGTTGACTTCCAGGTAGAAGTTGTCATTCATTGCTTGAGGCTGAATAACTAGTTTTTACTCTGCCAGGAAGAGTCCACAAAGGTCTTGTAAAAGCAGGAATTTTTATCCTGTAGATAGCCAGAATAAAGGGTTTTTATGTAAAGAACATTTTTAAAACATCCATTTTATTCAACCATTCCCTCTGTAGCTTCACCTGCAAGACTGGCAAATTGCTGACACTGAAAACACTGATCCAGCCCTATTCTGTCCCTTTGGAAATAGGGATGCCTTGATTAGACCCAGGTATCCAATGTCAACTCTATTAAGACTCACCACAGTCTGCATCCAGTCTTTTTGATTCTCCGAACCAAACCAACCCATCCCAGACTCTGTATGCTGGAGACAAGTCAAAAGAAAGACTTTTGCTGAGTCATTGTATTACATCTTACAGCTATTAAGAAAAATCTAATTATTATTTCCTAAAAGTGTTTTATACTTATAATGCCCTACTTTATACTACCCTACCTTTTGTCCATGCATCTATGTGTCTATATGATTCCTCTAAAAAATAAAACAAAACAAAAACCTTGAGTTCTCTTTGAAGCTTAAAACCTATAAAGATGTCTCCTTCCTCCAAAATCATAACAACTGTTTGTCTCTCATGACATGATCATTCAATGCCACATCCTTTATATCCCATTATTTGATAGTTAATTTCCATATATTACAAATAATAAGATGGTAAAAGAACTGTGCTCATTTAATTACCTCTCCTTACTAAGCAATTAGTAAATTATTCTTCATCTGAATTACTAGAGGTTATCAGATGTCTTTCATTATACTTTTTCCTTATGCTTGGCCTATGGAGTCGACTACAAAAGACTCTGCATTTGGTTCATTTATGTTTATACTGATTAAAATACAGGGTCTGCTATCATTTTTTGCTGGTGGCAGTATCTTACTGTCTCTTTGTTGTTCTTTGAACATGTTGCCTATTCCCTATAATGGTCTTGATTTATCTTTCCTTAATTGGGGTCCCCATGATATCAGTTACTCAAGGAATGTCTCATTCTCACAGTTCTTGGATTTTAAGAACATTGCCCTTCCTTACTTAAAATGCTGTGTAGTCAAGCGGCTCAGAGTTTGAATTCTTGGTAGGGATTTGGGAAAAAAAGATACTCATAAATTGTGGCAGAACATGTGAATTTTTACATCCTTGCTTTTTTTGTCAAAGACTGTTTTCTTCATCTAACATAATGATATCCTTCCCAAATATAGAACATACTTAACTATCCCTCAGGGAGACAATGTGAGTCCCACTCCGTCATTTTGTCTAGCTCAAAGTTTAGGCTCTCTGCATGATGTAAGAGCTTTATCAAGTCTTGGAGTTCCCTTTGGTACACAGACATATGGACTAAAATTGTTTTCTGTCCTCTATTCCAAACTTATAGGCCCAATATGTAATCAGGTTATAGGGTCAAAACTTCCCTTCTCATTAGGAGAAAGGACAAATTAAAGACACAGATGTCACTGATTTGAAGTAATTATGAAATCTCAAGAGAAGGAGAATATCACTCATGATTTTACCAACAACCTTCAAATAATCTCTAATTTATGGAACTGCCACATCAACTATACATGCATATGTATAGTTTCACTCAGTGTGAAGATTTTTTTCATATTAGTTTAGATTATGGTTTTTTATATACTTTTGAAAATTGAGTATCCATTTTGATGAATTATCTGTTTATTGATCTTTGTAATAAAGAAAAAGTTAAGTCGTGCAAATTTAAAGGTGAAATTTATATTAGATTTAATTTTTTAAACAACGCTGAGATTAGTAGTTCTGAAGTGCAGAGATGAAGCTAGATTTTCTGGTGTTTACACATTTTTATGTGGATGCTAAAACTTTTAATTGTATTCTCAAGTGTATTGTTCATTTCATGGTCACATGGATTCAGTTGAATCTGGAACTAACTAAGCCTTTGAAATAAATAAAGGAAATTGATCTGTAAAATAACACTTTTCTCTCAGATTAAGTTTGTAAACAACACAATTTTGCATGTTATATTATTACCTAAATTCTCAAAGTTTCATTTAATATTTTGGCAAAAAGAAAAAAAAGTAAATATTCCACTGTCAGGAATAATGCCTTGAATTATTATTTCAGCAACAGCTATCTCATTACAAGAAACACAATTGAATGTGTGTTCCCTGATTTAACATCTAATCTAATATTTTGATACAGATGCATGAATGCTGAAATCAGTAAATACAAGTAAATATGTATAATATAAAAACACAAGGAAATAAATGGATGCCTGTCAAACAGATAATTAGATAAATCAATATCCTGGGATACATTATTACATTAAGAAGCTTTAAAGAGCAACAAACATTTGCCAAGATTTTTTAAGTGTAAAGAATCTTTATAGTGCCCTTTAAAATACATCAGAGAAATACCACTATAACCACAATGCATTTATAAAAACATAATGGTCATTCTCCTTAGTATTTACTTGGGGGTGAAGCAGAGGTAATGAAGACCAGAGTTTCTTCTAAATACTTATTTTATAGCCATTTATTTCCATCATAATGGAACTAAAAGATTGATACTATCCAGGTTGCTTAGGTCAGCTTGACTTTGAAGCTCTTTTTTCTGCACAAAACTTTAAAGTAAACTAAAGAGCTAAAATGTCTTAAGTGCCCATCACAATATTCTGTGGTTGAAAACTAAATGAGAAACATTAAAGTTAGGGTCAGATACCTTGACATGATGCAGTGATGTTGGTTCAGTCAATGAGCTTGGTGTGATCAAAAACTATTAATTAATAATAGTATAAATAAATAGTATAAATTACTATTAATTTACCTTAATAAGTGTCTTCAACTATAAAATAGGGATAAAGAATAAATTTCAGGGATTAAGTGTATGGAATGCTACATATGTGTTTTCAACTGCCATGGAAGAGATTTAGTAATTGCAAGCTATTATGCTTGGTCTGCAAAGGAGTATGTGCATTAACCTATAGTCAAACAAAAGCAACAAAAAGATTGTCAGAAAAAAAAAAGTATTTTAAAGGAGGTAGTTTAGGATGAATTAAATGTAGAATAAAATAGAATAGTTTAAAATCAGAGGCAGAGAGGACAGTTAAATGTTACAAAATTGTCCCAAATGTCTGATAATACACTGAGCCAGGGTGAATGGAAACAAAATATATGAATATAGTTCTTATTTTTTAAGGAGTTACAGATATTTAGAGCTAAACTATGTAATTTTACTCAAAATGTATATGAATATACATATGTAATACTTGCTATAGCGTGGCCTTGTATATTTTCTTTAATTCTGAAAAGAAAGCTCCAGAAATATTAGGAAAACTTTAAATGCACTAGCTTAATTTTTTAAGAGAAAATTGCAACTTAGAGTACGATATTATTTAGCAACAATTAAATGCACTATCTTAAATTTTTTAAAGAACACATTGCACTTCAGAACCAAAATTTTAACAAAAATAATCTGAAAAAAATGTTAATATGTTGGGACTTCTTCGGTAATATATGTGAGGTTGGAAAAAAACAAACAAACAGAATTTTGTCTCAATTAATTCTGTGTCTATCCAACTCTTTTAATGCTATCTTTGCAGCAATTTAAGGACTAAACAATCAACAACATTACTAATAATTATAATTAATCTCTGACAAAAAAGCTTTATTCTAAACTTTAAAGTATGGATACAGTTTTTTATGTATGATACCTTTCATACAATGAAACATTATCAGGCACATTACTAAACAAGACACAACTGATGTAAAAAACAAAGAAATAACAGAAAATAACAGGCCTATGGGGAAATATAACAGAGCTATCAAACATGGGCTTAAAAATAACTTTCAGGTAAGGGAATGCAGGACATGTTTTGGCAGAGAACTAAAAACAAACAAAAAACAAAAAACAAAAAAAAAGGAAATAAGGGAATCACCTATTGGAAATAAAATTTAAAGTACAATAACTGAAATTAATGATCTTGCATATGTGCTTCCTGGCATATTAACTACATTTGAAGGGAAATTTTTGACCTGAGGTGTGTGTATGTGTATATGTGTGTGTGTGTGTGTGTGTGTGTGTGTGTGTGTGTATTCAGAATAAAGCGAACAAAAAAGAAATGATTAATATACAAAAAAAATGAGACAAAAACTATATTTAACAACATTGTTAAAAGGTACAACAATCATATAATTAAAATTAAGAATTCTAAGAGATAATGATATCCAAGATATAATATCTAAGAGATATAAAAGATATAATGGCTGACTCTTTTAAATAAAATGTAAAAAGACACCAATAAAGGATTAATATCCAAAATACATAAAGAACTGATACAACTCAATACCCAAAGAAAAAACAGTCCAATTAAAAAATTGGCAGAAGGAATGAATAGACATTTGTGCAAAGAAGGTACACAGATGGGCAACAAACACATGAAAAGATGCTTCACATCACTAATCACTAGGGAAATACAAATCAAAACTACAATGACATAGCACCTCACCTATCATATAGCACACACCTATCATATGACATAGCACACACCTATCATAATGGATAAAATAAAAAACATAAGAAAAAACAGGTGTTGGTAAGGATGTGTAGAAAAAGGAACCCTCTTGCACTGTTGGTGGGAATGCCAATTGGTGCAGCCATTATGGAGAACAGTATGAAGCTTCCTCAACAAATTAAAAATAGAACTACCCTATGATACAGGAATTGCTCTCCTGCGTAATTACCTCCAAAATACAAAAACATTAATTCAAAGGGATACATGCACCCTATATTTATTGCAACATTATTTACAGTAGCCAAACTACAGAAGCAGCCTAATTGTCTATTGATAAATGAATGGATAAAGAAGCAGTAGTATATACATACCATGGAATATTATTCAGCCATAAAAAACAATGAAATCTTGCCATTTACAACAAGATGGATAGAGCTACAGAGTATAATGTAAGTGAAATAAGTCAGTCAGAGAAAGATATATAGCATATGATCTCACTCATATGTGGAATTTAAGAAACAAAACAAATGAGCAAAGGGGAAGAGAGAGAGAGAGAGAGAGAGAGAGAGAAAGAGAAACCAAGAAATTAACTATAAAGAACAAACTGATAGCTACCAGAGAGGAGGTAGGTGGAAGGGGGTGGGGGTAAATAGGAGATAGGGATTAAAAAGTTCACTTATCATGATGAGATAAAATAAAATTATTTTTAAAAGACATAAAAAGACATAATTCAATGTATTTTCCAACATAGAGGGCCACATATTATTTGTAATTCACTGTTCACCTGGGAGATAGTTCAGCTATTTCAGATATTCGGATCTAGGTCAAGTTACAGTATACATTTCTTAGGAGAAAAATCTTGAGAAAATTTTTCTTAATCCAACTTGATAAACCATATTGCAAGTGGCCATTCTCCAAGATTTTGATGAAAGTGGAAGATGAAAGAAACTGAATTTCAACTTGATATTTCTTACAGTCCATCTAAGACTTTCCAGAAGCACTGAGGATGGATACTAATTGGCAGGTTCACGGTCACAGTCTATTCCTAAGGCACCCAGGAAAAGTGAGATAACAGGAAAAGAATTTTCACAATAGAATGTAAGTTGGAAAATACAACACAGGTAAACTTTGAAAAGCAACAGAGACTTCTATTACAAAATAAAGTAATAAAATAAAATGAATACAATTAAATTAAATTAAAAAATGCCAAGCCACAATGCCAAAAGCCTTTCTGAACCCCAAACAGAATAAAGTAGAAAGTTATACAAATTAAAAAAAGATCTTTTAAAAATCAGCCAAAGTAGGAGTCAAGGAAGTGAAGAGCTTATTTCAAAGGAGCACCCATAAGATAGATAGCTGACTAATCAAAAAATTAAATAAATAAAAAGAAAAAAAAGAAAAAGGAAAAAGAAAAAATGCCAAAAGATAATGGGATGACATCTTTGACAAGCTGAAAGAAAATAATTGCAAATCTAGAATTCAATGCCAAGTGAAAACATCCTTCAAAAATGAATATTTAATGCATTCATTTTCAGGTAATGAAAATTTGATAGAATTTGTCACCTGCAAACCTATGATGAAAGAAATACTAAATGATTTTTTTTAGACAAGGGGAAGATGATTTCACAGGTACACTAGGACCCTCAGAATTTCAGATTAATGAATAACATGATAGGTATAAACCTAGCTATGTATAATGAATGGAGTTGTACTAGACAATATTTTCATATCTCGTGTAACTAAAGATATATATTTAAAGTACATAAAACAACATGATTGGAGAAGGTAAAAGAAGTTGAAGTGATCTAAATTCTAAAATGTTTCTGTATTATCCAAAGAGAAGTAAAAGTAATTTACTTACTGTTAGAATTTGATATGCCAAGGAAAACTTGTCATAAAATCTTACTTATCTTCTAAAAGAATTTCAGTAAACAAATATAAATGATGTGTAGCTACCAAGATAATACAGGGGAAAATAGAATAATAAATATTAACCAATTATAAGCTAACCAAAAGAACAGGAGACTAGTGTCTGAGGTCAGTCTTAATAATTTATTTTAAACAAGCTAAACCAAACCAAATTATTTAAAGGTGTTTTCAATATCTTCTTACTATTTTTATTTGTGAGATCTGTAGGAATGTCTGCTTTTTTATTCTTGGTATTGGTTCTTCTCTCTCTCTTTTTTTCTGATTCTCTTTTCAAAGAACCACTTTTAGCTTTGGTGGTCTCCTTTAATAGAGGTTTCAAAACATATTTTATTATTTTTTGCTTTTATATTTATTATTACTTTTAGTTTATCTTCTGAAATTCAGACACCTATGTGGTCCAAAGGACACTGTTGAGAAAGTGAAAATACAACCCACAAAATGGAGAAAATGGTTGTAAATCAAGTATCTGATAAGAGATGTATATTCAGAATATATAAAGAATTCAGATGTATATTCAGAATATATTTAAAAATTTATATATTAATAAATATGTTAAATTTGTAATATATAAATATTTTGTATACTTAATTTATAGTGTATATTTGTATATATTAATATATATATTAAATTTATACATTTAACAATGCCTTCCCACAAATTAAAATTCAGGATCAATGACTTCAGTAGTGAATCCTACCAAATATTTAATTAAATAACTGACATCAATGTTATACAAGATTTTATAATGCAACTAAACAGGATTCATTGAGGGGGATTTTGTGATAATAGTTTAACCTTCAAGCTTCAATCGATTTAATTCATTATGTTAACAGAATTTAAAAATCATATAATCATTTTTATCAACATATAAAACTTAATAAATTTAAATATCCATCATTTAAAAACTTTAACAAACCATTTATTAATAAACTAATGAATAGTTTATACAATTTGAGTTGTACATTTGTGATTTGTGAAGTTTTGCGTGTGCAATATGCTTCAGTAAAAAGGTATAAACACATTACATAGAACAATAAAATATGTTCAATTTTGCTTCACTAAACTTTTAGTTTCTGCAAGTGTTTTTTTTTACATTTTTTTAAATGTTTTATTTATTTTTGAGAGAGATAGAGCATGAGAGGGGGAGGGGCATAGAGAGAGGGAGACACAGAATCCCCTCTCTGAGCTGTCTGCGCAGAGCCTGATGTAGGGCTGGAACCCAGGAACCCTGAGATCATGACCTGAGCTGAAGTCAGACGCTCAAGCGTCCTAGTCACCAAGGGGCCCCTAGTTTCTGCAAGTTTTTAAGTCCGTGCACATTAAAAACAGATTGCTGGGGCGCCTGGGTGGCTCAGTCGGTTGAGGCTCCGACTTTGGCTCAGGTCAGGATCTCACAGACTGTGAGTTCAAGCCCCGCGTCGGGCTCTGGGCTGACAGCTTGGAGCCTGGAGCCTGCTTTGGACTCTGTGTCTCCCTCTCTCTCTGACCCTCCCCCATTCATGCTCTGTCTCTCTCTGTCTCAAAAATAAATAAACATTAAAAAAAAAAAAAACCAGATTGCTACACTCTCTGCTTTACATTATTTTGCGTTTTATTTCTCTAGAGAGATACAGGTTTTATTAGCTTACATAAAAATCAATGTAAAAAATCAAATCAAAAAGCAGAAAAGAAATAGCATACTTACAATCTAAAGGAAGTTTAATTATATATTGAATGTTTATACAAATTAAATAAGAATATGCTGCCAAAAACCTCTCATAAAAGGCAGGTGTGTTTAGGACTGACACTGGTACATGTTGGTTTAAATAGATTTCACCAAATTAGAATAGATTAAGAAATGAGTTTTACTGGAGAGAAACAAAAAGGAAGCTCATCAGTGTAGAGATGCATCTGGGTTCTCATGCTCCACATTATTTTGTGGAAATATGTTTCAGGTCAGGATTTCTGTTGGGTATGGGAGAGTTTAGTTGTAGAGAAAACTCTCCTCTCTATGCATCTTCCTCCAATAAAGCAACAGGAGGAAAAGGTCCTGTCATTGTAGAAATATGCAAGGTGCTTTGTACCGGCAAGTCTAGGCATGGATGTCAACGCTTCTAAAGTTATGTGGAAAGCTAGTGCCCAGCACTGGAGATGCTGGGATAGCTGGAGTTTGGGGGATTTGGGGATGTTACATTCCTCCTGTGTGAAGAGAGAAAGCCATGGCCCTCATAAAAAACAAAACATGGCTTTATTTTCTCTTATTGGGAGAAGAAGGCTTAGGGCTAACTTTATCCTGGCAATTGATGGTGAGTTTTCAGCTTAATTTTCAGACAATTTGCTCCTAGAATAAAAACAATGTGCCCCCAATGCTCTTTTAGTAATATATTAAAACATAACACTTAGTACACAGTAGGCACTCAATAAATATTTGTAGAATAAATAAATGTATCTTTTTTTTTTTCTTTTCCTGAGGAAGAGAGAACCTGATAGGAATCATGCCTTGTTACAAAGGAGTTACTTGTTACTTCTTTCTACCCAGGAATTTGGTCCTTTGTGAATTTAATAAAATTGAATTAAATAGTATAATGTCAACAGAAATACTGAGAAAAATTTATTCCTTCTATATCAGAAATGAAATAAAAAGTAATAATTGTCCATATTTACTTTTTTTTGCTCAGGAGCAAATATACTGTATATAGGATTCTTAGGTTCCTAGTTATATAAATTAATTAAAACAAAAGGAAAAATGATAAAAAGCAAATGAACAAGAAACTGTTTTGCCCAGAATTTGTGATCCCCAAAGACCACCAAGGAGCCGAGTCTGATGCAAAAGCAAAGAGCCTTTTCAAGCTAGCTGGAGCTCAATCCCCTACCAGCACCGATGCAGTGGTGAGAGACCAGGGAGAGAGAGCGAGTTTCAAAAGGACAAAGGTTTTATTGGGGCCTAGGGGCAGTTGGTGAGGTAATGGCTATGGCCTCAGCCGATTGGCTGGGGAAGGGTCCTGGGGAAGGGTCCGAGTCCTGTTAGGCAGGTGAGGAGGGGGGGGGGGGGTTACTCAAGGGAAGGAGGCGTGGTCAAGGTGAAGGACACAGAACAAGATGGAGTCCACTGGCGTAGGCCCGCCCTTTCAGAAACTACTGTAGAATTTCCACATGCCTTAAAGCCTAACACTACATTTTATTGTTCTTTTTATTTATATATTTCCATTTCTACTCTAATACAGAGAAAACTTAAAAATCAAGGCAAATATGAACAAAATAGTGTTCCAATTTAAGAATTTCTTCTTTCAAAGGAAAAATAAAAAGGTTAAGTGATAAATATTGTTAAGTCAGTTTGGAATACTATGTGCCTAAAATTGATGTGTGATAATAAGAAGAAATCAACTAAGAATCTTACTAAGAAGTAAGAGCTAAAACACAGGCCTAATGACTGAGTTGTATTTATTCCATCTAAACGTAACTTCACTATTTTACTTTGCCTACCTGCTAAGGATATGCCTTAGCCCTTTATCTTGCAAAGTCAGTGAAAATTAAAGGAGCAGCCTTCCCTGAACACTAGAAAGGATCTTAACTTACTAAGAATTTGGCATGACTGGACTAATGTTGCCAAATAAAACAGAAAATGAATTAAATCTGAAAATCAGATAGATGGGTATATTTTTGGTAGAAGCATGTCTCAGATATTACATCATGCATTCTTAGGCTGAATATTAACTAACTGCAAATTTAATTGAGCATTCCACATTTTTAACTGCAAATCTGGCCATAAACTAGAGACAAACAAAACAAAACAACAACAACAACAAAACAAAGCCCTGAGGGCATCAGCTATGGGAACTTTAGTAAAAGTGAAAGAAAAAATTTCCAAGACTACTTTTACTCTCCCTTCTGAGAAAACCTTCACCAAACCTATATTGTGTTGGGTAGATTCTGTTTTTTGAAAAGTTGTAAAAGTCTTATTTAACCCTTGAGGGACAAACAGTTAAATTGAAATAAATAATTCAAAAATATATTTATGCATTTCTTTCTTTTTATTTGAACTGATCAATATCACCAGAGTAATAGGAAATATAAAAGCAGATAAGATGATTTTTTTTTTCTCTGTTGGCTTTTATAGTTCTACTTTGGTTTTTTTTTTGTTATTGTTGTTGGGAGTATTTTACTTTAAATTTGTTTTCATTTGCATGTTAAAGCTGTGACAAGCCCTTTTCTTAGTAAATAGAAGTTTCCTTTGTGTTGCTTATTTTTCCAATGTGGCTGCTAAAATGATAAGTTCTTAAGCTACTCAAAGGGATTTAAAATGAAGTCCTCTGACTACCTGAAAAGTATTAAGGGGTTTGTTGTAACTGAAATTTGAATTAACTACTGTCTAACTTTGTTAAGCCAAGAGCTTTCTCTATCTCCTTCTTTAAAAGCTGCATTTCATTATCAGTAGGTCCAAATAAACTAGATTTTAATTAATCTAATTTCTTTCTCTTTTTAGCTGTGTATTCTAGAGAACATTACATATCAAGGGACTTAGAAATCTCAACAAATATGACAGAAAAATCCTTGATATTTTGCTAGTTGAATATAAAATATGACCTTCTCTCCTTTTGAATTTTCTTCTGTTTAAATGTGATAATTGAAGGAATTTTACTTTGGTGCCTACATCTTCCATTAATCTTAAAGCACTTATAAAACTCCAGAAAACTTAACTAATACATTTTGCAAGGTTTTTCTTTTTGTGGTATCAATTTGCATTTGTAAAAGCAATGATTAATTTATAGAAGATATATGTAGAAAGCATCAGGATTCAAATAATGTTTTAAAAAAAAAAAAAAAAAAGAAACTCATTCTTGGTAGTTGGAAGCCTTTATCCCCAACTAAGCCAACAACTCTTGGCTAGAAAAAAGTCTGAAAGAAGATGGACTAACTTCCAGGATTTAAAAGCATTTTCAAATCCTAATTGTCTTGGAACATAAATGCAGTCATAAGAAATAAAATTGGTTTGACAGGAAAGTTTCTTAAATCAGCAGGTCAAGCAAATCACAGTATTTTTTTTTCCAGTAAGATATAGTTCCCTGAAAATTTTTGAAACATGAAAAAAATAGTTCAATGTTACTTATCTTTCATATTTTAGTATTATATTTTACTGATTACCAATTTTTGTCAATCTCCATCCTAGGTGTTCTTAAGTAATTTATCATTTCCAAGATTATTTATTGAATGCCTAGATATATACTGTTATTATTTTGCAGATGAAGTAAATTATAATTGAAGAGCTTAAGTAATTTTTTCACTGCTAGGAAACAGCAGGGTGAGCAATGAACTTTCAGATTTATATAAAGACTATGAACATTACTTTATGTCACACTGTCTGTTATATAAGCACTTTGTCTCTAACTCATCTACCCTTCTAAGTATCTATTGTAATTTCATGTATAGTTGTAAAAATGAAAGAAAAACATGATTATTTGAAGTGATTGGTCCTAGAAAAGGAATATACAAATGGCTCTCTTCAGGCAAGAAAACATTTTAGCTATAAAGAGTAGTCTCATGCATCTAAGTTACTTTATAGTCTTCTGTTTCTGATCCCCTAAATTCATAGCAGCACAGTCATAGCTATTTTTAAAGTTGATCTTATGATTTGAATCTGAGAAACAACAAAGGTATATTTTAAACCACATATTTAAAAAATGTAATAAAATAGTTTGTACTCCCTTACAACATAGATATTTCCATTAGGAGAATATGAATACATTTTTTAAACTTTAAAATTATAAATACATTTTCCTGATCATTCATCGTTTGTTTTGTTTTTTTTCTGTGATTTTGTATAGATTAATAATTCCATTTCATGTGGAAACTATGGAGTCTGGAGCTGTGCAAATCTGCTCTTGATTTCAGCTACAAGGTATTGAACAGATTAATCCTGGGTCTCAGTTTTCTCATCTGAAAAGTGAAGATAATAACAATTGTCTCTTGAATATTATTGTAAAGATTTAAGGAGATCATGGATATACAATAACAATGACAGAGAAAATGCTTAGATAATAGCATAGATAAGAATGATAAAGCATAAAGGAATGAATGAAAGATGACTAAATCAGACTATCTAAAGCAGAAGTCAGAAGGTATCTGAAGAATATTTAAAACATGGAAGATTACATGTGTTTTAGATCTCTTAGAGGTTAAAGAACTACTATATTAAGAGAACTTAATTAAGTGAACCAGAAGGATAAGAATTGGTAGTTGGAAATTAGAATGCTTTTTTTAACTAAATTATATTTTTGGATTGTTTCATAAATAACATGAGCTCTGACTGATTATAGCTAGTGTTAGAACTTGATAATTGACACAGTAGTTGAAGTGGAGCAAAGGAAAGGAGATAAGGAGATCAAGGAACCTAGCAGCCAGGTACCTCTTTTGATGTAAATTCATGTACATGAATTTCTGCAAAATGTGTTTGTTCACCTGTAATTTAAATGATGTACATCTCTCCAACCATATTCTTCTGTATGCATTTGCTAAATAGGGCTATCGGCATTATTCTGTTAATTTTTTATTGCTATGTATTTACTTTTTTTGAAAGAGAAAGGGAGTGAGCACGGAAAGGGCAGAGAAAGAGAGAGAGAGAGGGAGAAAGAATCTCAAGCAGACTCCATGCTGTTAGCACAGAGCCTGATGTTGGGCTTTACCTCACCAACCATAAAATTATGACATAAGCCCAAACTCAGAGTCAGACAGTTTGGAATTTGGATGAGTTCTGTATGAAATTGGCCTGTAAAAACATCAGAGAATTATTTTGATAATTTTAACTGACTGAGTCACCCAGGTGCTCCTATTATTTTAAATAAAATAGGTAGAAATTGGGAAAATAATATTTTTCCTATTGGGATCATTAAATTGACAAGAATATGCAAACTGTCACTATTATCTTAACCACATGAACATATTCTGTCAATAGGAAAGATGAAAAAAAATGACAAATAGAGATGGATACAAGGATGGATGGATGGATGGATGGATGAATGGATGGAGAGTCTTAGTGGAGCTAACCCCAATTTCAGTAACCCAATATCTTTCTCTCTAGAATTTAGTATTTGTTTCTTAAACTTATCCTAATGTAATAAAAATTCCCAAACTGATATGCCAGGAATCCAAGATATTCTTTTCTTAAGCTAGTCTAGGCATTTCTTTCTCTCGCTTCTGAAAATACCCCAATGCTAATGTAAAAGAATATAGCCAATAAACTCTCATCCTCAGATCCACTCCCCAACATTTTCTATTTTGCATTTCCTTGTGTTGTAGACCACAATCAAGCTGTCTTGATTAGAATCGGACATTGGAATCAACCAACTGAAGGGAGAGATGTGCTGGATCTTTCCTCACCATCCATCTGTCTTCATAAAACAATCCTTCCTGTCAATCTTCTCTTGGGTGGAAGTCTAGAGCTCTCCTGTATGTGGTAACTACTGATCTACCTTACTACTTCCAGCTTACAGGTGATAATGGCATTTTTTTCTTTTGCTACATCAGGGTGTTTCACTATTCTCAGTTGATTTCTATTATTCTTCCCTACACTTTTGCAAATATTCTCCTTATTAAAATATCTTCAACTTACCTCTTTTGTATGTCTATTTCTTGATGGCACAATGACTGTTACATATATTTAAATTATTATAAATACACAAATGTATGTGTTTTTAATTCTGATGATATATGTGAATATATATCCATTTGGAAATAAATAGTATAAACACAGCAATAAAAAAGGTAGAATAATTGATTTATTTAAATATTCTGAAATACATTTTATTTTAAAATTTTATCCTCAGTTCAAATGCTTTTTTCATTAATCACAGTCACTGATTTTGACGTTTTTACAGGCCAATTTAATACAGAACTCATCCAAATTCTAAAGATAAAATGACTTGTTACTTCAAACTCCTTGGTAAGTCTAGTTAAGTGCAACACTGTCAAAAAACTGAAGAATAGGGCTCTAGATTCGTAGATATATAAATTCAGAATGACATTCCCAAGTTTTATTTGAGTTTTCTTGTATAATGTCAAAGAAAAAATATATTGGGTTGAAAATTTTCATCACTTCTCCATTAATTAGTAAAATCATAAAAGAAAATTGCTTTTTTCCTTATAACTTTGGGTATTTTTGTTTGAAAGCAAATATTTGCAATCATAAGGACTCTTAGAAATCACACATACATATGAGTGAGGAATTTGTTTGTACCTGTTTGAATTTACAAGACTTTTTTCTATTTCACCATGCAATGATATGTTATTTTTTCCCTAAAAGTGACTTCAAAGTATTATGCTATCATATATATTAATCGTGATAGTAAAAAAACATTATCACAACAATAGTTTCTACTGTGCCAATATGACAACTTATTATTTATTCTTGTCTATAATACAAGGCAATATAATATGCCTTTTCTGCATTAAAATATAATTTTTGTCAATATACAAAGCAGAGACTAAGTATCATAAAAGGCCATTTCTGGTAATAGCACTTGGTAAAATTCTGAAAAACTGGGATATGTATACATAGTTGTTTGTTCAGTTAGTCACATAATGAATCCATTAAAGTAATTTTCTGATTTTCTAAAACAAGGACATTTCAACAAACAATAGATAATTGTAAACATTTTTAAAAATAATTTTAAGTAGCTCTTTTGAAAAATAATTCATGTAAGTGACATCCTCAACAGAGCCATTTCATTAAAACACATTTTAATGGTAGTGTCTGAAGTAGTGTTAAAGAGACTTATAGGTTTAATTTCTAGGATGATTTGCTAAAATATTCCACTATAGGTAAATGGACAACCTGCTATAATGATCAGTCACTAAAACTTACTCATTGTCTATTTAAGATTGCACTTGACAAATTGATATTTTTATTCATCATACAGTTTCTTAATGACAGAAAAGCTAGGGAATATCATAAAAGGTTATTCTCTTGAGTAAAATTATCTCATCTAAACTGAGGTCAGGTTGTTCTGGGGTAGCAGGATTCTGTTTAAAAAAGTAAACTGATTCAGCAATTTATGAAATAATGCTATATATAAAATGAGCCCATAGCATTTGACCACTGAAACCATCAATCTGCTTTATTTAAAAAGTTGTAAAATGTAATGCTTTCTAAAAAGTCATTTTGTTACTCCTGGATATGGTCAGTGACAATAAAGCTAAAATTCTCATTGAAATAAATAATTCAAAAAGGATTAGGAGACCCTCTTCAAATGGGTAATTGTGACAGAGACTGCCTGTTCCTTACCCCATCATAGGATATTCCTTTCTCTCTTTGAAATAACATCAGAGATTTCCAGGTGACACTTAATGGTCTAAACTAACATATCTCCCAGCAATTTATATGTGTAAATTCTAGAATAAGAGAAATAAAATATATGTGCCCTGGTTAATGGAAATGTCATTTTAAAAGTGTCTTTTTTTTCACTTAAAAATTCTGGTTGGATGGTAGGTGTGATGGTTGGAGCTCAAGCAGGCATTTTATTATTATTTTTTTAATTTTAAAAAATTTTTTATTTCAAAAGAGAGAACGCGTGCATGCAAGTGGGGGAGGGGTGGAAAGAGAGGGAGACAAGAGAATCTCAAGCAGGCTCTGCGCTGTCAGTGTGGAGCCAAAGACAGGTTTCAAACTCAGGAACAATGAGATAATAAGCTGAACCAAAATCAAGAGTCTGGTCCTTTAACCACCTAAGCCATGAAGGTGCCCTGTGGCATTTTAAATAATAAGAGAAAAAATTCATGAATTGTGAATTTTGGAACAAGGAATTAAGGACACTAGTTCTTTTGTGCTTATGAAACAGCAAAATTAAAGTTAAAAAGACTTAAGTAAGATAATTAGTTTTGCTGATCTACCAAATTTCTGGTAAAAGATGTTCTTGACAAGAATCCAGTTAGGTTTTGTGAATGTTGTTATTGGAAATGGTATAGGTTACTTTCCAAATACTGGTATAAGTGAATTGACTGGCAGTTAGTTGCCCAGATCTCCAGACCAAACATAAATAGACATTTCGTTTGACAGTTACCAGGAAGAATTTATAAGAACTGCTTCTTCTCTTAAAAACTTGAATTAGATCTAGTTGAACAGTTGAAATAATCTGTAGATTATGTGGTAATATATTCTCTTCTTTCGTGAGTGTGAAGTCTTTATTCTGAAAGTAAAATCTTGACTACTTTTTTTGAAAGTGAAAGAGTTAATAGTTAAGGAATAATTAGTTTTAAAAAGAGCTAGTAGATCATAGTTGGAATAAATAATTCAGTAAATATGAGTAAAATAAAAAGAACGTAAGGTTCTAAAAATCTGAATAAGTGAGAGAGTATGGCAAGTAATGAAAAGAAGACATCACACAAGTTAGCCCAACTGAAACTAGTTAATTTGTGAAAGATAATCTCAGATATCCCACCAAAGAACAATTACCCCAGGCCCCTAATTTATTCATTTTTGAGTTTCAAATGAATAGAAAACATCACTGATATAAAAATCAATCCAACTATCTCTCTGCCCTTAATTAGATATATGTAGCTCAAATATCAGTACCCCACGAAGTCATGTATGGCATGTGCATAGATATAGATATATAAACATTCATAGAGATAGAGATAAAGGGAGAGAAAAACAGAATATAAATATATCAGGGAATAAATACATAAAAAATATCAATTAGCTCAGAAGCTTCGGCTCCTGAGTTGGACAGGGTAGTTTAGCTTTTACTACACCAAAAATCCCTTTTAAAAATGTCTGGATAAAATACAGGGACTGTATGTTCGGAGGCTTCAGACAGTGTTGAGACAATGAGAAGTGCTGGGGCTAAGAATCTGAAGAGAGAAGCTCAGGGATATTTGGCAGTCTTAAGAAGAGACTAAGATAAAAAGTTCTGGATGTTCTGATGCAATGAATATTTCAGGACTTCTCTTTTACTGTTGAAGGTCCTGAAGTGAGAGGCATGAAAGGGAGGTTGACCTAACATTATTAGGTTTTTGAAACCAGCCTCGGCTCACACAATTGCCAATTGACACACACACTTCAAAAATACCATACATAAAAAGTTATTTGGCATGCAGAAGAGAGGACAACAGGTCCAAAAAACAAGAGATAAATAGACCATAGAAACAGACCAATAACGATGGGAGGTATTGGAATTGGCTGAAAAGAATGTAAAAGAAAGAATGTATTTTTAAAATATTCAACATAGAAGCAGTGTGGAGGTTCCTCAGAAAATTAAAAATAGACCTACCCTATGACCCAGCAATAGCACTGCTAGGAATTTATCCAAGGGATACAGGAGTACTGATGCATAGGGGCACTTGTACCCCAATGTTCATAGCAGCACTCTCAACAATAGCCAAATTATGGAAAGAGCCTAAATGTCCATCAACTGATGAATGGATAAAGAAATTGTGGTTTATATACACAATGGAATACTACGTGGCAATGAGAAAAAATGAAATATGGCCTTTTGTAGCAACGTGGATGGAACTGGAGAGTGTGATGCTAAGTGAACTAAGCCATACAGAGAAAGACAGATACCATATGGTTTCACTCTTATGTGGATCCTGAGAAACTTAACAGGAACCCATGGGGGAGGGGGAGGAAAAAAGAAAAAAGAAAAAAAAAAAAAAAAAAAAAAGAGGTTAGAGTGGGAGAGAGCCAAAGCATAAGAGACTGTTAAAAACTGAGAACAAACTGAGGGTTGATGGGGGGTGGGAGGGAGGAGAGGGTGGGTGATGGGTATTGAGGAGGGCACCTTTTGGGATGAGCAATGGGTGTTGTATGGAAACCAATTTGACAATAAATTTCATAAAAAAAAAATAAATAAATAAAATAAGAAAAAAAATATTCAACATAGAAAACATAGATGTAATAAATAAATAAAAAGTTCATAGTGGAATTAAACTCTATAAAAATATTTCAGGTGAAACAGGGAGAGGATAAGATGTTCACTATCAAATGAGGTTCAAATTCAAAAAACTTCATGTATGAAATGGCATTTTAGCTGAGTTTGGAAGAGTAAGCTGACAAGTATGGATGTCAGTAAAGGAAGGATTATTAATGTAATTGAAACTTCTCTAGGCATTTAAAGTAAGTTCAACATCAAAACCCACACAAAATACACCCCCAAATGATTGTGGAGCCTGTTTTTCATCAATGAGAAGTAGACGATTAGAAGAGAGTCAAAAACACAAATAGCAGACTAATCTCTTTTTCCAAAGTTGAGAAAGGTTGATTCTATACTCTGTAAACAAGTAACCATAGAAATAATTTTAGCGATATACAGAGTAAATATTGCATAGGCAATTTGAGTGATGATTCGGGGCCAAAATAATTCAACTCATGCCAAATTTTTTTGGTTTCTTTCTCTTTTTTTTCCCCTAAAATTTTTTTTTTTCTTGAGTTGATAAATTCAAAGATGAGGGTCATACTATACACATAATTTAGTTTGGTTTCTACAAAACATGTGAGGAAAAAAAACTGCCATTTTTAAGTGTGGACCCAATGGCAGGGTTACAAAATGGATTGAAAATCAGTTAGCCAATAAATGCAAATAATTTTGATGGTCTGGGTCAGTCTGGACTTCCTCTTAGACTTTCCCTGTCGCCAGTCTTGTTATTTTAAATGAATTATTAAATAAAAATCCATATATTATATTTGAAGAAGACACAAATGTAATACCATATATTATATTTGAAGAAGACACAAATGTACAAGAGATGAAGCAATAAATCTTATTTTTTTCAATTCAAAGTAATCACAATAGGTTAAAATAGATGTCTGAAGTGAAAATGATAAACTTCTGTAATAATAAATGTAAAATAGTGTTTCTAAGTTCAAATATTCAATCAAACAGAAGCAGGTTTTTGGAAATAAGGCTTGTACAATAGTTCACATAAGTGTGTACTACATTTGGTTGACCAAAACATCATTATAATCCAGGTAGATAGAATATTGTATAAGCTGAATATAATTTTACACCATGTTAGAATAACAACAGATTGTGTAGTAATATTGTGGTTCATTATGAGCATTCTGTGCAAGAGGGCTAGTGGTTAACTAGAAAACATTCAGAGGAATTTGACTGGAAAAATGAATGAAGGAAATTCACAATAGGAAAAATGCCAAAACCATTAGTATCAAAAAGGGTTTGATATCAATTAAAAATAATTTTTTAAGTTCATTTATTTATTTTGAGAGACAGAGAGAATGAGCAAGGAAGGGGCAGAGGGAGAGGGAGAAAAGGAGAATTCCAAGCAGGCTCCACACTGTCAGCACAGGGTCCCACATGGGTCTGGAACTCATAATCTATGAGATCACGACTTGAGCTGAAATCAAGAGTCAGACACTTAACCAACCGAGCCACCCAGGTGTCCCATCAATTAAAAATATTTTGTCAAAGTATTTAAAAATTTAATAAGCTCTGTTAAATTTTACCAATTAGATGAAATAATCATTAAATGTTTTTTGTATTCTGATTTTGCTGTCAATAGAAATTATTTTCTCTCTCTCTCACATATATATAGACTCATATATGTGTATATGCATATACACATAAATATCCATATAATGTATATAATATCTATCTATCTATCTATCTATCTATCTATCTATCTTTCTATCTATCTAATGAGCAGGATGTTGGTATATGGCCATCACAATTTTAAAGTTTATGAATCTAAGTGTTGAACATAAATATCTTTTGTTAGATTACTTTCTTTTTTTCAATTTGTCTTATAAAGAATTGTTAAAATATGTCACTAGTAGAATCTATACTGAGAAGCCTGTCTGTGTCAATCTGTTCCAATTTTATGATTAAAAATATTATTAGTTATGACTTAGTAGGCTAAAAAGAGAAGAAAATTGTGTAGTTTACCTTCGCTGAAATAGATTCTACAGTAAAATGTGCACCCATTAGCTTTATGTCTGGGTTTTAGGAGATATTAGAACCTGAAATTATTCCTTTTCTGTTTTCAGATCTTCTACTGAGTTCATTTCTGCAATTCATGTCAAATTTTCTCTCCTGTAAATTTTATTTTATTTTATTTTATTTTATTTTATTTTATTTTATTTTATTTTATTTATGTTTTATTTAAAAAAAAATTTTTTTTCAACGTTTATTTATTTTTGGGACAGAGAGAGACAGAGCATGAACGGGGGAGGGGCAGAGAGAGAGGGAGACACAGAATCAGAAACAGGCTCCAGGCTCTGAGCCATCAGCGGGGCTCGAACTCACAGACAGCGAGATCGTGACCTGGCTGAAGTCGGACGCTTAACCGACTTCGCCACCCAGGTGCCCCTCTCCTGTAAATTTTAAAAGATCTTATATGTTTTGCCCATTTGACCCAGTTCTTGATTCTACACTCTAGTCTACTGTTCTTTCTTCAGAATCAGAGTTTTGGGATTAAATGTATTTCAGAATAACTGATATCCTCAGTGTTGTAATTGGGGAAATTGAATCTCAGGTATGTAAAATATCTTGTACAGAATCACATGCCTGATTGGCCATGAGTTGATGTGATGAAGTCACAATAAAAAGTCAGACTTAGTTGTTTCTTTTTTTTTTTTTTTACCTTTACACTGCTTCCTTATTTTAGACATGTCAATCTTTTCTAAAGAATCTCTAAGCTCTTTAGAAATACCAATGATGTTAATAAAATGCTGAGCCTATAGTAGGTATTGAATGCATGTAGATTTGTTGATTGAGTTGCAATTTGCTCTTTAAAAAAAAAAAATAAGCACAAAGGAAATCTGGTTTAATTCCACAGAAAAATAACGTTATAACCTATATTAAAAACAAACTTTAGAAACTTCAATATATTATAATGTGTCTCTGGGTCAAAGGAAACATATTCTTTAATGTAATGGTATAAATTTAGTTATTGATTTTCTTAAGACAAAAAATGGGACTTTGAAATTGATTTTAAATATTTTCTCATAGAAGAAATCTATCATTTTTATTTTTTTTTAATTTTTTATTTTAGAGATAGAAAGCAAGTGAGGGACAAGGGTAAAGGTGGAGAGAGAGAGAGAAGAAGAATCTTAAGCAGCTCCATGCATAGAGTGAGCCCGATACGGGGTTTGATCCCACCACCTGGGATCATGACCTGAGCCAAAATCAAGAGTCTGATGTTCAAATGACTGAGCTACCCAGGTGCCCCAAGAAAGCTATCATTTTATCTTAAAATAATATATGTATACACTAAATGAAATACATGTGCAGTGATATATAAATACAGTGCTATACATGTATAGATGTGCATATGATTAGTTCCTCAGGAATGGAGATACATAGGTGGATGATGAATGAGATGACAAGTGAGAGAGAGAGAGACTTTGTTAGTAATTATATTCTTCAGTTCTCTGCAACCAAAGGATCAGGCAATTTTTTTGGAAGGTGGTCACATTTCACTACCACCAAGAATCACTCCTGGATAACCCAGAACTAAACAGTTGAGAACAAGCAACACTGTTGTTTGGGACGGTGCCTAATTATAGAAAAGCCACATCCCAAATGAAAGTTCAAAACTTTTCAGGGGCGCTTGTGGCTCAGTTGGTTGAGTGTGTATAACTCTTGATTTCTGCTCAGGTCATGATCCCAGGATCATGGGATTGGGCCCCATGTTGGTGTCTGCATTGAACATGGAGCTTGCTTAAGATTCTCTCTCTCTATCTCCCAGTGCCCTTCCACTGCTACTGCTCTCTCTCTCTCTTTCTCTCTCTCTCTGAAATAAATAAAATGAAAAAAAAAAAAAACAAAAACAAAAACAAAAAGAGAAAGTTCAAAACTTTCCTCTCTTTCCCATATTAAAACAAACTATTGTTCACTTAATGTTGTCTTTGTTTCAAACATATTTATTTCAGGTAAGATAATTAGTAACATCTCCAAAGAAAAAGAAGTGATATTTTACTTTAGCTAATTAGTCATTACACATTATTTTTTTCTAAGTTCTAGTTCCTATGAGCATTATATGACTTTATCTAATTTGAATTCTTGTCACATTATTTCTGGAGAGCATTATATGACTTTATCTAATTTGAATTCTTGTCACATTATTTCTGGAAAGCATATCATTATAAAATTAAAGTTTAGTAATCCAATACTCCTGTTTTATATGTCAGCTCCTCAGAATCCAATTATTGTTGTTGTTGTTGTTATCTGAGGAGGATCTATTAGAGAAAATCCTTTAGTGTGATTCTTAGATATGATTCTAAGAGATTGGCATGAGGAGGAAGAGGGTGACCCTACAGATCTACTGTCAGTGGCAAAGTAAATAAGATTAGTGATCGACCCTATGAGGCTTGACAAGAGCAGTGAGTAAGAAATAATACATAGATGGTACTAAAACCTGTAACATATGTCGTAAAGTTGCTTTAATCCAGAAAGAAGTGTAGAAGTGAAGTAGATCTTGAGCAAGACAGAAGTTATGAGTGAACCTACAGGAACTTCTAAGGTCTTGACAACTCAGAGAGGAAAAGAAAATTCAGAGTGGCTAAAGCCAGAGCACAGGAAGCAAATGGACTGATGGCCTGAAGTTCTGATGTTGTAAATGCAAAACTGGTCTCTTTTTGGTTTGTTTCAAATAAAAATCGCTAACCTTCAGCTTTCATTGTGAGCTATAGTAACTGAGTTTAATGAGAGCTAGAAGTTTACTAGGGTCTACTAGAAAGTTAGATAGGAAAATTATTTTCTTTTTTTTATTTATTTATTTTGAGAGAGACAGAGAGAGAGAGAGAGAGAGGAAGAGAGAGTGTGAGTTGGGGAGGAACAGAGAGAGAGGGAGAGACAAAATCCCAAACAGGCTCTGTCAGAGCCCTATGTGAGGCTCCATCTCATGAATTGTGAGATCATGACCTGAGCCAAAAATCAAGAGTTGGATGGTTAACAGACAGAGCCACCAAGACACCCAAGAAAATTACTTCCTAATAAGTCATATCTTCCCTGGTAAAAGCTGTATCTCAATCAGAGAAATAATTTTAATAATAGTAAGTACTACCAAAAACTTGGAAGAAATTACAAGGATGATGGAACTGAGACCCATTTCTACCCCAAACACTTATTCTCAGATCTCTATCAAAAAATGCATCCATTTATTGTTGTTGAAATTTTTTCTTTTTTCTTTTCTTTTCTTTTCTTTTCTTTTCTTTTCTTTTCTTTTCTTTTATTTATTCTTTTTCAACGTTTATTTTTGGGACAGAGAGAGACAGAGCATGAACGGGGGAGGGGCAGAGAGAGAGGGAGACACAGAATCGGAAACAGGCTCCAGGCTCCGAGCCATCAGCCCAGAGCCCGACGCGGGGCTCGAACTCACGGACCGTGAGATCGTGACCTGGCTGAAGTCGGACGCTTAACCGACTGCGCCACCCAGGCGCCCCTGAAATTTTTTCTTTTAACTATTTTGTCTGCTTATCAAGTTTTATGTTTTATATAAGGTTTATTTCAGCACTAAATTCTCTTCTTAAAATATAAGAATATGTGATGTTAAGTGATTTTTCTTAAACTGATTTAAGCTTTTTACTCTTAATCAAAGGACTTTGTCAGGTTAAAATGAGCTAGGTAATAACACTAGCCTAGAAAAGATGATGCTTAATGGTTTATTAATAAGAAAAAAATGCGTAGCGGTAAATTTGGGATGAAATCTGTTCTGATTAAAAACTATGTTTATCAGAGGGTTAATAAATTTACATATTTACTAAAATTGCATATGTTGTAACTCCAGGGTTTGGATAAATAAGTCTAAATTTTATTTTTCATAAATGCATAGTGGGTTGACAAAAAAAAAAAAAAAAAGCCCTTTCTATAGATCTAAAAGTTCAGTAAGATGTATTTTGACTCTAAAGTCAAGAAAATGAAAAAAAAGACGCAAAAATAGTGTGGTTCTCTTGCATCACATTTCTCAAAGTTCAAATTATCATTTGTGGTTATTACTTATATTTTGTTGTTGAAAATGGACTAGAAAAGTGACAAATCATGATTTCATTTTCTGATATCAGAAATGACAAAAAGTACAAAGGTTCTAGATATGCTTCATTGTGAAGGTAGAGCAGAAATGGGCCAAATTATAATAAACTTTTAAAATCCTTTTTACAAATGATACTCTGCAGGAAAATATCTGCTTTGAATATCATAGAATAAAAAAAAAAAAAGAATAATGTCCTGTAGTAATGTAAAAATAATTACTTATGTGGTTTTTTTTTCCTTCTTCTTCTTACGTTCTACTTTATTTGGCAAAACTCGGAACTGACAATTCATATCTCTCCAATTTTCCAGAGACAAAAGGGCCATAGATTGGGGATCATCCACCACCATCTCCAGGTTTTATACTCAGGCACTTAGGCATGGTTTAACTGATAACCTGACAAAATATTTACTACTCCAGCAATTCATAAGTAAACCGTATCTATTTGAACATAGATTTTGTTACTCATCTCTGGTACAAAGGTAAGATTCATAGTTGTCCCCACCTTAGTAATGAACAATCAGATCATTATTTAATACGTATTTGTTTTACTTTTTTGAATTGCCAGTGTATTTCGTAAGTTTTCTTCTCTGAACCATACTAATACAAGTTCCATCTTTCATACCTATTCTATCGAAATCTTGACGTGTCCTCAGCTCTCTGCATGAATAGCACTCTTCTTTGCCACGTTCTTTTGTCAAGATTTAAGAAATTTTTGAAGGTTGTTAAAGTCTGTGCCTTTAACTTGGTAACTTAGGGAAAAATCACATTTGAAACTTTGTTTCTGATTCAAGAACTGAAAAGTTTACAGTAAGTTGAAATCACTATGGTATTAGCAAGGCCTGAATATAATGGGAATCCAGTAATTGTAAAAAGGTGTAATTTTCAATAAATTTATCAAGTGCTGACTGGATTATATGCCAGAGAGACTGTATATACACTAGCTGAGATCCTTGTCTTCACAGCACTTATAATTTATATTAAAATGTTGAAAAGTATTATAAATATGAGAGTTAATAAATTGTACTAAAGCTACTGAAGTGAATATTAGAAAACATGCACTGTTAGTGATTTTCTTTCACCGAGTTAAGCTCTCTGTTATCAAGTGAAAAACTTTCAAGTGAAAATGAACTATTACAGCTTATATATCTTACTCAGACCTACCAGGCTATCATAAGGGTATGCCAGCAAAGAAGACATTTATTGATTTATCAACAAGGTAAAATATCAAAGGGTTCATTTAGGAATTTTAATATTCCTAAACAATTTTTAAAAGAACAGTTTTCATAAATCTGATTTATTAAATATTATTATTAATTATTATTATTAAATATTTATTAAATATCTGATCCATTTGGTGGTAGAAAGTGTCCCTCAATAAATATTAAAATTGTGAATTGCAAAGATGAGTAAAAACAGAAATACAGTTAATACAGAAATAAGAGCTTTCAAAACCAAATATCAAAAGTGGAAGAGATTGTTGCTAAAATTAAGCCAACACTAGTGATGTTATCCTGTACAGAGTAAACCATTTTTTTTTTTTGAAGGAGTGTTACTGCCATGCTATTTGGTGTTTATTTATTGTTTTTTCATTGTGATAGCATTAAAGTACATTAAGTATCCTAGTCCCTTCTCATTTATTTGCCTATCCAGTATATATTTCATGATCCACAATTTTTATGTTTTCAACTCTTTGTATCATTATTGTTCTGTTGTGCCCACACAAGGAAAAACACACCTAGAATTAGGTCAGATATTTGCTTCTTTAGCTCATTCATCCACCTAGGAAGAATTACTTGAGAAAATGCTATAGTTCTGCCTCCCAGTAACACTATTAATTCTTATTCTTCAGCCTTCAGTCAGTCCTTCAATGTATCCTTAGTCAATGCACTCTGCTTCCTGGGCAGTGGATATTTAAAGCCCTTCCACTTTATTTTTAAAGTTCCTTGGGGGATCATCCCATCACTCTCGATCATAATCTCCTTTTCCACTTCACAGACAAAATAGAAACTAATAGACCTTAATTGCTTGGCATTTCCCCCTCTCAACCACTGTATCTTTTTCAGTATACACAAATCATTTCCTAATTTGTGCCCTCTATACATGAGAGTAAGTTTTTGTATGTCAAGACCATTTCCTGACATACGACTGGCATTATTTTCTCAAAACACTGAATTTCTCCCCCCCACCAATGTTTTATTACCTGTACAATATAACCTCTCTAACCACTTTTTTTCTACTGTGTTTTCTCATGCAGCATTTAACTGTGTTCAAGTTTACCCATTTTGGAACAAAACAAGAAAAAAAAAAACTTCTTTCTGGAACCATGCATCCCTCCAGACCCATCCTCTCCTTCAGCTATGCAATTCATCTCCCCTCCATGTCATAAGGGACTCTCTTGAAAATAAGCTTACTCTGCTATCTATCAGTAATCCCTCTATTCCTCAACACACCAAATCTGGTTTCAATCAGCTTTATTTCTTCAATAATCATCAGAAAACTTCACTAAAATTTCTCTGATAACCATGGAAAAAAATAACACAGCACTACTGTTTTGTTACTATTTACAATGTACCCTTTATGACTCTCATTGCATTTTTGTTCCTCATCTGAAACTATGGACAACTCTCTCTTCCTTGAAATACCTTCCTCTTTTATCTTCCACTCCTTTACACTCCCCGGTAATTCCCTACATTTCTGTCCAAATGCATAATTTCACTTTCTTTCAATGTCATTGTTATTTCTCATTTATTTTTTTTTCAAATGTTTTAATGTTTATTTTTGAGGGAGAGAGAGAGAGAGAGAGACAGAACGTGAGTGGAGGAGGGGCAGAGAGAGAGAGAGAGAGGGAGAAACGGAATCTGAAACAGGCTCCAGACTCTAAGCTGTCAGAACAGAGCCCTTTGCAGGGCTGGAACTCACAAATTGCAAGATCATGACCTAAGCCGAAGTCGGACGCTTAACCCACTGAACCAGCCAGGTACTCCTTCTCCTCATTTATTTTAAAATTGATGTTCATCTTGGATCCTTTTTATGTATGTTTGTTGATTAATCTCATCAACTCCATGGATTAATGTTCCATTTAGAAAATATATTTTTGCAATCTTGACGTTTAATCATTTATTTTTGTGCAAACTTAATCATCTTTTATATTTATAAATATTCCCCGAACCCACCAATATACACTTAGAATGTCTCTGTGAGGGGGGAAAGAAAAATTTAGAGAAGGAAGGATGCTAAAGAGTTTGCTTAGAATCTGTAAACAAATTAACATATACATAGAATCAGCATTATTTCAATTTTTCAATGCTTGTGTTGCAGAAAAATAATAAACATTACATAAACCCTTCTCTTCTCCACCAAAGTTCCTAAATTATGGTTACATGTTTCAGTTGATAATATGGCATAGATGCTCACAATGCCTATTAGCATCATGACAAAAAGAATGAGGACGCCCTTGTTATTAATACTCAGCAATCAACTAGATGTATGACTTTAGTTAAATCATTTAGTCTTGCCAACTTTCTCTCTAAAAGAAGGACTAAGAATCAGATGCTTCCTAAGGTAGTTTAAAGATTGTAAATAATTCAACTAATCCTTACCACTTTTACATTTTCTAAGCAGAAGAGCTATTGTTTACTTTATGGCTCTTCATATTTACATCAACACTGCAGGAGTGCTGAAGAGCTTCTAAGAGCTGGCAAAGAAACATGTGGATGCAAGTCCCAGAGTCCATTAACCTCAACTGAGTAGGTTTATTCTCAGTTGCAAGTTTGTGTCCAGACATTTCATTATCTCCTCCTTTACTGTCAGCTGCCAGGATGCTTTTGTGGTCATTTGCATAATTTAAACTGCTGTCACTGACAATCTAAGTGTTGCTTTAGTCTATCTCTTGACTCTAATGTATATGCAGTCATATACGTTAATATTAGGCTCAAATTAAGTGGAGTCTAATTCCATCAAAAGTGTGCAAATATTTAGTGTCTCCTTCAAATTCCTTATTTCTGAGAAAACTAAAGGAATGAAGAAAACCTAACTACTTGAGCACAAATGACTGACTTTTTTGAAATATGTGGTCAAAGTGCTATAATGATTAAATTTATTTTTCAGGTTCTTCATCTCCACCTCAGATATAACAATAATTTAAGAAGTGTCATGTTCCTAGTTTGCTTTGGGTCATCTTTAAAGTATAATTTAAAATTATGGTGCAAATGTATTAAGAAGAAGCACATATCAGGAGAACATCTTGTGTTACGCATTGGGGTAATTTACCTGAATGCAGGACACCTTGCCCCAAAAGGCAGGATAAATCACCTGTCGTTTTACTTTAATTCTTATTCTTCTCAATATCACTTCTTCTCCTTCTAGAGTCTGATTCCATTTCTGGAATCCATTAAGAATTTTATATTCCATTTACTAGTACCTGCTTCTTTTCATATAATCTAAATTAACCCAACTCCACTTGACAGTTGAGCTTCTAAGAAAAAGCTCAGTTCATCATTATAAAGTTGACCCAAAGGAATGGATAAAAAGGCTTTTATATAATAAAACACCGAGCTCTGGCAATCACAACTTTTATTAACTGGCATACTCTAAAGAGCCTAAGCAAACACATTTGAGAAATTGATTTCCCTAGGTAATATCCCTAGATGTCCTAAGTAAAATCCTTTGCTGAATAGTTAAGTTGGAAAAGACAGAAAAAAAAATAAACTTTTAATGTGTAACCACTCCTATCATCATTTTTGGCTTTAAAAAAATTTTGTAGGAGTCAAGAAGATAATTTTGCAATTTATAAATGATGTTTGGCAAGCAAATTTAGGTTTGTCTCTGTCTTGATTTAAAGGGTTTGTGAGGTTGTTTAGTTGTTTTTTTCTCTTTAAAAAAAATTCCCAATCAAAGTTTAGACTACAGGGGTCTTCATATGTGTTTCTATTTTATCTTGGGCTTAAACTCTATGATAGGCATCACTGTATGGTACTATAATATGCTGTTTATTTTTGGTTCTTGAGAGGAGGAATTCAGCCGTACTAGTTTTTATATTCTTAATGTCTTGCCTGACAGTTTATTTTGAAACTGAAAAAAGAAAGAGCTTTGTATTTTTTCCTTAGTATATGAATATTTGTTTATATTTTGCAATTTCCAAAACACTTTTGGCTACATTATCCCAACCATGTGCTCAGGAGATCCTGACATTTTGGAATTTGTCAAGAAAAAAAGACGAGGAAAGAGAGAAAGAAAGAAAGAAAGAAAGAAAGAAAGAAAGAAAGAAAGAAGAAAGAAGAAAGAAAAGAAAATCCAAGTAGTCAGATATATGTGCCAAATACTCATATAAGAATTTTGCAATTAGTTTCAATAAGCAAGAGAAGATTAATTTATTGTTTACCAAGAGGTGCCTCAAAGATTTGAAGAAAACAAAGAATAAAGTCCCAAATTAAATTAATCTGGCATCAAATGCATTCAATTTCCAAAATGCTTCATGTACTTTGCTTTTGACGAAACAATAGCACTACTTTTTTTTTTTTTTAATCATGGAAGGTTGCATTCATAAAATAGTCACATATTAGAGGATAAAGAATGCTCCCAATACTATCCATAACTAATATGCATCATACTAGATAATGGATACTATTTTCCCTTATAAAAATATTTGTAACATTTATTAAGAGATTCAGTAAGTAAAGGTTGAACAAATGCTAGTAGGAGAGCTTCTCAGAGTGCTGCCTCTGGAGTGTGAACATTCTAATGCAATGCCAGAAGTTCACCACTGACTATGCATCCTTGATTAGACAGTTATCAGCACCTAGGTTATAGTTCAACCTGAAAAGCACACACATAAACATTACACATGCTGAAATGTTTTTAAGTAAATTAATATTCTAAAAATTTGGAAAAATATATTAAAGACAGAATTAAATAAATTATGATTCCAGGTAAAATATGATGATAGCTCAGGAGTAAGTACTATCCTTCTCTCATACATTACTTTGTGAGTATAAGAAAAAACTTTCCTGGCTCATTCAATCTTTGCTTACTGCCTTAGGATAATGGGTAAACCCACAGCCAAGAAAAAGAGTAATAACAATAGGAAATTTGGTGTCAGACCTGGGGTCTAATTTCTTAGTTCTGCCACTTACTTGCTACATGAATATGGAAAAATTAACCTTTCCTCTACAGCACAATTCCTTACTCTGTACAATGGTTACCCAACTATGATCATCTCAGATAGATGTTAACTTATTCATTCTGTATTATTTTAAAATAGTATCTCTCAGGTTTCTCCTCTTCGTCAAGGGTTTATGAGAGGATAATAAATCATATCCTATCTTTCTTGGTGCTTCTATTCAAATGAGTAAAATGATGAAACAGATAATAAAAAATGCATATATATGTCATATAGTGGTGGGGTGAAGCATGAAGTAAAGTAACAGTGGAGGGGATAGGTATAGGAGCACCATTTTATGTAGAGGCATATTTAATCACTGAAATCTGATGTAAGAATATTCCAGCAGAGAGAAGTGCTAAGGCCGCAAAAAGGCTGTGTATTCTAGGATTCAAAAGAAGTCCAGCATGTTATAATACAAATAAACAAGATTCAAGGTTCAAGGATATGAGGCCAAAGAAGGAAAGAGATGATTGACCAGTTGGATTGTGTGAGAATCAAATGAGGTAATAGTATAGTGCAGTCCTAGGCATATAGTAAGTGCTAAATAAATGTAACACATTTAATCTCAGAATCAATCCTACTGGGAGAGAGACTGCTACCTAAAATATGCTGCACTGGGATAGCAACAGGAGTTGATTAACAGCAGCTTATGGAAACAGCAGTAATTGAAAATTGTGGCCCTAGACAAACATCTAATCTAACAAACAGCCTAATCTAGGGGTTTGCCAAAGACAGACTCTTTCGGATATGTTTATCCATTTAATTCTAAGTCTTTCTATAGTAAATACTGTCAATCAAGGATTACCGTAAAAGGTCTTGCTCACAAATGCAAATGTCACTGCTTGTAAATATTGAAACACCACATAGACTGAGTTGGTTCCAAGTGCTGTAATTGGTATCACTAGAGGCTGATCATTTTTAGGTTGTCTTATTCATATTTTTCTATTGGATGGTTGAAAAGTTACAGTTGATTAAGAATAGCAAAATAACCAAGGGGCTAATAAAAAGGAAGAAAAAATTAAATAAAAGAAACATCAATGTGTTCCTAAGCAAATTGTTTTTAACAGACAGACACACAATTTTTGAGTAGGTGTGTTAACATGTCAATAGAAATATAGAAACATTCAATATCTTATTAGCACCTCTTGTGCAACAATTATCTCCTTCATAGCATTGATTTTTATTGATTCATTAGAAATAATTACTGAATAGTTATTCAGATTATTTGAGTGCCAATAAAATTCATATATTTATGCTTTAAAATTTGTGAGGAAAATATTCATATAAAATTGTTTTTGAGTGACAAAATAAAAAAAAACAGCTGCAGCTATTAAGTGAATATACTGTTTAAGGCATTTCATGTCTTAATAGTTGAATCTTCCTGTGGTACATAAAGATAAAAGTGTAATACTGCATAGACTATATACTTCAAAGATATGTACAGCTGGTCCCACTCTCAGATGGGTCTGAGAGAAGTAAAGGAAATTTCCATTAAGACTGTGTGTGGTAGGTTTTCCTACATTTTCGTGAACTTTCAGGGTTTACTATTTCATCTAATAGTACTGGTGGTTCGTAAATAATTCTCAAATGGTTACCTGCCAAGGAAGCTCACTAGTTTTCAAACTGATTGACGTGACTTGTGATAAAAGACTCTCTGCCAAAGTAATGTTCAGATGAAATTATTATATTGATGGATCTCAGACATTTCTTTCAGTCAATTTGTTCAGGATAGGTTTAGGATTTTCATTGGATAATGCCATAATTGAAATACTACTGTTTCAGAGAAGAATTTTAAAAAAGCAAATTGAAGGATTTAGTAAGTTAAAAATTTTACTTATGAAAAAGGAAAATATTCTTAAACACTTAGTGTAAGAGAGGCTAAAGCCCTACAAATTAAGAACATAAAATGATAAAATTGGTGAATAGTTTGTTGTGTTTATTAGAGTTCCTGGTTGGGGGAGGGACTAACAAAATATATATAAAGTAAAAGTAGATTCTTTAATCCCAGAAAAAACAGGATGTTTTTAGATTTTAATACTTAAAGCATCATTGTTATATTTTAGCATTATTGCATACTTAACATTTTCTCTGGCCCAGATACAATTTCTTTCTTTTCTTTTCTTTTTTAAGATTTGACTTGAACAGCAAAACAAGCTATCTGAAATCAAACCCATTCTCGCATTTCTATTTCCTTTATTTAGATTCTGTAGGGAGAAAGGAGAGCTCTATCTTGGTTTGGACAGAAAACTAGAGAACAACAGGTAGAGGACTCTATTTTCTTCAAAGTTGCGCTATAGAACTCTTTTTTATTCACTTCTTTCAAAGGGATAGATAGTTCTTTTGGGAAGTACAAGACAAAATATTTGAATTCTAAATTTAGTCTGCTACTATATTACTTGTAAGGATGTTGGATAACTTAAGGAAAAATTAAGTTGTACACTTCAAGGGCCTCAAGAAAAACTGAAACCACAACTTCGCATGAAGTAGCTGGATCCTCTCTTTCTCCCCCAACGCCCTGCCATTTTCTCTCTCCCTCACTGATTGTTTTTACACCGTTTCTTCAAGTAAGAAAATATGGGCACTATCAGCAAACAAAATTTATATGTTAAAGCTTTAACTAAGAGAAATATTCTGATTCATTTACTGAGATTCCAAATCATAAATGAAGAAAACTTTCAAATGGTCTGTTTTTTGTCTTATATTCACATATAAACTAATTAATTGTAACTCGAGGGCCAAAATCATGCCACAGTAATGGCGACTTCTGTGTTTCCATCTGGATGGAGAGTTCCCGAAATAAGGTTAGTGTATGTTGAGCATAATATCATAAATATCTTCTACAGAGTATGCAGATACCACTAACAGAAATACATTTGTATTACTGAATGTATAAAGTAATTTACCTTAGTCATTTAATTATGAATTCTCCAAAAAATCAACTTTCTCTGTTATCTTAAGCTCGCAAAGATCCTGAGAGACTTATAAGCACTACTATTTTAGTGAGGTTGACGTAAGACCCAGCCATTTTAATGTTGTAAGTAGGGGCAAGAATAGAGATGGCCCAGAAAATAGAATTTACAGATACTATTAAGAACAGGTCAAGATTCTAATCTGATTAAAGAGATAGGAAGAGTGATTCAACAGAAGATTTCTCATTCAAGAAAAACCAACGGGGAATATCTAAGAACTTGCATTCTGATGTCAAACTTCCTTGATTCTAACTTAATTGCTATCACTCTGGGTAAGTAATATAATTTTTCTAAACTTTAATTACCAAATCTGTAAAATTAAGTATAGTAATAAAATCTATCTACTAAGCTAATAATAAATGGATTGTGCCATGAGAAAAATTTAGAAAACTGCCAACCACGTAGTATGGACTTTGTACATGCTAGCCATTATTATAATTTTGTTACTCTGTGCAATGAAAGTTGAATAAAACTTATGTAAATTTTTCTTAAACCAATATGTGAGTAAAAATATTGAAAAATAAATCACAAAATTTAAAAAGTATAGAAAATAGAAACTATTCCTTTCATTGAATGGGAGTTTAAAATAAACACTAAGGAGTTATCTGAATTTTATATTCTATAATTACTGATAATTATATTTTAAAATATGATGCTTTTGAAATATCTTTTTCTGGAATGTGATTTTTTTACTTACCTCCTTTTCCCTACAATTGTGGGTTTTTGGGTATGTATGTATGTATTTGTGTAAAAATAAAAAAAAAATAAAAGATAAGTGATTTTAAAGCCTATTACTGAAACTTTGAGCTATGTATATAAATTTTCTATTGTACTCTTTTGCATTTATGAACATAGGGTAATTGCTCCTGTTCCACTATTGTTCTTCATACATTGAAAACTGGGTATAAATAGAAAATGAACAAAATGATATGAGTACACTCAGTACTAATTTTAGTACACTTAGATTCTAGACTGTTTTAATAGAATTCTCCTAAAAGTTCACAGGGAAAAGATCAGTTCCTTAAAAGAGTACCATTGATTGGATAAGTATTCTTTTTTTTTTTTTTTTCAACGTTTATTTATTTTTGGGACAGAGAGAGACAGAGCATGAATGGGTGAGGGGCAGAGAGAGAGGGAGACACAGAATCGGAAACAGGCTCCAGGCTCTGAGCCATCAGCTCAGAGCCTGACGCGGGGCTCGAACTCACGGACCGCGAGATCGTGACCTGGCTGAAGTCGGACGCTTAACCGACTGCGCCACCCAGGCGCCCCGGATAAGTATTCTTAAATTTGATCTATCTCATATCATTCAACAGCAATCTAAGTGTTTCAAAGCACTGTGATAAATAACATGGCATACAAAATAAATAGAAAAAGTCAAAGTAGTTTGATTATAATAGTCACTTAGAAAGAATCTTCCTAAGATATTTAAATTTCTGGGTCTTGCTCTAGACCAGGGTTCAGCAAACATTTTCTGTAAAGTGCCAGATAATAAATATTTTCCACACTGTGGGCCATATAATCTCTTTCACAAATACTCCACATTGCCACTGAGATAAGACAGTGGCCACACAAAACAGGGAAGATGACGAGTATTTATTGTGTTTTAAAACTACAAAAAACACCATGGTCTGGATTTAGCTGGAGCTGGAGAGCGATAGGTTTTTAGACTAATTGAATCAATCCCTGGGACCTTTGAATAAAGATTTTAAATAAGCAGCATAGGGGGCGCCTGGGTGGCGCAGTCGGTTAAGCGTCCGACTTCAGCCAGGTCACGATCTCGCGGTCCGAGAGTTCGAGCCCCGCGTCAGGCTCTGGGCTAATGGCTCAGAGCCTGGAGCCTGTTTCCGATTCTGTGTCTCCCTCTCTCTCTGCCCCTCTCTCTCTGCCCCTCCCCCGTTCATGCTCTGTCTCTCTCTGTCCCAAAAAAATAAATAAACGTTGAAAAAAAAATAATAAAAAATAAAAAATAAATAAATAAGCAGCATAGTTGGATTGTCCTGATCAGACATATGTGGGGAACATAAGGACACATATTGCAGGTGGCATGTGCATTTTATTAGATCTCAGTTTATAAAGATATTGTATTCCTGAGATTTGTAGTTAAGCTCCACAGAGACTAAATGGAACAGGTAAGAGAATTGTACATGTGATTGAACATGTGATTCTTTAACTCTATTTATTTGGATAGAATATAAAGCATTTAAGCTCTTCAAAAAGGTCATAATGGAGAGAAAGGAGTGCCACAAACACCATTTAAATATATATGTATATATATCTATATACACACACATATATAATTTTTTTTTCATGTGAGTGAGTTCCTTTGTCAATTTTAAGCAGTATAATCAAGCTTGAAGGTCACTCTAGATTTCCGGTTTCCCTTGAAAACACTGACATATTTGACATTCTCTATGTCATCCTGTTTTGCATTTTTAAAAGCCAAAGCTCACCTGGAACTGAATATTGCATCCCCCTTTTAGTAAAAACATGTTTTTTTCATGATTCATGCAATCCTCACCTGGCGTACTTAACTCATTAGGGTTAGTTGAATGTCCTAGCAGGTATTTAATTTCAGACTCTTGCTTTACAGTTATTGTGTATACATTTCACTCATCAGGAAGAGAACAGAGGATCCTAGAGGGATTTCTTTAGGGGAAATGAAAATTGCCTGCTAATGGGTAGAAAGATTTAAAGGTTACCAAATGTATAATCCATTTCCAGAAAGTACCCATTTATCAATTCAGACTGATTATATATCAGCATAATTTGAATACTTTAACGTATGCATGCTTAGTATTAAATTTTCCTATTACACATATTCCAGAGTAATCTGATAAAGACTAAAATAAAACAAAACTGAACCACTTTCCCAAGGCAGGTTAAATGAACACTGCATTAAACTTATGTAAATGTAAATATCTCTATGTCTTTTAGACATTCTGTTTCTTATTAAAACTAATAAATGAGATTAACTTTGAAGATATTTTAAACATTTTTGTAATGTTACATTTGTAAGGTAAAATGAGGGTGAAAAAGCTGTTTGGGATTCAAGGCCATGAGACACAAACCTCAAAAATATAAGGTAATGAATTTTAGGAGTAATAAACAATTAAAAAATTGTTTTTTGTTTTACTATTTATTTTTGAGGGAGAGAGAAAGAGACAGAGAGAGACAGAGAGAGTGCAAATGAGGGAGGAGCAGAGAGAGAGGGAGACACGGAATCCGTAGCAGGCTCCAGGCTCTGAGCTGTCAGCACAGAGCCCTACCCAGGGCTTGAACTCACGAACTGTGAGATCATGACCTTAGCCTAAATCAGACACTTAACTGACTGAGCCACCCAGGTGCTCTGAGTAATAAACACTTTTAAAGTGTCAGTATATGAAAATAATCTTTTAACATTTGACTTTATAGTCTCATATTGTTTCCCCGAGTTTGAGTTGTGGTATTTTAAATTCTGCCTGCCAATCCTACTGGAATTTCTTTCATCTCCCAACATCTACCTAATAAACCAAGTAGGATAGGATAACTCTATGGAGGAGGCACTTATTTTGTTTCTTTTTCAGACAAAGGGACTGAAATGTAGACAGACTCATCTTTTCAAGTCACCTACTACAAGTTTCAAGGATCCCATAATCCCATCATCTTTCATGGGACATTGCCTCCAAAGACAGGGATATACAACAGTGGATGAGGAAATTATGCTTTCCAGATCACAGTCCAACATAGGGCTTGTTGCTGTCTAACTTTGCATAATCTTCATAATCTCTGAGTATTGATATGTGAGGAAGTGATATCTAGAGTGTAGCTCAGGAGAGAAGCTAGCCAACTAGGAGAATGGATAAGAGAAAGATATGAGGAGCTTATAAAACAAAAACAAAAACAAAAACTTAGGTCCTTGAATGTCTCTTCAAGCTGCTGGATTAACCCACTGCCTTATCTCAAAATTTTTGTCATATGAGATACTAAATATCCATAGAACTTAAGTCACCAACAGTTGTGTTGTATGTTATTTGCTACCACAAGCACACTAACATGAGGAGAATATGACACATGGTGTTATCCCATGCAAAAACTGATAATTGATAATTGAGTACACTTACACTACTGCATGTATTAAGAACAGTAAAAAGTTTAGAATTATAAATTAACTTAAAAAGCAAGTGGCTTAATATTATTCTAAATTTATGTATCATAACTATAATAGACAGTAGAGTTTAAAGCCAGCCCTCATTTTTAAAATAGTTCCAAATATTCATGTTAAGTGTTTTGAGTAACCTTATTATTTATGACCTACAAATATGAAGCGTTTGACATCTATCTATTTATCATCTCTCTCTATTTCTCCCTCTACCTACTTACCTATATGAAATAACATGCTGCAAATAAGATAGCAAATAAATTAAGTTTTAGAAAAATATTGTATATAATATTCACTAGTATTTGCATAATCCAATTCCACAATTACCTACATTAAAATCGACAATTTATGGGGCACCTGGGTGGCTCAAGTCAGTGGAACATCTGACTTTGGCTCAAGTCATGATCTCACCATTCTTGGGTTTGAGCCTCTCATTGGGCTCTGCGCTGACAACTCAGAGTCTGGAGCCTGCTTCAGACTCTGTGTTTCCCTCTCTCTCTTTCTGTCCCTCTCTTGCTTGTGTTCTCTCGCTCTCTCTAAAATAAATAAAGAAAGAAACATTTTTTTAAAAAAATGAACAAAGTTATTACTATTTATTAGGGCCAATTACACATATCTAACTTGTGAGATATTATTAGCACTGTTATCAGTTCAACCACATACATTTTTCAGTTAGATAATAATCTTGGCTATATAAATCTAGATAGGAGCTTCTTGTTTATGACTCTCTGGATGTATGAGACAAAAGATTAAGACTGGTTAGGAAGGCTAAAAATAGCTGAATCCCATATTTCTATTAGCAAGGATAAAAATTGCATACTTTTAATATCCTGATCTGATGATCAAATCACTAATCCCAAAGTGTTTTACTGTTAAATATTGTTTAAAGATAAATGGTTTTAGGATTAGCATCATGATTAATGTCAATAATGTTTCTGCTATTTGGTAGAAGATTATATGCAAATAAATATTAAAGATTAAACTGTTTCTCATTTAAGATAACACAATTGTGATAAATTTATGTATGTACAAAAGTTTACGTGTGTGTATGTACAAATATTCTAGTATGTATAAATTTTACCTTTGTGTGTGTGTGTGTGTGTGTGTGTGTGTGTGCGTGTGTATGCACATGATGAGTGAGGGGCAGAGGGTGAATATTTCATCAAAGTTTTTTAAATGTCCTACAGTTGACTGCCAGTTCACTGTCGGTTCACTCTGGTAATTCTCTGCTGCATAGAATCACTCTGAAGCCAGTTCAAATATTTTCTTCAGTTTTATAGATATTTTAAGTGGATTTATTTCACAATTAATATGTAGTACCCTTGATATTTTACTTCTTATCTCTATTGGCTTCTACACAAAGCAGAATTCAAAGCCTTTTTAGAATGATCCAAAAAAACATGTCGCCTTATATTCCATCCTTCTCAGTTTTGATCACAGTGAGGAGAATTATTTCTTTCTGTTCACTGGATGTGGGGCCCCAGACTGACATGACTCTTATTGGAGATTCCTGATATGTCTGGGTAATTGAGCTGGGGATTTTTCCAAGCAAACTCTCTTCTATGAAACAGGGTTGAATTACAGGCTGGGGAGATGTAAATGCAGATCATCATTCTTCAGAGATTTCTCTTGGCTGAAAGCATAGATGTGATTAGATGTTCAACAGTTTCTTTTCTTCAAGCTAATCTGTTTACCTCCATGTGGGTGGGCTTAAAACCAAATCTAAAACCTGAAATTGTTTTGTCATCAATGTTGACTGTCAGAGGCTCTGTCTACATGAAGCCAAAATAGCCAGATGGAAAATAAAAAGTAACATCCATCATCTAAACATTTTCCTTTCCCAATGCCAAGCATGTAGATACTTGGAAACAATGTCATGGTTGACCGAATGTTTTGCTTTTAATCTAGATGTTTTGGCATTGTGTAGATACAACCTCAGCATGCAACTTTACTTCCTGTACAAAATTCCCAGATCTGCACAATGGTAGAGATGTTTTTTTAAAAAATAATTCACTTAAATGTAACAAATATGTGTGTGTGCATTAAACTCTTCACTTGAATAATGCATTATGCTTACTTGGTATTGTAGAGTATATCATGCTGAATAACCGTAGTTGAAAACAAAAAGTAATCGCACACATGCACAAGTAACTAAGATTATTGGCCTACTATAATTTGTAATATTAAAAAAAAGTGCATTTTCATAATGCGACCGTATCAGAGAGGGGTTGATATGGCAGAGCAGACAGAAAGGAGAGCTGGGGAGGCCTCATGGAGAAACAGATTTGTTTTGAAAGTTAAAAATAACCAGGGCTTCTTAATAAGAATATGTGAATTTGAATGGCATTTAAGGTACAAAATGTATGAACGGAGTAGGCAAACACTGGCCTATTGACCAAATTTGACTGCTGCATACTTTTGTATATAGGTATGTGTATACACACTTATTAGTTTGCTTTTTGTTTACTTATTGCCTATGGCTACTTGAGCATTACCTCGTTAACCTACAAAGCCACAGATATTTACTATACAGTCTTTTTGTTTTAATTAAAATAATTCTTTTTATTTAAAATGAATTTTTTTAACGTTTATTCATTTTTGAGAGAAAGAGCATGAGTGGGGAAGGGACAGAGAGAGAGGGAGACAAAGAATCTGAAGCAGGCTCCAGGCTCTGAGCTCCCAGCATGGAGCCTGACATGGGGCTCGAACTCATGAGCTGTGAGATCCTGACCTGAGCTGAAGTTGGATGCTTAACCGACTGAGTCACCCAGGTGTCCCTTCCCCCCCAATTTTTTTAATGTTTACTTTTGAGACAGAAACAGAGCATGAGCAGGGGAGAGAGAGAGGGAGATACAGAACCCAAAGCAGGCTCCAGCCTCCAAGCCATCAGCACAGACTCAATTTGGGGCTCAAACCTACGAACTGTGAGATCATGATCTGAGCCAAAGTTGGTCGCTTAACCAGCTGAACTACCCAGGTACCCCTACTCTATAGTCCTTTATAGACAGGATTTGCCACCCTCTGGTATATAATTTGTTTAGAGTAGTAAGGTAGAATACATTGTGATTGGCAAGTAGGATCGATGCCACTGATGTCCGTGCTTTGGATCAGGGGGCATTGAATACATCAGATTAAAAATAGGAAAAGAAAGAAAGGAAAAAAAGGATTGAAAAGGATTGAAAAGGAATTTCGGTCCAGAACGTTTAGGATATTACTTAATATGAATAATAGCAAGATTAACCATATACTGTTGACACAAAATCAGTGACAATGTATGTAATTGTTTGAAGGCTGAAAGAGAGCAGAGGTATTTTGGGAAGTATTTCAACATTTTATTAGCTTAAAGATAACTCTATTTAATTGAAATTTGATGCCAATGGTTTTAAAAACAAAGTAATTATGATGTAAATAATGACTCCTTAATTTATTCATTTTGCAAAACCAAATGCCAATGTTTTAGATGCTAATATAATTTGTTACCTAAAAATGACGGTCCTAGGGTCTTATTGCTTGAGATTATTTTTTAATTGTTTTTAATGTTTATTTATTTATTTATTTATTTATTATTTTTTGTTTTTAAAAATTTTATTTTTTATCTTTATTTTTATTTTTTAAATATGGGATCTATTTATTATTTTTTAAATATAATTTATTGTCACGTTGGCTAACATACATTGTATACAATGTGCTCTTGGTTTTGGGGGTAGATTCCTGTGATTCATCACTTACATACAGCAAGCACTTGTATGAGCACTGGCTGTTGTATGTAAGCGATGAATGTTTATTTGTTTTTGAGAAAGAGAAAGGCATACACACGGAGAGTGTGAGTGGGAGGAGGGGCAGAGAGAGTGGGAGACACAGAATCTGAAGCAGGCTCCAGGCTCTGAGCTGTCAGCACAGAGCCCAATGTGGGGTTTAGGAAATGTGAAATCATGACCTGAGCCTTAGTCTGACGCTTAACTGACTAAGTCACCCAGGCACCCCTGCTTGAGATTTGAAATTATGAATGGATTGGGAAAATTATGTAAATGTGCTGGGTTTCATTTTGGAAACTAAAGGATTAATGACAACTCTTCTTTCATAATGTTGATGGCTGAATCAAATAAGGTGTTCCGACTAGAGCAGAGAGATAATAAATAGTTATTATTGTGACTGTACTTATTATTTAATTGAGGCATAAATGTGTTTTACTTCAAAATAGACTTCAAGCAAATAGTTTCTGGTTTATAACTTAGTTTAACAATGTTTTGAAGGCTAAAGTACTGCTTTTTCTGCAGGGAATATATAGAGCTCTATATCACTATGGCCTGCATGTTTTATCCAGCATAAAGTTCAAAGAAAAACTAAGGGAACAAAGTGGTGCCTGAAAATAGACATGGAACATTTTTTCTTTGCCTATTCACTTTATCCTCATAGCTCTGGCCATGTCTTTCTTGTTTGTGGCTTTCACAAAATGTGAAACATAAGGTAAGTTTAAAGTGATATGGGAAAAAAAAAGATAAATAAAACTTTGTTTTTCAGACCAAGACATAGTACAGATTATGACTTCATGTTTCACATATTTAATGTAATTTTTTTTACTTTAACAATACACACACACACGCAAACACACACACACACACACACTACAGAATTAGATTGATAATGGCAGGTACCCAAACATAAACTTCTCAATTTTAGTTATTTTGTGAAATACTTATATATCTCATGATGGATACACAACACAACATTTACAATAGTAGTTAGTTACAACACATGGTATCTATTCGCTAATGAAAGTTTCATTTAGGATAAATGAATATGTTCATAGAAAATTATGTTGAAACCCTGAAATTTACTTCAAAACATGCATATTCAAATTACTTTAATTGCAATTTTTTAGAAAAAACAACTTCCAATAGTGAAATTATGATTATGTAAAATTGGAATATAAAGATAAATGCATATGTAAATAAAGTATATAGATATAAATGAATGTACAATATTTTCATGAATGATAATTGCAAGTTTGTAAATATATTTGATATTTACTCTTATTGTGTTGCTTTGTTATTGTTAGGCTGCTTTAATACAGGCCATAATAATGAGTTGGACAAGCTCATTTCTGTCTTTATAATGTTGTGAATGTTCATCATGCCATTCTCTCATGGTAGAATCTAGACGGGTGTCAGGGCAGAACTCTTCAATTTTGTTGTTGATTTCTTAGGCTCCACACATGACTCATCAATTCTCAGTTTGCATTATGTGGTGATTGATTGGGACCTGGGATTGATTGTGAGAGGATATGTTGAAGATGGCAAGTGCAAATATATGATTTGAACTTTATAGTGGAGGTTAGTCATCACCTCATGTAGCTGTTTTTCTTAATGTAGTTCACAAACTGGGAAAGAAGAAACTTGACTCTGGTGAAGAAGGAGAGAGAAAGGAAATTGAGATGCTATTGTACCAGGCTGGCCCTCATGGTAAAGATTTCCCTTCCTTTGATAAATAGTATATTTTTTAAGAGAGGTGATTGAGAATATGGAAATTGATGTTCCATGTGTTTCCTACGGGAGCTATTTCTTTTTCCTTCCCTTCCCTTCCCTTCTTCCCTCCTCCCTTCTTCTCTTCTTCTCTTCTTCCCTCCCTTCCTTCCTTCCTTCCTTCCTTCCTTCCTTCCTTCCTTCCTTCCTTCCTTTCTTTCTTTCTTTCTTTTTCTTTCTTTAACAACCACTTAAATGAAAGCTATGTAGATCCTGAAGTATTTCTTACAGACTGGCTCTACCTTTGGATTTAAGATATCTGTTAAGTTCCCCTATGACATTTGTGCTCTAATTAAAGGAAAATAGAGAGTATGTCTATTCCCTTCAAAGATAAGACTCTGGAAGCTATATCTCTTCATTCATTCACATTGGTCAGAATTTGGTCACATGGTTATTCTTCTGGGAGAGTGTGAAGTGTATTATTTATTCTGGAGACCATGACATCAGCTAAAATTTGAAGGTTATAATATTAAGGGAGAAAATAAAAATCAATATGGGAAAATAGTTAACAATCTGCACCACGATGATTTTGCACTTAAAAATTGAGCTATAAAAAACAAATATTAATACTATTTTTCTTATGGAGTTGTCAGTAATTGATCTGGGCATGGTCATTTTACGTGTTACGTGTTTGAAGAAATATCACTTCTACTTATTGGCAAAATATTCAAGTAAGTAAATGTAATTTTCAATGAGTAGTTATTTTTCATTTTCTTTTTGTATATAATTCAGAGATATAATACTTTTTCTAGGAAGTACAGTATATTATTATGAACACTAAAGAATAATTGTGTCTCTTTTGATCATTGTATTGTGTCCTCAAAAATTTACATTCTTGAAAATGTGTGTATGTTTTGAGATGATGAATATCTTTAAAACACTAAAAACCTGAAGCTATTGTGCTTTTATTCTTAAAGAAACATCTCATATAATCCACAGTTCGAAGGAACATGATCAACTTGCATGCATATAAATGATTAAAAGGGAAAAACCAGTGAATATAAAATGTATCATTAAAGAATTAAATATTTCTGACAATATATAAAAAGTAAAGAAGTTCATTGAAGGAAAATTATGGCCTGTATGTCAGAGCTTTTCTGCATTGTAGAAAAACATGCTTTTTGTAGAAGCTTATAATTATGCATGAACAGGAAAAGAAACGTTTTCCTGTTTTAAAAGGTTTATTTTTTTAGTTATTAAAATAAGTAAAAAAAAATTTCTGTGTAAGCAATTTAACAAACAAGTCTAGTAAATTTAAATGAGTTAATCTGAATAACTCATACAAAATACCTAATAACTAATTCTGATGAAGTGAGGAAATCAAATAGGCAATTTGAATTTAATGCAGCCAATTTTATGTACAACATTATAATTTCTCACAATTTGAGTTTTACCATACTAAGCTTCTTTAATCTATACCATTAAAGAAAAGTGAATAAAATATAATGTTGATTTGTGGGATTCGGGCAGTTTTACAAAATTGAGAGCAAGAGCTGTTGAGGGTAATATCTCATGATATAAATGGGAACAGAAAAGAGAATTTGGAGAGCAGAGCTGAGCAGTCAGAGAAAAATACAGGCAAGAGTGGAAACCACCTAATTAAAATAACAGTGAGTAATGGGACTGTCAATACTGTCTAGTCTTTTACAAATTTTTCTCTGTATTAGGACTTTTTTCTCCAGAATTTTAATTGCTCTATATATTTTTTACAATACAGTAATTGAAAATATTTTTAAAAGATCACACTACTCATATTTTAAACTGACACTGAGGGGCGCCTGGGTGGCGCAGTCGGTTGAGCGTCCGACTTCAGCCAGGTCACGATCTCGCAGTCCGTGAGTTCGAGCCCCGTGTCAGGCTCTGGGCTGATGGCTCGGAGCCTGGAGCCTGTTTCCGATTCTTTGTCTCCCTCTCTCTCTGCCCCTCCCCCGTTCATGCTCTGTCTCTCTCTGTCCCAAAAATAAATAAACGTTGAAAAAAAAAATTTAAACTGACACTGAAATCAGTCTTATTCCTGCATGAGAATCAAGTATATATTGAAAATACATAGTTTTCAAATTAAATGATCCTTTATTCATGTGAGAAAAGTCTTTCCAAAGGCAAAGAGGAAAAGTATTAATATATTAAGAGATGACATGTGTTCCCAGGATCACCAAGGAATTTTAGGGAGTGAAAGTGAACGCTATTAACAATGGACACTGCTAGCTGGATCTGTTTTCTGCTAACTAAAATATAAAGTCACTTTTACTTTATTCCACTCTTCGTGTTTTTTTTTTTTTTTTTTTTTGGGGGGGGGGGAGGATTTTCCTGGACAACAATCTTGTTCTTCAATGGAAAGGAATTGAACATGAGTGAGATTCTTCTGGAGGTGAAACTCTTCTGGATCCTTATTTGGTTATAGGCAAGTCTCTAGAGTGCATTTATACCTTGGCCTGCCCTCTGTCCCTTGATAGAAGCTACTTGGAATTTTTCTTCTATGCCAATGACTACATGGGTAAATTTGCCTAATTCAGGGGTGTCACTTTTCTACATGTGAGTTATAATCTCCAACTCAGGTCCTTGCAAATAATTAAGTTGATATTTTTTTTTATCTCTGTTTCACTCTTTATAAATCATTTCCAAATCCACATGGAAGGTAGAAAGGGAAGCAGGGAGAGAGTATTGATATTTACTCTCAAACCCCAACATATTCTAATTGCTGATAACATGACTAAGTACTATCAGCACTATCTGAAAGCATAACATTGCACAATGATGTATAATAATGTGTGTACAATATATATACTAAATGCACATACATATATATCTTAGTAAATAAAGCTAGTCATCGGTCAATTTAGTAATTATACTGGATTGCCTTTAAATATGTTTTAATAGATGCCCTAGATTTATTAAATTTACATCCTTCTTTTTTTTTGGTTAGGAGTGGGGGGCTCTTCTACCATACCACAGTTTTCCTATATCAGATCCTTTACAGATTTTTTTTTCTTTCAGAAATTATCTTACTTAAATCTATGAATGTTTCTGATTTCATTCAGGTCTCTCCAGAAATGCCACCTCCTCAGAGAAACCTTCCTTGACTGCTAAATAGAAAGTGTCCTCTTGGTCACAACACCATTACTTCCTAAACTCTTACTCTGACTTACTTTTCTTCATTGCACAATAACTCTCTGAAGTCATGTATGTTTAATGTGAATTTTTAACCTTCTTTACTAAAGGATTTTGTCTTAAGTTGGTCAACAGATAGACCACCAGCAGTTGCAAGGAGGAAGGATACACATCATGTGTAACCAGGATGTCTCAGTAAGAAGGTGTACAAAAGAACTTGTTATAGGATTTGAGCTTGTGAAAGGAGATTTGGGAGACTGTGTAAGAATGTGGGGTATTATCTGGGATGGATGCTTAGTCTATTTGAGCTAGTATAACAGACCTTATAAACTGAGTGGCTTATATACCACAGAAATTTATTACTCACAGCTGTGAGGGCTGGAAGTCTGAGAACTTAATGGTCAAGGTATGGTAAGAACACTCTTCTGGACAGCAGATGCTCTTCTTTCACTATATCCTTACAAGGCAGAAAGGGTATGAGAACTTTATGAAGTTCCCTTTTTAAGGGCACTACTGCTATTCATGTTCCATGTTCTAATCCAGTCCCAAAGCCCCACCTTCTATTACCATGATATTGAGGGTTAATATTTGAACATATGAATTTTGGAGGGATGCAAACATTCAGTACACTCCAGGCTATTCCTTTGATAGCAGTGCTATTTTATTTTTTTCTTTCTCAAGGGCACATCAAACTAAGTCTTGGAGCAAATTCTTCCACATATACAGGCACTTATTAATCAGATGTTTTCTAATAGGAAGCATGAAAAGAGTCATGCAAGCCATTCCACAGTTACCATAAAGAGCCACTCAACTTTGGAGGCTCTCATCACATTTTATGAAAATTCCACATTTGGCAGAACGATAATCCAGAGACAAGAGTCTATCCCCTTTTATTAAGCATCAGCAACCAGAAATGCTACTAAAAAGAGCTCATTAAAGGCCTGTGTAAGAATCATGATTTCAGAGCCATCCCTTAAGAAATAGGGTTCAGGCCTCTTTGGTTCTCCAGGCCATTTGCATAAGTGATAGGTAGTGTCTCTATTTTATCCACTCTATTTTCTTGATATCTCCAATTTCTCCAAAGAAGAGCTTATTTATCTTACTAAATAACAAGTTACTAATTTTACCAACAAAACTATATATTTTATATGCTAAATAATAAAATCTTATGTGCTTATTGAGATATAAATAAATGAATGGCTTGCTTTGTTACTGCTAGGGCTCTTCGACTTCATGATATATTGTTAGCTGACATCCTGGAGTGTTGATTCACAATTAAGGCAATTGATTTTTCCTCATTTCCAGATATTCCATACAAAGCCCTTACAGAATATGGTTCAGTCCACAAGCCTAAAATATTGTAAGTAAATCAAAGACATTTTAACAACATCAGTATTTCCTGATTTTTCTACTAAGTTTTGCTAACCATCAGTTTCCTTTGTGGGAACATTTTTCTCTGCATACTATTGGCCAAGTAGTGTTCACTCATTTACTAGGGCCTGCCTGGAAAGAGCAGAATGAATGTGGTTTCAGAACAAACTCTGAGATGGATGCTGATGACACTAACAGATGGGGAATGACAGCTACACTTCTTACAGCTGATTTGCCAGTTATTTCTTGGAAAATGATTTGAGCTATGCCTCTAAGGCTGCACCACCCAACTAGAAACTTCTGAGTGTAGCAACTATAGATTGATCTTCCCTCTTGAGTTACTGCCTGAAGAATATAAAATTGCAGGTAAAGGGAATTATAGATTAATTTTCTTCAATCATTAATGTATTTTTGGTATTGCAGCAACCTTTCTATTGCCGTGAAGATATCAATGAGCAGGCCTTGATTTTATTAAATCTATTGTCACTTAAAATTCTATGGTTTAATGTGTATTCATTTATAAAATGCATATGCTATATGAATATTCACAACTCTAAATATATGCTGTAGTCCTTGGTAATTAAATCTTATATCTTCATACTCATAAGATTAGTATGTTATGAGTATTAGTATGTTATGAGTATTACTATGTTTTGACATAATAAGATAAAATCTTTTTTCCTGAGAATTTCACAATGATTCCTTTAAATACAAATAGATATTTTACAAATAGATATTCTCTCATTACAGATTTTTCTAAGACACTTCACCAAAATAATTGATAGATCATTAACTCTAGCAAGGATGAGCATATTTGTAGTCTTAGAACTTTCAGCTATATTGTAAAACATGTACCCTGAAGGCATTTTAAATGCGGGTCATCCTGGGAGAAATAAAGGCCAGAAGTTTGCATACAATTCCCATTTTGTTTGCCCAAGTCAAATCTCCTCTACACTGTTCCAGATAAAAGAGAAGAAAATGACATAACTGCTGGTGGTATACATTCTTGGGATCTGAACACTTTCTTATAAATTGTTATGTAGACATATGTGTTGTTAGAGGTAATTTGCTAATAATAAAAGGCAGACATTTGTAATGATTTGCTCTAAGAACAATAGACCAGTATCTCTGTGGTAGCATCCTTCTCCCTCAGTTAACTCAGTCATACTCTCAAGAGTTGAAGGAGTAGGGGCGCCTGGGTGGCGCAGTCGGTTAAGCGTCCGACTTCAGCCAGGTCACGATCTCGCGGTCCGTGAGTTCGAGCCCCGCGTCAGGCTCTGGGCTGATGGCTCAGAGCCTGGAGCCTGTTTCTGATTCTGTGTCTCCCTCTCTCTCTGCCCCTCCCCCGTTCATGCTCTGTCTCTCTCTGTCCCAAAAATAAATAAACGTTGAAAAAAAAAAAAAAGAGTTGAAGGAGTATAAAATGGGGGAGTGAAGCATGCCCACTAGATATCTTCTACTTCATTCTTGGAATGCTCCATAGAAAGTGTGGTAAAGAGTCCCTAAATTGCTTCTTCCTAGAGTCACTATCTGCATTACCTGAATAAGAGATTTTAGTGACTTCCTTAAATGTTTCTAAGAGTGTAGGCTGACTAGGGAACAATGGTATCCAAGAAGACAAAAATTATTTACTTTTCTTGAGAGCTCAGAATTTACTAACATCAGTGTCAGTGAAGGAGACATAATACAGATTACTTTCTCCTTTCCCAAGGAAAATATTATTCATGTGATGCCATTTGTTATTTATATATTTACTCATTTATTTTAATGTTTGTTTATTTTTGAGAGAGACAGAGAAACAGAATGGGAGTCGGGGAGGGGCAGAGAGAGAGACACACACAGAATATGAAGCAGGATCCAGGCTGTCAGCACAGACCCTGACACAGGGCTCAAATCCTCACAGATGTGAGATCATGGACCTGAGCTGAAGTCAGACACTCAACTGACTGAGCCACCCAGACACCCAACCATTTTTTATTTATAATCTAAAGAGCAAGATATAGAAATGACGATTGTCGCCCTCCTGACAATAAAACAATATTGTATAGCAGGTATTATTTTAACCTTTTCCTCATTGGTTTGATTGACTTTTCGAGGCCTAGGTGTTCCTTTTTACTGTAAGTACTCCTGAGAAAAGCAAGTTTAGAAAATAAAAAGATTACTATCATACTATGCCCATTTTTGCTATATTTGCTCAATTTTGCTATATAATTTTTTAATCTGGTAACTGAAATTACAAAAATGAATTGAAAATGTTATTAATCTACTTCTAAAATGAAGAAAACAAAAAGAAGGGAAAATGATATAGTTATTTCATTTCTTTTACTATATCAAATTAGAATTTTATAATTACCTCTAAAAGATGCAAGAAAAACATAAGCAACATTAATAAAAATTCTTAAAAACTACCTATATATTGTATCAAAGAAAAAACATTATTATATTAAGTTTTGCTTTCTTTTTGTATTTTTAATAAAATTAGGGCATTTTAACACACTAATTAATAATGTATTAAACGCTAATGTTTAAATGTTTTTTGGTAAGTGAAAGAAATTTTTTTTTCATTTTCATTTATATTTAACAAATTAATTTAGCCTAAGAGTAAAGGTATGTAAAGTTAAGATCACTAAGATAAATTTTATATTTTCACGATTTTTTTTTGCATTTTTAATTTTTTATCACTATTTCACCCTTCTTTTTTTAACCTACCCAGGAATGTAGGAAATCAAACAACATTGGAATTTGATACTCTCATTAATTAATTTCCATTCAAGAGATTATTCCATTTTCCAATCATCGCCTCAGTCCCAGCACTTTTACCAAACATTTTGCATAGTGTGATTAATTGTCATTATTTGTGGATTTCACAATTGTGAGTTCTCTTATTTGCTAAAATTTATTGGTAACGCAAAATAAATAGTTGAGGTACTTTCATGGTCACTCAGGGACACACACAGGGTGGTAAAAAATTTGAGTTGCCTGTGCCACACATTCCCTGCTTAAGTCACACAAGGCAAGATTCGGCCCTCTTATTTCAGATCTCACAAGTGTCGTCTTCAGGATGTATTTAGTGCTATGTTTTGGGGCATTTTAGTTTGCATTTTTTTTTAATGTATGTAGTTTTGCTGGTTAAAATGGCCACCAAACATAGTACTGAAGTGCTGTTTAGTGTTCTTCAGTCCAAGAAGGCTATGGTGAATCTTATGAAGAAAATAGGTATGTTAGATAAGTTTCCATCAGACATGAGTTATAGTGCTGGTAGCCATGACTTCAATATACTTTTTAAATGCTTATTTGTTTTTGAGACAGAGAGAGAGAGAGAGAGAGAGACAGAGAATTTGTAGGGAGCTCCAGGCTCTGCGCTGTCAGTATAGAGACCGACGTGGGGCTCAAATTCATGAAACTGGAGATCATGACCCTAGCCGAAGTCAGACACTTAACCAACTGAGCCACCCAGGTTCTCGCCCTGGCTTCAATTTTAATGAATCAACTATATACGTATATAGTTGAGGTATTTTTTTTTTCAACGTTTATTTATTTTTGGGACAGAGAGAGACAGAACATGAACGGGGGAGGGGCAGAGAGAGAGGGAGACACAGAATCGGAAACAGGCTCCAGGCTCTGAGCCATCAGCCCAGAGCCTGACGCGGGGCTCGAACTCACGGACTGCGAGATCGTGACCTGGCTGAAGTCGGATGCTTAACCGACTGCGCCACCCAGGCGCCCCTATAGTTGAGGTATTTTAAAGCAGAAATTAATTTAAAACAAAGTTATGTATTGATCAGTTGATGAAAATACTGAGACTGGAGCCCACAGGAACCTAACCCTGTGTTTGCTCTAGGAAAAATGATTCAGTATTAGTTAATCTACTGTTTGTGTCACTTAATAGAACTGCAGTGTGAGTAACACATATTGGCTATACTTATCAACTCCCAAAACTGTTCACTTCCATTTTTTTTTTTTTTTTGCATATGGCATCCAGTGACTATTTCCATCTTCAGTTTTGTGAAGATAAGTAGCAATTAAAAAAAAAGCCTTTGAGAGTTGTAATTGTATTACTAAAGTTGAATTGGCAATCCATTGCAGAGTTTGAAGTTAAACATATTATTTTCTTAATTGGTCGATATATGTTTACCTATAGGCCATGCTAAATTTCTCCCTATACTTCATCCTATACATTCTGATAATTTTAAAGTTCCAGTGTTTTATGGCTCTACTATATTCAGTCCCATTCTTTAATTTCTATCCTTTCAACCTGTGATCTCCTCATCTCCCACTTGAACTACCACATATACTCAAACAAGTTTCCAAGTCTATGATCTGTCAAAATAATTAAACTAGGAGGCCAGTCAACTGAGGTGGCTCTGGTGCCCTGGGAGCCTACATGGCAAACCAAACTTAACCCAGAGTAAGTGCGCTCAAATCTGAGAACACAAAACTTAAGAACAATCAATCACAAACAGCCATCACCTCTCTATCAGTTGCATCCCTCAAGATGTATAATGCAATAATATGACATTATCTTAAATTTCCCCCCACACCTTATAGACTCTTATGTTAATACTTCTTTTCCTGTTCACCTTCATTAATGATTTTCTTATGCTGCCCCAGCTTTGAACTGATATCAATTCTTCCAGGAAGTTTTACTTTGATATATTTTCTCCATATGCAATACATGTTGTTAGAAATATTTCATTTATATCATTACATTTGTTATTTTTTTAAGTTTATTTATTTATTTTGAGAGGGAGAGAGAGAGAGAGAGCGAGCCAAAGAGGGGGAGAGAGAGAGGGAAAGAGAATCCCAAGTAGGGATTCTGACAGCACAGAACCCAATGTGGGGTTCAAACTCATGAACCACAAGATCATGACCTGAGCCAAAACCAAGAGTCAGCTGCTTAACCGACTGAGCCACCCAGGCACCCCAATCTTGGCACTTGTTGATTTGAGGCAATGTAAGATTATATTTTCAAAACTGGACGCCTCATTCATCTTTGTATCCTTAGAGCCTACTGTGTGTCATCTAGATTCTTAGTAATGTATCAATAATCCTTAAATGATTAAGGTTAACAAGAATCTAATTCAGCTGAAATACTTATTTCTAGAAATTTAGATTCATAAGATATACCATCAAAGTTGCTAGTCATTACAATTTAGGACTTCTGTAAAAAAAAAAAAAACAAAAAAAACCAAAACTGTACCAGGTAATTCTTTTTTTTTTAAGTTTATTTATTTTAAGAGAGCATGGGAGGGGCAGAGAGAAAGGGAGAGATGGGGAATTCCAAACAGGCTCTGCACTATCAGAGCAGAGCCCTATGCAGGGCTTGAATTCATAAACTGTGAGATCATGACCTGATCCGAAACCAAAAGTTGGTCGCTCAACTGACTGAGCCACCCAGGTTCCTCTAGGTCATTCTAATATAGATGATTCTAGGACCGCATATTAAGACATCCTAGCTTAAATAGTATTTCATGTCCCTTTTATATCTAATAGCCCATCCTTCTGTTGAGGAACTAGAACAGAAGACAACTATTTTCATAGTTATAATTGTGTTAAGTCCGATTCTAAATGTATAGCATCATTATACAAATGTTATAATAATGATAAAGTCTTATACCTTTGTATGGCATTGAGAGAGTTTCAAGTTTAGGATGATTGTTCAGGAACAAGGTAAACATTTCTGTAGTTTGTCTTTTTGCTGTTGTTTTGTTGTTAGTGTTCTAGAAAATTACTCTATGCAGGAAGCAGTACTATATTGTCCTACTTTGTATATCTCTATTTGGTTCCCAAACAGTAACAAAGATGGAAACACTTATGAAGATGTACTTTTGTTAATAGGCTTTAAGCATTTATTAAAGAAAGAAAAAAGTAGGAGACATTTTATAGAATAGAGGAACACATGTTCAAAAACACATGCACCAGAAATCTTAACTTAAAATATCTTCAAAGGCAATTTAACACATTTCCTGGGGATCCTATTATTTTAACAACTGTTGTCAGGAAATTTAACCTCATTTTTATCATAAACTTATCACACTGCAACTGGTTTTTTTTTATTTCTACGATTTTATAAGCAGAGAAGATAGAAACCTGCTGTTCACTATGCATATGTACAGAACACTCACTTGAGAAAAAGACTTTATTATATTGTTACTCAGATTATTAATCTCCAAAAATTTTTAATACAGTATATAATCAAATTCATTTTGACATTTTCCTGGAAGTCTAGCCAAAAGCGAATTGATACTGGCTTATTAGTCTGCAATTGTGGATGCTTTTTATTTTACAGCTTCTTTCTCTCTAGAAGAGAAGGGGCTGTAACCTTTTGGGAACTGGCAAATTTTTGGTAGTTATTTGCAAGGCCATTCAAAGTTACTGTCATTCTCTGAAATCAGTTTATCTAAACAACATTTGCAGTTTTAAAAATTGCCTCTAGTTCCAGACATGCATGATTATCATAGCAGTAGCTGATCTCTAAAAAGTAGAAAATAAGGAACAGAGTGGAAAGCAAAAGATGTATTTCAGGCTGCGATTATCCCATTTTAGCATAGCAGCTATGCTGCAGGATGAACAATTCAAAGCACTTTCACAGATTAGAAACAAAGTACCCAGATTGCCAAAGCAAAGGTGATGGCTGAACAGTGGCTTTCTTGTTTCCCATTGCATTTTCATCAGACAAATAACCTTACTGAGAATGTATATTTTTCAGCTCAGAAACAGAAGCTATCGTTTTGGTTCAATAAACTGATAGAAAAGCCAAGGGATTCCCACTAATCTCATGGAATTTTGTGCAAGAATCGTATATATGTAAAAAATTATTTTCTTCTACAGCTGATTGCAATTATATTTTCTTAACAATGTCACAAAAATGTTTTGTTTCCTATAAGATGCTAAAGAAAAATTAAGAATGTTAAAAATGTATACAAAACTACACTGTTCAGATACAAAGTAAATTATTCAAGCAAGGCCAATTTCTGGATATTTAAAAAACAGTTTATGACATTAAGACATCAAGCATATAAAATATAAACCCCAAACTCTACCACCAAGTTGTTTAAAAGTATCCTAGTTAATTGAATAATTAATTCTCTTTTGAATATGTTTAATATTTTCTAATGAACCACACTCAACAACTGTGTGTGTGTGTGTGTGTGTGTGTGTGTGTGTGTGCTTATTCTTTTGCAATCTTCAAACATCAAAACAGAAAAAAAATGAGTTAAAATTCTGTTAATACATAACAGGTTTCTGTTGGGTGATTGAAAAACTTCTGGGAAGTCAGGGTGTGACAGCTCCAGTGTCAGTTCTGTGTCTGTGTGCTGAGGTCCCACAGAGAAGCACAGACACTGAACCACCCCAGATGGTTAGACATGAGCTGCCTACGGGCAGGGTGCTACAGAGACGATTTCCTAAGCTTCTGTCAAGGTCCATTATCCATCCCCTGGGAGTGTATGATTTTAGAAATGGTAGTCTCAATAATTTAAACATGAAACACAGTTGGAGGGAGGGGGAGTCAAAGCATGTTATTTTCTCAGTGTTCTTCTTTTTAAGCATGTTTATTTCACAATTTGTTTCATACCATTAATGGTCGTACTTCTAAGCATTTCACACCATTTATTATTTCCATTTCTCTTGAAAAGTTTCTGTTCAGAGTAAATATTTTGAAGGTTTCCTTGTGCTAAAATGTTGATGCCTGTCACAGTAGGAATAGTAACAATAATTCTCATGAGGACCTGACTTGCCATCCAGTGTGTAAGAATCTCCAGAAGGTCTTTTTCAAATTACACATACGTGCCTTTCTTCTTTCTCCCTTCTTTTTTGCAGGGGGAACATTAATGTCATCTCTCAGTTCCAATGGAAGTGTAACGTGAAATGTTACTGATGGAAGTGGACTGTGTATAAGGAGTGTGCAGGCAGAGAAAGCATTGAGACCCACACATTTTGGCAATAATGGACAGAATACGTTCCCCACATACAGTGCCGGCATCAGTCAGCTACAAACATGTAGCAGATGGGCCCTGTGACAGTTAAGCAGAGTAGAAAAGGTGTTGTGAAAAACTGATAGTTGCATAAGAATACCTTACCCATCCATGCCAAAGTTACAGGAGTAAGCTCATTCTAACAACACTGTTTTAATTGAGCTGTGCATGACTAGAAAACATTTTGTGTTGTTTTTAAGGCACAGCATTGGCTATTAACTCATTTTCAGGAAATATATAATTTACTCTGTAACTCACAATCTTTCATCACCATAAAGCACAAAGCAAACTTTTGCATGGAAAATGGATCCTGGTGAATGAATTGTGTCTGAGATTAGTGTGAAACACATAAAAGTGAGTCTAAGGAAGATTCCTAAAGCAATGGATTAGTGATCATTAAAAGAAAGTAAAGGGCTTCTGACATAAAGGATGAAGGGAACCTCATACCAGCAGGACTTCACACTTTTCCGTAATGCTGTCATGGCAGAGCATGTATCCTTGTTTATATAACAGTTGCCGAAGAAGACAGGCATTTGGGTCTTGTCCAATCAAAACAAATTCTAGTTTTAGTTATATTTTTAACTAGAAAACATAATTTTAGATTATAATGCAGAGAAATTATACCCTGAGTTATGCATGCACATGAACTGAAAGTAATTACGTTGTTCTTTTCATGTAGATTATTCTTTCAGTGGTTATGAAATTTGAGTTTACAAGCCACATTAGCAACATAGAACATATGAAGCTGAAATATCAAGAAATGTATAACTTTAAAAAAGAAAACTGTGTCATAAAGAATCTTCACGCTGGATATGCAGACTTTTCAGTTCTATAAGTGACATGATGTGGTATTGACTGTAGATATTATTTTCATTAGCTCTTTTCCTCAAGATTTAAAACAGCATTTTTCACTCATGTCCTAAACTTACTAGTTCCAGCCGTATCACCCCATCCTACTCATTCTTCTTTCCGCAAGAGAAAAACAATTATAAACATCAATTTAAAATAACTGATGAGATATAGCCCATAAGGTAAATTTATATTACTAGTTTCTATTGTATTAAATGTTATTTTTACTATAATTAATAAAATAATATTATGTATTACTTACCACTTACTGTAGTAAGTCCTTTATATACTGTATTCCATTTAATGACTACAAACAACATTTTTAAGATAGGAAAAAAATTTCACCCATTTTATAATGGCTTACAAGGCTTAAGGGAATTCACCAAATTTAAATAGAGAAAAGAAGATATAATTAAATATCCATATCTGTACATATAACACATATGCCTTTAACATTATCATGATTATTATTAATTAAGTATAATTTCTGCTTGTACAATGGAATTTTCCCCATTGAATTCAACAGTATTTTGACATTTTAAAAATGGGAACTGCATTGAATAAAACTGAATTCATCGTTTACTTTGGCATGCTGTATTGCTTTAACATCTTTAGACACAATTTCAACAACCCTTGAGGCAGAATTTAATGAACTGTATTCACTGCCTGAAGTCCAGGCAATATTCAGGGCTCCTTGAGTTAATCTGGTAGAATCCTCAATCTTTGCATGATTTCTCTCTTTGGAAACCCCAGGTTGGTCAAGGATATATTTAAGTACATTTGAAAAACATGCCATTTTCTGACATGATGTCAAGAAACCACCCAGTGCTGCGAATGAAATTCAAATTTCTTATTTCAGCACCAAAAGACCTTCACTGCTGAGTTCCAACCTAATTTTTATCTTTATAACACACCACTGTCATCTCCATTCGATCTGAAATATGTCTACTTATTATTTTTGAACATACAGTTTTCATTTTTACACTTCTGTTTTCCTCAGTGTGAATTATTTTTAACTGTTTTGTTTAGTCCTTATTTGTCTTCAAGACCAGTCTCTAAAGACACCTGTTTTTTTTATTTTTTATTTTTTTTAACGTTTATTTATTTTTGAGACAGAGAGAGACAGAGCATGAACGGGGGAGGGTCAGAGAGAGGGAGACACAGAATCTGAAACAGGCTCCCGGCTCTGAGCTGTCAGTCAGCACAAAGCCCCACGCGGGGCTTGAACTCACGGACCGCGAGATCATGACCTGAGCCAAAGTCAGCCGCTTAACCGACTGAGCCACCCAGGCGCCCCTAAAGACACCTGTTTTGTAGAATGTTTCCTGATCTATTTGTGAGAATTTATTTCACTTTCTTTTTTGTTTCTAACATGCACTATTCTAAGCAATAGTATAGTCATAATTACATTGCAATTTATTTATCTCTTGCTTCTTTTTCCATTTGTATTTCTCTCCCACTAGGCTATAGATTTCTTTGAATAAAAAACATCCAGATCTTTGATATTCAATAGGGCTTATGAACTGAATTATGTGAAATCAAGGAATTCCTCATGATCTCTCACATATCAATTTATTTTAAAATCAATGTACAATTTTTTCCCCAGTTGTTTGTAAATGCTGCCTCTGAACATCCTCATCTTAAAGTTTGACTTACTTGTGGCAATCAAGTACATTTGTAATGTTTTTATTGAATAGTCCTAATATAGTGATGAAAAAGGGAGCATTTGAGTTTAGAATTTGTCACTATCTGTGTGACTCAGCTTTTTAATCTGCAAAATAGGGATAATAATCATTAATGATTGTACCTCTTTCATGGGTTTGTCTGGAGGTTAAATGATACATTGAAAGAACTTAACACAATATCTAGTATATGTTAAGCACAACAAAATGGCAGGAAACTTAGGTTGTAAACTCTGGAAGGACAGAGATTTTTCAAAGCTATATCCTCAGTGCCCTTTTATGGTTCTAGGCATAAAGTGATGGTCCAATAAATTTACTCTTTGAACAAATGAAATAATTTCAAATACATTAATCTTCCCTAATATTGTTATATAAAAAAATCATACTTGATTTTGAATATTAAGTAAGAATTATCCAATTAAGAAAGGGAGAAGAAGGCAAAGTGTATTCTAATGAAAGAAACAAGATTTCAAATAGAAGAAGGTATAAAAGAGGCATTGTAAATTGGGAAAAAGTCAGATTTACAATTTTGAAGGTTACAATACCCTTTCCCTTCCTCTTCCTCTTCATCATTAGTTACCATAATCAGTAATAACAGATACCAAATTAATGACAGGAAAGTGGGGATGGAGAAATTATGATATAATACAGAGTTATTTAGGAGTCATCATGTATAGCTATGATTATGATATTGCCATCATATATAGTTATCCATTAGTTATTAATGGACATGAGAGTTTAACAAGAGGAAAATTTGAGAGTGAACTCCAAAAATATATTTACCAAGTAGGTTATACAGGGAAAGAGTCCATTTGCATGATATTTGATGATCACAGATTTAGACACTGAGTTTGAGATATCTGTGTAAGACAACCAAGTGAAAATATCCAATAATCAATTGCACATATTCTAGGGATTGGGAAGGTGTTTGGTCTGGAAAAGTAGATTAAAAAATCCATCACATATAGATCCAAAATTAAATCATGGCAGCTCACTGAGAAAAATGAAGAGAATGAGAAGAAAGGAAATAATGACAGAAAACTAGCAAAAATGCATATTTTAAATTGTGAAGTTCAAAACATAGAGTATGTTGTCTCCAGAGCAATAAGAAGGAGATGGGCCAATACAACCCAAAGCCACAGAGGAATAAGACAGACTTTGTGATTTTTGACAATTATTATTTTTAATATACTTAAAAATGCCCTCATTGGAGTAGAAAATGGAAAATCTCAGTTACAGTTGGGAAGTAATAAAGTAAAAATAATGTGTCTTTGAGGGAAATCACTTTACATAGTTTCTGTTTTCTTTGCAAAGTAGGATATGTTATCTGCTAATTCTCCATGACACAAAGGAGAAAGAAACAGAACATTAATCAAGACAATTCTGAAGGTGGAAAATAGAACTCTTTGTTTTTTCCTTTGAGCTGGTAGTAGATGTTAAGTGCTATATTTCCCCATTAATACTCTGCAAAGTCCCTGGTTAATGATTCTAAAAGTATAGACAATTCATCAGCACATCATTGTAAATGGGCATAAAATGGATTTATGCATAAGCCTCAATTTTTATTTACTACCCTTATTTTGAATGAATATGGATTTCTAATATTCATACATACACACAAAAAATCTGTAAATTAAAAGATGGCTGTTGACATTTTTCACAGGTTTAACTGAATTAAAAAAAGATTTCATACTTTCTATTCAAGGGCTCTTTTTGCTAACTTTTCTTAATCTCATTAAAAAGAAAATGTTTTTTGTTCAATAATGATATTAAATTATTTTTGCTAGTATAGCAGAACAACAAACATTAATTCATGGCACAACTCAAATATGCAATAAAAATGCTCCTCTTTAATTTCTATCAGTCTAAATTATCAAATTTGGCGGAGCATAACTTTCTGAAATAACACCATTTTTAGATTCTTTTGACTAGTAACTCATTTTTGAATAACCCAGTTTTCCTTGGATCAATGCTCAGTTTTTCACATTTCCTCTCTTGCCATTCTGACCATGAGACATAGCTGCTGCATGTTCAGACTGTCTAATGATACTTGGAGGAAATGAATGAAGCTTATTTTGTTTGCATACACATGTGCAGGTTTTTATGCTATTCTTGAGGCCTGCTTCTAGGTGACCTGGTCTGATCTGGGCGTTTGCACAGGAACGCAGCTGGCCCAGTTGAGCCATTGAATCTATTGTGCTGGCTAAGTCTGTGGATCTCATTTTTTTTTCTTCTTTTTTTTTCTCTTTAAGTTTTTAAATTACTTGAGTTTTTGCTCTATCCCCTGATCTCTGTTGGTTGACCAGTTTCAGGAGCCATGGTCTCATCACTATGGCCTATATAAATTTCTGGGCCCCTTTATACCATGCTTTGGCCACAGGGACTCTGTATAGTACACTTAGATGTTCTGGTATGGATAATGTATATAATCACTGCTGTGCCAGAATGTAGAATACAGCACAGAGCTTAATGCACAGCTTCTCCTAGAGCCTTGTAGTCTCCCCTCGCTCTAGCTATGTCTAGCCTTAATGCTTCTTATTTATGGTCCAGAACTGGGATACGGATACAAACACACACACACACACACACACACACACACATATGGAGAAAGAAAAAGATATTTAATGAAGATTATAATATCCTGAAATTTTCCATCTTGAAAAGGACAAAAAATATCTCATCAGTATAAACAGCTAGAGAAAGAGATGTAAATAGATCTGTCCCTCAGGGTGAGCACAGATACAGTGCTATGGATATTCTGGGAAGACAAATTAGTAAAAATATCACAAGGCACTTGAACTGGGCCTTATTTCTGAAGTAACAATTTCTGAAGTAAATATGAATGGAATTTGGCAAGCAACTGAGGTACTTAGGTTATTCTTAGAAAAGTAAACAATTTCAGGCAAGACACAGAGAGAGGAAAGGATTGGGCCTGTATGAAAAAAGAGTTTTTAACTGGCTGAAAGACAGAGACTGTTAAGGAAGAAATGGAATATAACATGTTATAGGTGGAGGAGAAGCATATCACGAAAGGTTTTCAGGGCCAGATAGGAGGGTGGTCATTTTTCTATATGCAATTGTTGACAGGTGAAGGTTACTGAGTGGGGCTGGGACCTGATCAGAATTTTTGTTAAAGCAGTCCTATTTGAATGTACGCACTCTTGAGAATTTCAGAAATGATGGGAACCCAAATTCTTTCACTCAGTTTACTTTTCAAGAAATAATTAGTAAGCCTGTGTTTATAATGCATTATTCTGCTTCACAGGAAGCTAGTCATACATATCTTGTGCAATAGTCAGAACTTTGACTATTTATTCCTTCTGTTTAACAAACATTTTCACTGCTCAATCTTGTCCACTGGTTTCAAACATCAAGATTACTTTTTTATTCTCACTTAATGAAAATTTCCTGTTCCATTGTTTTATCCTGCTGTGTTCAAAATCACTAATTTCATAAAAGACATGCAATTTAAGTTACCTGTATTATTTTCATAAGGATGATTTTAATGGTCATAATTTTATGGTGGGAAGGAGCAAAAACTCTAGGGAGAGATAGCATACCTGCTCTCAGAAAGTAGGTAGCCTCGTGATCTGTCTACATGGTTATACTTAATTCTCTGCCATAATTAATTTAGGGAACTTAATTTCAAAGTTTAATTCTCATCAATAGTATAACATATATCTTACAAAATGTATACATGAATTTTATTGGATCTGACTTTCTAACTTCATGACATAATCCCCATCACACGCACACACACACACACACACACACACACACACACACAAGGTTTATTGGCCACATTTACTGTTTGTGCAAAATATTATTGGTGATAAATTTACGAGACAGTCTCTCTACTCTTAAGAATAGAATTAACAATTCTAGGCATTGTGATTACATATCTCATTCAAAACTATTACAGAGGAAAAGAATAGATTACTAATCACTAAAGATGGACAGAGTACTTTATTTTCAATGTAAATTTTAGCAATGAATCACTTTATATATATTTTTCCTCTTAGAATCAGAGGAATAGTCATTAAGGTTTTATTAAGTTCAATAACACTCTCAAATTCTGCAAATTGCCTTCTTTGCTCCTGCTTTCTTCCTTCCTTTCTATTTTCCTGTTCCATATGAATTCAATCACTTAAACTAAGAGTGAAATAAACAAGGATGTACTTTTTGCAGCAACTTCATTAGGCATGAACAGTGCTAAATTTTTACATATTGAAAAATTATGTCCATCAATTTTAATAGTATTGCTTGATTAATTCGAGTAATGTTTTTATTAAACTACTCTTTGAAATGTAAGTACAATGCTTAAAAATATGAGCAAATAAGAATATTGTATCATAGTCATATTTTTAAAGTGACTATATGTATGAAATACATGCAAACTTTCCTGTAATTTCTAGTATATCAAAGAATATATATACAGAAACAAGTGATATTTAAATATATTTTCATTAAGAACATAAAATATCATAAAATATGAAATAGCAAATAGAGCAGGGTGATAGAAAATGGAATAACGGACTTCCAAAAATATATGTGTCAATAAAGCACTTAGGATTTTCATAAAAGCATAAAAAAGGCAACAAAAGAGTGAAAGAACTTAATGCCAAGCATCAGGCCCTGAAAATGATTGCTTAATTAGATCAAACTTTATTTACATATGTATTTTTGAGATTCAAGGAGAGTCAAGTGATCACCTGTTTCTCTTCCTGCATGCAGATAATCGTAGGTAATCAATTTTAAAGATTATTGTAATAAAAAATTTTAAAGATTATTTTGACATATTTATATAAAAGGAAATGTATATTAAGTACATATATTCAACTTTTTAAAAAATGAAGTGAATGACTCTATTCACAACCCAATTTAAGAAGAGGGTAATAAAAAGTATGATCATGATCCATACATTCTTTTGGGGATCAGGTCCTTCTTTATTTCCAGTGTGGATAAGCACTATTGACTTCTGTGTTCAACATTCACTGGTTTTCATTTAAGTCATATATATTTAAATGAACATGTATATATATTCTATATTGTAATACATTCTGTATTATAATTACATATTTTACTATATATTAAGTTATATGTTATGTCTTATATATACATTTATGTATAATAGACAATATGATTTTAAGTTTTAATTTTAAACCTTACGTGAACAATATCCCATGATGGACAATTTTATATAATAGTTCTATGTCATTCAGTTTTATTTTCTGAATTCATCCATGTTTATTTCTTAGAAATAGTTTATTCATTCCACTGTGGTAAAATTCATTATGTCAATGTACCATTATCCTTTATCCATTCTTCTGTTTATGTACATTTGAATTGTTTTTAGGTGCTCACTTTTATATATGCTGTTATATGGGTATTTTGGTATATTTCTCCCAGTGTGCATAATGAGGTATATGTTATGAAGTGGAATTGTTATGCCATATACGGATCTTGTTTTTGTCAGACATTGCCAGATTGTTCTCTGCCTGAAATTAGTTTACAACAGAATTTATAATCTATCCATAGTTTATCCTCAGTTGGCATTAATAGTCCTTCTAATATCTGACCATAATGTATAAAATATTTTCTTATTTTTGGTTTGGTTTTGTGTATCCTTAATCATTGATGACGTTGAATTTCTTTCCATGAGTTTATTCACAGTTCTTTTGCATTTCTCTGAAATGTGTGTATGGATTTTCAGCTATTTATCTTTCTATGGGGTAATTTTCTTCCTATTGGTTATGTGAGTTGTTTATTTATTATAGGAGGATCTACTAGCTGTTTACCAAAATGCGTTTCTTTTTACTTTCTGGCTCAAGCTAGGTTTTATTTCTCAGTCTCTTGCAACAAAATATATTATGCAGCTTGGAATGTGAATGGAACTGATGTGTGCCACTTCCAGGACAAATGCATAAAAGCTTTCAATGTACACTCACCCCAGTACTTCTCCCTCCTGAAAATTGGGATAAAGACCTGGCTACAACTTTGGAAAAGGTAGGTTGAAGATTCTTTCCCGACTAATGGTGTGAGACAAAGTCCCTCCCCACATTCACCTATCCCTCCCCTCCATCATCAGCAGACACACACACACACTCACACACACACACACACACACACACACACACACACACACACACTGCTACCACAGATCAAGGCCACTCTGTTTGCACTGAAACAGTAAGAATTACAACTTTCAATGCATTAAGTCTGAATATTAAGCTCTCTGTTTTTGCTGCATAGTCCTTACTCTACTAATTCATGTATGATAGAATACAATCATTTGGTCATTAGACTCATTTCATATACATTTTTCCAGGTGTTGTTTTCTTTGGTGAAAACAAAATTTAATTTTAATATAGTTGAATTTATTGTACCTTTCCTTTAAGGAATAGCCTTTTTATTATTTTTTGGCTTGTTACAACATTGTACTTGCCAAGGTAAAAAATGTATTACTTTATATTTCTTCTCACAAAAGGTTAATGCTTTTTATTTTTCTTATTTGAGGCTTTTAAATATGATGTAAAGATGAGAAACAATTGATTTCATATCGATAAATTGTCAGGACATAAGGTTTCACCTAAACAATCTGTTCCTCACTGATATTCCCTAGCCATAAATCAAGCTTTTAATATATGTGTAGGTCAGTCTCTAGGTCTCTCTTCAGCTCTGCTATCACACTGTCTTCATTCTTTTGCTTCAGAATATTTGCATATCCTGTAGGGCAACTTTTCATACACAATTTTTCTTCTTCAGATATATCTTCTCTGTTTTTGTCCTTGTTTCCATATAAATGCTTAAATGTTAGTCAAATTTCATAAAAAATCTTTCAAGTTTGGATTTCATTGACTCTGAAGATAAATTTGAGTAGAATAAACCTATTTACCATTGTGATTCTTTATATTTCATACTTTTCCATTTATTAGGTCCTTTGCAATGTTCTTTACTAAGAGTATATATTATCCCACAAACATATTTCATGTGACCTGTTAGATACAGTCCTGATTATATCATTTGTTGCTATAAATTTTAATAACTTAAAAATAAACTTTATTGCATTTAATACATAAAAATAAAAATGTACTTCTCACAATTATTCATCCAAACAGAGTTTTTTAGATAATGAGTAAGCACATTTATCCAGTAGGTCATAACCATCTCAACTTTCATGCATTTGATTAATGTTTTATAATTTGGAATTTTGACTAGATTACTAAACACACTGTTTAGTTCATTGCTCATGCTTTTTTATTGGATGTTGTAATAATGTCAACATGATATATAAGTTTCTGTTCTTCCTTTGTCTCAGACTGCTAATTGAAACATGACCCATTGACATTGATTTTCAGACAAATAATGTACTGTTTGAGTACAGCACTTTGGTAGACATTATTTATGCATTCCATTGGTTTATACCAGAAATGGAATTGCTATGTTGTAGGATATTAATTAATTCAGCTTTAAGAGATTGTATCATACAGATACAGATTTCTAAAGTGGTTGTATTAAAAAAACTTACATGAAAAAGTAAAATAAATAAAAGAGATAAGAATAAAAAGAGTGGAATAATACTGTATTTTCACAAATAACAACAGAATCTTTGTGAGATTTGTAGAAAATTAACAAGTGTATAGTTATAGAACATTAGAATAAATAAACACTTTTAGCAATTTTACTCTATGAAAGATAAACAAAATAAGTTTTATTGTTATAGATGTTAAAGACAAATAAAATGCCATTCCTTCAAAAGGTATTGTAGAGTTTACTCAAATCTGTCAAAATATTAAGAGACTTCCACTTCCAGGAATATGACAGGTGAGATATTTTTCAAAGATCCTCTTACTGTATTGCCTAGATGTTTTATAAACACAATAAATAAAATTTTATATGCATAGCTAAATGTTCTAGAGAGGAAACAAATCTCCAGTACTCCCTGATAGCAAATAAAGAAGGAAAATAAGAAACTGAAGCCACAGTAAAATTGTGAGCAAAGATGAAATTCAGAGCAGCTTGACACTTTGGGGCAAAATGGGGAAAGAGGCTTACTGAGGTTTGGAATACAGATAGAGGCTCCATTTAGTTCAAAAATATCCTTCCAAAAAATAAAAAAAAAAGGATAAAAATATATTTTCTTGTTAGTTTAACACTTTTTCTATTGCTTATTTTATTCCATTTTTAAATTTCTTAAATGCATTAAGGGTTTATTTTGTAATATACATTTCATAATTCCAATACATAAAAGCCATGGGGTCTAAAGCTTTTCCTTTTTTTTTTTTTTTTATTTCTGTAGTCAGTTGCTCATGGAACTTGAAATTTTTTTCTTATAGCTTATAGTTGGCTGAATATTATCTGTGGAAAATACTTAGCCTGAACAGAACATGACTTCCTGGGAGAAATTTTGTTTTTGCTTCTTCTGGGTGTCAGAAACACTATCAAACTATGACCATTTTAAATCATTTCCCACACTGTGATTGCCCAAATCGTCTAGATAATAGAAATTCCAACCTCAAGATCACTTAAAAGCAGGCTTATTTTTGTTACTGGTATTAATATTAGCTTCTTACCATTAATATTCTTTGTTGAGGTCATGACAGAGGCAGACATTTTTCTTTATAGGCTCTTTTAATTGATAAATTCGCTTTTGTTCTAGTCTGTGGGGAATAAGCTTAGGAATCCCCCCGGGCTTACACCAATGGGTTAACAAGGTATAAAGAAATACAAAGCCATAGAATGTTCACACCAGAGTTTGGGTTAACCAGATTGGCACCCCGAGAATAGGGATGTGCAAAGGCACCTCAAGAATATGGAGGTGCAGAGGCACCTCAAAATAGAAAGGGGGTACAGAGCCCCTAGAATACAGAGGGAAGGGCAAAGGCCCAAAATAGAAATGGGTGCAAATGTGCCCAATACGTAGGTATATGAAATAAACAAAATTAGATATTCAGGGTGGAAGCATCCCCATTTAGTACTATAGCAGAAAAGCTGCTTTCACAGGAGGATAGGGCCAAGATAGGTAAACTGGTGAATTGGACTTTGGACCACTGAGCTGCAGGCAAAACAGCCCAGAGCGATGATGATGAACAAAAGGTGCCTTGTTAACCCTGAGGTTATTCCCCCATATCTGTCACATCCCCTGGCTAGCTAAGATAAATAGGCACTACGCCTCCTGTCTGCCTTTAACGACCATCTACCCATCTGCCCAGTGCCAAGATTTTGTTTTGTATTGACCCAAACCCCAAACACTGTATATCTTCAAAATCCCCCTTTTCCCTCACATCCCAAAGTTAATGTTCACAGTTTCTTTGTCCCTTTGTGCACGTCCATTGCCATGTTTGTAAGCCTTCTGATCTTAATAAATATGGGGCAAGGACCCTTATTCGGGGCTCTTGTCTTTTCCCGGACACTAGCCATCTCTCACTTTAATCCTGTGTCCGCTCTTTTGCTGGCCAAAAGAGAACTTTAGACTGAGAGTCCATGACACTAGTCTTCCCTTTCATGCATTGAGAATGTAGACTTTCTATGGGCTCAAGTCTGTTGTCACCCCAGCCACACTGGCCCACACCAAGCCATTTTTCCTATGTGCCCAGAGTGCTACATTGTCTTAGATTCCATGTTTTCTTACTATTTTCTAGCAAATTAAAACCACAATAATATGTCATTTTTCACCCAATAGAATGACTATAAAGTAAAAGGCAGATGATAGCAAACACTGACAAAGATGTAGAAAAATGGGAATCTTCATACTTTTCTGGTGAGAATGTGAAGTGGTGAAATCATGTTACGATTCATGTTCATATATGCATGGAAAACATATTCTTAAAAAGGAAATATAAATTTACCATATGATGCAGCAATTCCACTCCTAGGTATATACCCAAGAGACTGAGAACATACATCCGCATGAAGATAAGTACACTAATGTTCTTAGCAGCATGATTTAGAATAGCTATGAACAAACCTCAAAAACATTGTGCTAAATGAAAGGAGTCAATCACAAGATATAATCTATAATATGGTTTCATTTATTAAAAATATTATGAGGGGCACCTGGGTGGCTCAATCGATTAAGCATCCAACCTCAGCTCAGGTCAGAGTCTCACGGTTTGCAAGTTGGAGCCACAGGTCAGGCTCTATGCTCACAACTCAGAACTTGGAGCTTGCTTCAGATTCTGTGTCTCCCTCTGTCTCTTTCCCTCCCCTACTCACACACTGTCTCTTTCTGTCTCTTAAAAATAAATAAATATTGAAAAATAAAAAATAAAAATAAAATATCATGAAAACCCAAATCTATATAGAGATTAAACTCAAACCTATAGTGGTTGCCTAGGGTGAGTGGTTGGGAGCTGGGACAAATATTAATAGTAAATGAGCATGAAGGATCTTATTGTGGAGATAGAAATGTTATAAAACTGATTTAACACGATATTTGCACAACCTGCTAAATTTACTAGAAAAAAATAAAATAAAATAAAATATACATTGACTTACGCACTTGAAACGAGTGAGTGATATATTACCTACACAACAATCATGGTCTATGTTATATTATATAATTATCACATAAAATTATTTTCAAGGTACATATTTATATTCAAAAAATAACTTCACTTCTAGAACAGTTAATTTTAGATTATGTCTTTACAGTGATTATTTAGCAGCATAATTAGCCTGTTCTTATCCAAAAGCACAATCATCTTTTTTTTTATTTTTATGGAAGTTATTTCTATGCCATTGATCTATGATGCCAGATATTTAATAAATAAGTGAAAGAGAATGTATGCCTGAAGGAAATCCTATTTTGATCAAAAGAAGCCTTTTGAAGCATTTATAAGATTATTTCCATCAGCTTTGTTTTGCCAATAAGGACTAAAGCACAGATATTGAATGACTATAGATCTTTCTTTTTCAATCTGATAGCTTAATTTTTAACTAATCTTGCCTATACAGATTCCAAGAAAAGTAAACAAAAACTGAAAGTAATCTAATAAAATTACTTTTATTTTTTGACATACGTGTCTAAAGTCTGTCTTTTTCTAATTAAAGCCATTAGTTGGATAATATAGACTTGCAACTTGTGAAACACATAGTGTTATAAAATTTGGATAAAATGCCTTTCAAATAGGAGCCTTAAAAGTTTGGGACAGTAGTAATTTTAGTGAAAACAGCTGCATACAGTATCTCTGATATGGGGTAGTAAGTATTCCAGACACAATCATGCTGGTCTATTGCATGTAGGAAACCTTATTATTCCTTTAAAAAACATCACACTAAAGTTGATTCTTAAAGATCCAGGAGGAAGTTTAGTTTTAGAATGAAATATTCCAGGGAATCTATCATATCTGTAATTAATTAATTAATACTGCTGAATAGGCCTGACAGCAAAATAAACCATGCAGTTAGGTGGTTAAAATCATCAGAGCCAGATTAGAGCAGAGGTAACTAGATTACTAATCCTCTTTCAAAGATAGGCTAACCCATGAACTAGCCTGAGGGGTGGGTGGGGTGAAGATTCTCAGTGACTATTTACAGCTTTTTTGTTTGTTTGACCAAACTTCTTTAGTCAGTTCTTGAAATACTTCTATGTCCATCTATGTACTTCCTTGTAAAAGTTAGTTTTATGAAGAACCCTGTTAAGTCCATTTAACCAGAAAATTCACCAGCATTCTTCTCAAAGCTAGAACAAGCAATCCTAAAATTTGTGTGGAACCACAAAAGACCCTGAATAGCCAAAGTAATATTGAAGAAGAAGACCAAAGCAGGAGGCATTACAATCCCAGACTTTAGCCTCTACTACAAAGCTGTAATCATCAAGACAGCATGGTATTGGCACAAAAACAAACACATAGACCAATGGAATAGAATAGACTCCAGAATTCGACCCATGAAAGTATGGCCAACTAATCTTTGACAAAGCAAGAAAGAATATCCAATGGAAAAAGACAGTCTCTTTAACAAATGGTGCTGGGAGAACTGGACAGCAACACACAGAAAAATGAAACTAGACCACTTTCTTACACTATTCACAAAAACAAACTTAAAATGGATAAAGGACCTGAATGTGAGACAGGAAACCATCAAAACCTTAGAGGAAAAAGCAGGAAAAACCTCTCTAACCTCAGCCGCAGCAATTTCTTACTTGACACATCTCCAGAGGCAAAGGGAATTAAAAGCAAAAATGAACTATTGGGACTTCATGAAGATAAAAAGCTCCTGCACAGCAAAGGAAACAATCAACAAAACTAAAAGACAACCAACGGAATGGGAAAAGATATTTGCAAATGACATATCGGGCCAAGGGCTAGTATCCAAAATCTATAAAGAACTCACCAAACTCCACACCCGAAAAACAAATAAACCAGTGAAGAAATGGACCAAAAACATGAATAGACACTTCTCTAAAGAAGACATCCAGATGGCCAACAGGCACATGAAAAGATGCTCAACGTCGCTCCTCATCAGGGAAATACAAATCAAAACCACACTGAGATACCACTTCCTGCAGTAAGAGTGGCTAAAATGAACAAATCAGGAGACTGTAGACGCCGGAGAGGATGTGGAGAAACGGGAGCCCTCTTGCACTGTTGGTGGGAATGCAAACTGGTACAGCCACTCTGGAAAACAGTGTGGAGGTTCCTCAAAAAATTAAAAATAGATCTACCCTATGACCCAGCAATAGCACTGCTAGGAATTTACCCAAGGGATACAGGAGTGCTGATGCATAGGGACACTTGTGCCCCAATGTGCAGCACTTTCAACAATAGCCAAATTCTGGAAAGAGCCTAAATGTCCTTCAACTGATGAGTGGATAAAGATTGTGGCTTATATACACAATGGAATACTACTTGGCAATGAGAAAGAATGAAACATGGCCTTTTGTAGCAACGTGGATGGAACTGGAGAGCGTTATGCTAAGTGAAATAAGTCAGGCAGAGAAAGACAGACACCATATGTTTTCAATCATATGTGGATCCTGAGAAACTTAACAGAAGACCATGGGGGAGTGGAAGGAAAACAAAACAAAACAAAAGTTGGAGAGGGAGGGGGCCAAACCATAAGAGACTCTTAAAAACTGAGAACAAACTGAGGGTTGATGGGGGGTGGGAGGGAGGGGAGGGTGGGTGATGGGCATTGAGGAGGGCACCTGTTGGGATGAGCACTGGGTGTTGTATGGAAAACAATTTGACAATAAATTTCATAATAAAAAAAATAATAACCAGAAACTCCCAACCTCCATATCTTATCTCCCTCAACATTAGATTAGATTTTTCATCCTCCATCATCATCCTCCAGGTGATGTCTGATCATCCTGGTCTGTCTTCAGTTAGAATCCTGTTACATCAGTTTAGCCAGATCTCCTCCTTACCCTTGATGTTTCCTCTTACTAATTTTCCCCTCTTGTTGCTTAGCTATAAATGTTGTATTCAGCATTTGCTCATGCTGTATTCAGAGTTGAGCTCATTCTCTCTCCCCCACTATATAATCTCATTACAGTAACCCTTATATCTATTATGAAGATCCCAAATAAAGTCTGATTTATCATCTTTAATGAGCTTCACTGATTTTTTTCTCTTTAACACTATCAATGGGGAAATAATTTAAGCATAATTATGATTTCCTTTAGAAAATTCACCTAAGAATTAACTTTTAGAACAATCATTTTGGGAGGAGGTAGTTAATGCTAAAATGTAGATTAAACGATTTTGATGATGCTTGGAATGCAACAATTTTGCTTTATTCATTGAAAACAAATATTGAAATACATCACCAATTGTGTTAAAATCTAAATAAGCTTGCCCAAATAGAGGATCTTCCTGCATCTCATAAGAAGTCCACAGGAATTTTTATGGGCAGAATCATCACTTCTTCAGGGAACATAGCTTTGCACATTTTAAATTCTCCCTGGAAAATGACTGACTGATGTCCCAGTGTTCTGTGTCACATAGTAGATAAAGAGCTGGAAGTCATCGGCTACCTGGCTGAACTGTAAAACAGATTTATTGTGTCTACTGAGAAGTTCCTTATTTTCATAGCAACTCTGTAGATTTAGCAGGATGAGTTAGTGACAAAATGAGGAGATTAATGTATAAACTTTCCAAATGAGTTTATATTTTAATACCCACTGGAATGTTGGTAATTGCCATCCTAATATAATCATTTAGATTTTGTTGGATTGCACTTTTTTCTAATATCAAATAATTTTTAAAAGATTAGATCTTTATAAATGTTTTAATTTGGTTGCCATCATGGTAGTTAGTTGATAAGATGACCCTCCAAGTCCAATGAACCACACTTCCGATGAACCAAGTCCAATGAACCATTATATCCAAGGATGTAAATACCCTTCATTATTTAAACGTGGGCTGACCCTGATGTAAGCAATGTAGTGCAGCAAAGATGGGTTGATCTTTCTGATTATAAGATTATAAGAAACCCAGTTCCTTCTGCCTTAGTCTCTTGGAACCTTTACTTGGGGAAAGCAGGACATAATGGAAGTACTTTGAGATTCCCATAATATGAGAAAGCCAACATGGAGGGTTTTCAAGAAGAGAAAAATGCTTCATCAGTTTCTTACTGTTATATAGGTTATATTTTCACGTTCAGTCCATAAATTTTGCACATAGCATTCAAGTCTATAATTGACTTCAAGTAATAGGAAATTTGTTATCTCTCACAGCCACTATGGTATAATTTTATTCATCATCTGTCCAAGCCTACAAGTCTAAAACTTCTATTCACCATTTACAGTTTTATATAAAACTGAATATAGAAGTAGAATACTTGTATTTAAGTGAAGATCAACAAGTATTTGGATTTGAAATTATTTGGGCTATTTCTTTTTTTTTTTTCTTCCAAATGTTCTATGGAATTACAAGAGCTTCATGAACTTAGATAGTAAATATAGCACTTAAGAAATAAATGAAAAGGACATATATTTATAAACATAACAAAAAGGAAGAAATGCAGTAAAGGAATTACATTTCTTGATGTTTGAAGAATTCACAGGTATATCAAAAATCTGTTAATATTTTAGTTGATTTCAATGTCTTGATATAATTTAAATACACACAAAGTTACTGTATATAAATGCATATATATTTAATTCATGTATATATCCTGTATATTCACATGTATTTATATATATGTATCATGTACAAGAACCCTAAATAGGTCTTTAATAATTAAATAAGAATGATAAAAAATATCAAATGGGAATGAGAAAAATTCTCTTTAAATATGATAGACATTACAAAGAATGACATATATGTGTCCATTGATATAAATGTTAACAAAATGTATTGGAAATAATCATAAAATGCTATAATTTTGTGAAGGAAATGCATATTTAAAAAATTTAATTTAGCCTATTGGACATTTTCATTTTTCTCTGCTTATTTCAAGCCTAAATATGAGCTTTCTGGCATGCAACAGAAACAACAGAAGGAGACCAAGTAAAGATTAGGTCATTCTTAGCCATCATGTTCTGAATTCTTTTTTTGTTTCAGTGCCATCACTGAATTCTCTTTTTGACTTGTTTCTTATTTTAAATTGCCTCCGTATTTCTACTGAGTGAATTTTCCACTCTGCATAATCAATTTAATAAAAAAAGATTATAGACTCAATTTGTATAAATATCTGCTAAAGTTCTCTCAGGTAAGTTGTCTTGGAAATATTTTAGGTGGATTTAAAAAGCAAATATCTTCAAATAAAAATACAAATAAACACCTGATACAATTAATATTATAATTTCACATTTTTATATTGTTGTCAATATTGGGGAACCAGTAAGAAAAAAAATTCTCATAAAAGAATAAATTTATAAAAATGAGGTTGTCAGAATTGAAAAGCTTCAATCATTGCTAAACTCTTACATTAGGCTTTCTGAAACAGTATCGATAGCAGATTGTAGAAGGAAATTTTGGATGTTTTATACTTAAATCACTGTTATCCAAAATATCATTTTTATTTGAACATTTGATGGCAGTGAAAATATGGTTGATTCTTATTCTAAATCAAAATCATTTCACAAAAAAGTTTAACATATCTTTTCTCCTTTCATAAAAGAAAGTGATACTATTTTAAAACTCACATTACTGAAAATGAGAGATTTCCAGACATCCTGCTGATCACATGAAAGTATTTAACTACACAGTAAGGAATTTGAGTGATGTTACTTAGCCAGAGGAAGGAAAAGAAAGGCAAAAGTGATGCAGAAGCATTTTTCCCCATGATTCAAATTAGTTAGGCATGTTGATTTTTGTTGTTGTTGCTAAAAGTGCATTACAACAAGATTTTAATGAAGCTGTCACATATTTCGCTTTATTTCCAGTTGGAAACATGTGGTCTCATTTAGAATATCTTTTTTATTTTTTCCTTAGGTCACTTGGCAAACCCCAAGCTATTTGATTTCTTTTAATCAAGAAAATGAAGCACATTTGCTAAGTCTTTTTATTAATCTGATTTTGACAAACATCTAGGATTCTCAATTCTTAGGTTAAGGCTAGCTTAACTTGGGATATTAAAAAAAATAAGTTTGCTACAATCCAGTTTATTTTATGAAAGAAAATCAGGATAAAATAAAATCATTAGAAAAACAGAATAAAAAAAAAGTGGGAAAGATTAAGATGATAATGACTCTAAGAAATTTATTATTCAAAATTCTTCTGGATTGAGGTAAGGCTAATGTTATTAAAATTATATATTTCACAAGTATATATGTGCATGCATAGATGTATATTTATATTTATAGAGGTATGAAGACAACATGATTTTGATACAGCTGTAAGTCATAAGAAAGTTGTAAATAATTGACTATTTCTTTTTTCTAACTATTTCGTTTAAGAAGAATAAATCTAAGATACTTGGAAGAGAAAGAATGAGTATTTTAAAGGTAGCAGAAGTAATCACCTTATAGATTTCACCTACAAATTAGGAAAAATAGTAGGAGTTGATTACTATCACTATATATATAACTATATATATATAGTTATATATATAGATACACGTATATATACATATATATATAACTATATATATACAGAAAACCAATTTTAAATATAATTTAAAAAGTGTAAGGATATAAGTTTTTCAAAATTCGAAGGCACAAATAATCCTTTCTTGCATGTTTAGAAAGAGTTGGTTGATATCTCACAATGAAATATCTTACAGGAAATATACACAAAAAGATTTGTGTATGATAAATGGGAGACCTAGATGAAATAAACCCATATGCATATTGCATGATATATACATGTTATAAATATAAATATGTATCACACCATGTGCTGTATATAATAGATATTTATACCATATACAAGTATATATAGAGCAAGATTGCTAGAAAACAGCCACATGGCTATCAAGTGCATGGATATACATCTGTATATTTAGGCCTAATTAACTTATAAAAGCAATGACTAATTCATTCCTCATTATGTGTTCTCTCTAATAATGTTTATTAAGTGTGCCAAGCAAAATGCTACAATAAATAATGTCATGATGAGACTCTTAGTTGCTATCATCAAGGAAGTCAATTTTCCTGTGTTCAAAGAACTTAATATCCAATAGGAGAAAACAGTTATATAAATGAAAAAGCACAAAAAACTGAATTTTATGACAGAAGAATAAATAAAAGGATGGGGAAGTGGAAGTCACATGTTCCATGTAGTCAAATACACTGTAATCTGATTTTGAGCCACAACACTTATAATCTGACAACTTTGAACTCTCGGAGCTATATATTCAAAATTGATGTAATACAATTGACCCTTAAACAACACATGTTTGAATTGTACAGTTCTGCTTATATGCAGGGTTTCTACAGTACAGCACTGTAAGTGTATTTTAACTTCCTATTGATTTTCTTTTTTTAAAAATGTTTTTATTATTTATTTTTGAGAGACAGAGAGACAGAGAGAGACAGAATGTGAGTGGGAGAGGGGCAGAGAGGGACCTAGACAGAATCTGAAGCAGGCTCCAGGCTCTGAGCTGTCAGCACAGAGCCCTACACAGGGATCCAACTCATGAGGCTTGAGATCATGACCTGAGCTGAAGTTGGACACTTACCTGACTGAGCCACTCAGTCGTCCCTTTTTTATGATTTTTCCTAATGACATTTTCTTTTCTGTAGCGTAATATATTGTGAGATTACAGTATACAATACATAGAATATACAAAATATGTGTTAATCAACTGTTTATGTTATTATTAAAGCTTCTGGTCAACAGTAAACTATCAGTAGTTAAGTTTTGGGGGAGTCACAAGTTGTATGTAGATTTTTTACTCTGAGCGAGGTCAGTGTCCTTAAAGTTGTTCAAAAGTCAGTGGTAATATAACCTATTCAAAAGCTGTTAAGAAGATTGAAATTAATAAACTTAAAATGTCCAGCACAGTATATATGTCACATGTAACACTTCAGTAAATTATATATATATATATATATATATATATATATATATATATATATAAATTGCTGCTATTATTACTACTAAGGTGGCTACATGAACTGACAGTTGACAAATTTGAAATTGTCACTGTATTATAAGTGGGATTTAGATGATATGCAAGCATATTTAATATTCTGAGGAGTTTCTGTCTATAAAGTTATTCAAATAGAAGTGAACAAATTAATTGTAGGTAATACTTGTATCTGGGTTGCAACTCTGAAATGGGTTGCAATAGATTGTCCCTGTGATTCCTGAGTATAATTCCACAGGACATAATATGAAAATGGAGAAAAAAAATATTGATCAAGTTGCCATAAGCATTACAATTTTCTAGATAAAGAGAACCCAAAGGAATTAAGAATTTTTCTGATGATCAGGGACACCTTGATGGCTCAGTCAGTTAAGCATCTGACTTCAGCTCAGGTCATGATCTTGGGGTTCGTGAGTTCAAGCCCTACTTCAGGCTCTGTGCTGACAGCTCAGAGCCTGGAGCCTGCTTCAGATTCTATGTCTCCTTCTCCCTCTTCCCCTTCCCTGCTTGCATTCTTCCCTCTCCCCAAAATAAATAAACATTAAAAAAAAAAGAATTCTAATGATCAACTAACTTGTTAGTGGTGTCTATGGAACTCAAGCTAAGGACATTTGTTTTCTAGGGTGTGCCTTTTCCATTGCACCCTGCAGCATTATATTACAGTGTGTTGACTCCAATTGCAACCCATATCAATCTGTCCCCATGGGACATTTGGGGCTGATTTTAAATATTACATTACAGTAATGAAATTTCACCTATTTTCCTGATAATAGATAGATATAAATTAAGCTGTTTTTTATTTAAGGTTTGAGGAAGTTCTACTCTTTTTTTTGTGCATTGATATACCATTTATCAACTTGTATTTAGAAAGTTAGGATTCTGGGAGGAAGATGGTGGTGTAGGAGCACACTGGGCTCACCGCATCCTGCTGATCACTTAGATTCCACCCACACCTGCCTCAATAACCCAGAAAACCACCAGAACACTAGCAGAACGATTCTCTGGAGCCAAGCATAGATGAGGGGCCCACGGAAGAGGGTAGGAAGGGCGGAGAGGCAGTGCGGGCTACACAGACTGGCACTGGCAGGAGGGAGCTGGGGCAGAGAGGCAGCCTGCCTGCAAAGCAGAGCCCCTGAGTCTGGCTTGCAAAAGCGGAGGGGCCGGATGGAGTGTGTTCGGAGAGCAAGCAGGTCTTAACATCTGGAAGGTTATAAGCTAACAGCTTTGCTCGGAGAGCAGGAGGGCTGGAGGACAACGGGAGGGAGAGTTGTTGAGCCCCGGACAACAGAGCAAAACTTGGCGGGGAACAAAGGTGCTCGCCAGAGCCATCTCCCTCACCCATCCCCCAGCCAAAATCCCAAAGGGAACCAGTTCCTGCCAGGGAACTTGCTTGCACCCTGCAAACACCCAATGCTGTGCTTCTGCAGATCCATCCTTCCGGCGGAGGGTCTGACTCACTCCCGGTGCCACAGGACCCCTCCTGAAGTGGATCACTGAAGGAAAAGCGAGCTGAGCCTGCCCCTCCCACCCCTGTGCACCTTGCTGATCCACACCAGCTAATAAGCCAGATCCCCAGCACCACAAGCCTGGCACTGTGCAAGTAGCCCAGATGGGCCACGCCACCCCACAGTGAATCCCACCCCTAGGAGAAGGGAAGAGAAGGCACACACCAGTCTGACTGTGGCCCCAGCGGTGGGCTGGGGGCAGACATCAGGTCTAACTATGGCCCCGCCCATCAACACAAGTTATTCAAGGCAGCACAGGGGAAGTGCCCCGCAATCCCACACCACTCCAGGGACTATCCAAAATGACGAAACAGAAGAATTCCCCTCAGAAAAACGTCCAGGAAATAACAACAGCTAATGAACTGATCAAAAATGATTTAAACAATATAACAGAAAGTGAATTTATAATAATAGTCATAAAATTAATCGCTGGGCTTGAAAACAGTACATAGGACAGCAGAGAATCTATTCCTACAGAGATCAAGGGACTAAGGAACAACCAGGAGGAGCTAAAAAATGTTATAAATGTGCTGCAAAATAAAATGGAGACAACCACAGCTCAGATTGAAGAGGCAGAGGAGAGAATAGGTGAACTAGAAGCTAAAATTATGAAAAAAGAAACAGCTGAGAAAAAGAGAGATAAAAAAAATCCAGGAGTATGAGGGGAAAATTAGAGAACTAAATGATGCACTAAAGAGAAATAATATACGCATAATTGGTATTCCAGAGGAGGAAGAGAGAGGGAAAGGTGCTGAAGGTGTACTTGAAGAAATAATAGCTGAGAACTTCCCTGATCTGGAGAAGGAAAAAGGCATTGAAATCCAAGAGGCACAGAGAACTCCCTTCAGACGTAACTTGAATCTACCTTCTGCATGACATATCATAGTCAACTGGAAAAATACAAGGAAAAAGAGAAAATTCTGAAAGGAGCTTGAGATAAATGTGCTCTAACATACAAAGGGAGACCAATAAGACTCGTGACCGATCTCTCTACTGAAACTTGGCAGGCCAGAAAGGAATGGCAGGAAATCTTCAATGTAATGAACAGAAAAAATACGCAGCCGAGAATCCTTTATCCAGCAAAACTGTCATTTAGAAGAGAAGGAGACATAAAGGTCTTCCCAAACAAAAACTGAAGGAATTCATCACCATTAAATCACCCTACAAGAGATCCTAAGGGGGATCTTGTGAGACAAAGTACCAGAGACATCACTACAAGCATGAAACCTACGGACATCACAATGACTCTAAACTCTTATCTTTCTATAATAACACTGAATGTAAATGGACTAAATGCGCCAACCAAAAGACATAGGGTATCAGAATGGATAAAAAACAAGACCCATCTATTTGCTGTCTACAAGAGACTCATTTTCGACCTGAGGACACCTTCAGATTGAGAGTGAGGGGATGGAGAACTATTTATCATGCTACTGGAAGTCAAAAGAGAGCTGGAGCAGCCATACTTATATCAGACAAACTAGACTTTAAATTAAAGGCTGTAACAAGAGATGAAGAAGGGCATTATATAATAATTACAGGGTCTATCCAAGAGGAAGAGCTAACAATTATAAATGTCTATGCACCGAATACGGGAACCCCCAAATATATAAAACAATTACTCACAAACATAAGCAACCTTATTGATAAGAATGTGGTAATTGCAGGGGACTTTAACACCCCACTTACAAAAATGGATAGATCGTCTAGACACACGGTCAATAAAGAAACAAGGGCCCTGAATGATACATTGGATCAGATGGACTTGACAGATATATTTAGAACTCTGCATCCCAAAGCAACAGAATATACTTTCTTCTCAAGTGCACATGGAACATTCTCCAAGATAGATCACATTCTGGGTCACAAAGCAGCCCTTCCTAAGTATACAAGAATTGAAATCATACCATGCATAGTTTCAGACCACAATGCTATGAAGCTTGAAATCAACCACAGGAAAAAGTCTGGAAAACCTCCAAAAGCATGGAGGTTAAAGAACATCCTACTAAAGAATGAATGGGTCAACCAGGCAATTAGAGAAGAAATTAAAAAATATATGGAAACAAACGAAAATGAAAATACAACAATCCAAACGCATTGGGATGCAGCGAAAGCAGTCCTGAGAGGAAAATACATTGCAATCCAGGCCTATCTCAAGAAACAAGAAAAATCCCAAATACAAAATCTAACAGCACACCTAAAGGAAATAGAAGCAGAACAGCAAAGGCAGCCTAAACCCAGCAGAAGAAGAGAAATAATAAAGATCAGAGCAGAAATAAACAATATAGAGTCTAAAAAAACTGTAGAGCAGATCAACGAAACCAAGAGTTGGTTTTTTGAAAAAATAAACAAAATTGACAAACCTCTAGCCAGGCTTCTCAAAAAGAAAAGGGAGATGACCCAAATAGATAAAATCATGAATGAAAATGGAACTATTACAACCAATCCCTCAGAGATACAAACAATTATCAGGGAATACTATGAAAAATTATATGCCAACAAATTGGACAACCTGGAAGAAATGGACAAATTCCTGAACACCCACACTCTTCCAAAACTCAATCAGGAGGAAATAGAAAGCTTGAACAGACCCATAACCAGCGAAGAAATTGAATCGGTTATCAAAAATCTCCCAACAAATAAGAGTCCAGGACCAGATGGCTTCCCAGGGGAGTTCTACCAGACGTTTAAAGCAGAGATAATACCTATCCTTCTCAAGCTATTCCAAGAAATAGAAAGGGAAGGAAAACTTCCAGACTCATTCTATGAAGCCAGTATTACTTTGATTCCTAAACCAGACAGAGACCCAGTAAAAAAAGAGAACTATAGCCCAATATCCCTGATGAATATGGATGCAAAAATTCTCAATAAGATACTAGCAAATCGAATTCAACAGCATATAAAAAGAATTATTCAGCATGATCAAGCAGGATTCATTCCTGGCTTGTAGGGTTGGTTCAACATTTGCAAATCAATCAACGTGATACATCACATTAATAAAACAAAAGATAAGAACCATATGATCCTGTCAATCGATGCAGAAAAAGCATTTGACAAAATCCAGCACCCTTTCTTAATAAAAACCCTCGAGAAAGTCGGGATAGAAGGAACATACTTAAACATCATAAATGCCATTTATGAAAAGCTCATAGGTAATAACATCCTGAATGGGGAAAAACTGAGAGCTTTTTCCCTGAGATGAGGAACACGACAGGGATGTCCATTCTCACCGTTGTTGTTTAACATAGTGTTGGAAGTTCTAGCATCAGCAATCAGACAACAAAAGGAAATCAAAGGCATCAAAATTGGCAAAGATGAAGTCAAGCTTTCACTTTTTGCAGATGACATGATACTATACATGGAAAATCCGATAGACTCCACCAAAAGTCTGCTAGAACTGATACATGAATTCAACAAAGTTGCAGGATACAAAATCAGTGTACAGAAATCAGTTGCATTGTTATACACTAATAATGAAGCAACAGAAAAACAAATAAAGAAACTGATCCCTTTCACAATTGCACCAAGAAGCATAAAATAACTAGGAATAAATCTAACCAAAGATGTCAAAGATCTGTAGGCTGAAAACTATAGAAAGCTTATGAAGGAAATTGAAGAAGATATAAGGAAATGGAAAAACATTCCGTGCTCATGGGTTGTAAGAATAAATATTCTCAAAATGTCAATACTATGCAAAGCTATCTACACATTCAATGCAAACCCAACCAAAATTGCACCAGCATTCTTCTCGAAACTAGAACAAGCAATCCTAAAATTCATATGGAACCACAAAAGGCCCCGAATAGCCAAAGTAATTTTGAAGAAGAAGACCAAAGCAGAAGGCATCACAATCCCAGACTTTAGCCTCTACTACAAAGCTGTCATCATCAAGACAACATGGTATTGGCACAAAAACAGACACATAGACCAATGGAACAGAATAGAAACCCCAGAACTAGACCCACAAAAGTATGGCCAACTAATCTTTGACAAAGCAGGAAAGAATATCCAATGGAAAAAAGACAGTCTCTTTAACAAATGGTGCTGGGAGAATTGGACAGCAACATGCAGAAGGTTGAAACTAGACCACTTTCTCACACCATTCACAAAAATAAACTCAAAATGGATAAAGGACCTGAATGTGAGACAGGAAACCATCAAAACCTTAGAGGAGAAAACAGGAAAAGACCTCTCTGACCTCAGCCATAGCAATTTCTTACTTGACACATCCCCAAAGGCAAGGGAATTAAAAGCAAAAATGAACTATTGGGACCTAATGAAGATAAAAAGCTTCTGCACAGCAAAGGAAACAATCAACAAAACTAAAAGGCAACCAATGGAATGGGAAAAGATATTTGCAAATGACATATCAGACCAAGGGCTAGTATCCAAAATCTATAAAGAGCTCACCAAACTCCACATCCGAAAAACAAATAATCCAGTGAAGAAATGGACAGAAAACATGATTAGACACTTCTCTAAAGAAGACATCCAGATAGCCAACAGGCACATGAAAAGATGCTCAACGTCACTCCTCATCAGAGAAATACAAATCAAAACCACACTGAGATATCACCTCATGCCAGTCAGAGTGGCCAAAATGAACAAAACAGGAGACTATAGATGCTGGAGAGGATGTGGAGAAACAGGAACCCTCTTGCACTGTTGGTGGGAATGCAAACTGGTGCAGCGCTCTGGAAAACAGTGTGGAGGTTCCCCCCAAAATTAAAAATAGACCTACCCTATGACTCAGCAGTAACACTGCTAGGAATTTCCCCAAGGGATACAGAAGTATTGATGCATAGGGGCACTTGTACCCCAATGTTTATAGCAGCACTCTCAACAATAGCCGAATTATGGAAAGAGCCTAAATGTCCATCAACTGATAAATGGATAAAGAAATTGTGGTTTATATACACAATGGAGTACTACATGGCAATGAGAAAGAATGAAATATGGCCCTTTGTAGCAATGTGGATGGAACTGGACGGTGTGATGCTAAGTGAAATAAGCCAAAGAGAGAAAGACAGATACCATATGTGTTCACTCTTATGTGGATCCTGAGAAACTTAACAGGAACCCATAGGGGAAGGGAAGGAAAAAGAAAAAAAGAGGTTAGAGTAGGAGAGAGCCAAACCATAAGAGACTCTTAAAAACTGAGAACAAACTGAGGGCTGATAGAGGTAGGAGGGAGGGGAGGGTGGGTGATGGGCATTGAGGAGGGCACCTGTTGGGATGAGCACTGAGTGTTGTATGGAAACCAATTTGACAATAAATTTCATATAGTAAAAAAAAAAAAAAGACAAAAAAAAAAAGAAAGTTAAAGTAGCCATTTAAAATAGAACAGGAATTGGGCAGATGAAGGCATTTGATCAGATAATTTCTTGGTTAGAAGAGGTAATTACACATCACTTATGTATGTTTACTCTGTTGTGAGACAGCTATAATATTTTTGGTTTCAAAAGTTGCTAATTTCAATTCAACCACTAGTTTTATTTTAAATTTAAGCTTGTGAGAAAAATGGGCTAAATTATATCCTTTTTTAAAAAAAATAAGTATTCATTCCTAAAAACATTTTTATGTAATATTTTAACACCTTGAAATCATCACAATAATAATGATAAATTATGTCACTAGTACCTACTCTTGATATAATACAGTGAAAATGGTATTTAACTTCTATGGTCTTTCTACCCCAAACATATAACCCCAGTTTATTTATGAGAAAAATATCATACAAATCTCAGTTGAAGAATATCATACAAAATAATTTGCAAACACTCCTCAACACTCTGAAGATTACCAAAAACAAGAAGAGTATGAGCTAATAGCTAAGAGAAAACTAAGGAGACATGGCAATTAAATGTATCCTGTGAATCCTGAAACTAAAACATAGGACTACATAAAAACTGAGATGATTTGAATAAAATATGGTCTTTAGATCATCACAATGTATCAACGTTCACTCAGGTATCATGATAAATGTGCCATACTAATGTAAGAAGTTAAAAATAGAGAAAACAGATTTTGATATTTAAGAAATATCCTTAGCATCTGCTCAATATTTCTGTAAATCTAAAACTGTTCTAAAATAAAATATTTATTTAAAAAAAACAACATATGAAAAACACAGTACTATTCAAAATCTAGCATAATTCATCGTAACAAATATTTGGCCTGTGCTTACTATATTCAAGCTATGATAGATCTTCAGGATGGACAAGGAAAATAAAAAGTAGTCCCTTCTGAGAAGATAAACAGATGAGAAATTAACATGGAAAAAAAAGGTCAACATTATTACTCATTAGGGAAATGTAATAAAAACCACAATGCTATACTTCCATAAAATGACTAAGATTGTATGATCTTTATGTCTTATAATAATAGCCTGGAAACCACACCAATATCCATCAAGAGGTAAGTAGATAAATAAGTTGTATTATAGCCTTACAGTGGACTACTGTTTAGCAATAAAATACATGGAACATGGCTGAATCTCAAAGTAATTATGTTATATGAGAGAATCCAGATAAAATGAATACATACTGCATGATTCCATTTTTACAAAACTCTAGAAAGTGCAAACTAATCTTCAGTGACAGAGCAAATGAAGCGTTACTTAGGAATGAGGTGGGTGTTTAGTGATTACAAAAAAACATGAGACATTTATGGAGTGGTGGATGTGTTCAAGATCTTGATTGCAGTGACAGTTCCATGGATATAAACATACCCATGTATGGCAAATCCATCAATTTGCACACTTGAGATATATACAATTATTGTATATCAATTATGCCTCAATAAAGCTGTTTAAAAAAACCCTACATTTTGGGCCTAATATTCTATAGTAAAATTAAAAGAAATAAATGTAAAAAGCAACTTTTCCTTAAGAATCATATTCTATTGAAATCTGGTAGTTGCAATAATATCATTTCTTTGTATTTGTGTATTTTATTTTAAAATTTTAAATTAGAATTCTGTTTCTCAGTAACAGTCACTTTCTCAAGGTCACATAACTAAAATGTGGCATAGCAGTACTAACACCCACATATACTGACTCTTAGAATAGTGCTCATTCCATTAAACCTGGTGATTCAAGTTGAGGAGTAACTGCATAGTTACTGTTTCCTTCAATGTTTGCAGCCGTGAACACAACATTGAAAAGAATGTATAGCAAATGTTGGAACATGAATACTTATGTGGGGATGAACCATAGTACATCATCATTTAGGGGACCTTGACCTTTCATTCAAGTAACTATGCTTTCTATTTCATATGGTCAAAAAGATCCAAGTTTAACTATGTTTACAACGAATGGTAATGTCTTTAAAATATAGCAAGATTATTACCCTCCTCTCTAACGTTCCAAACTAGATGCATGAGTTCACAGGTACACATTCATTTACTACTAAAGAAGTCTATATAAAATGGTTGGAAATAAAAAGGAAACCAAGAAGATCTTTGTGTACTATTTCCTTATGCAAGTTCTAGTCTTCTTATCAGTTCCTCAGAGTCATCACAATATGATATATTACATATTTTCCCTAAGTTAAATCTTCAGAGGACTTTTCTTTATCTTCGTGATGGATGGGTTCCTTCAAAACTGATAGTAGTCTGGAGGGAAATATGACTTCAAATTCTAGTTTTATTATTCTTAGACTCTTAAGGTTAGCACACATCCCAATTGTGTTGAACATTAAGTTTTTTTTTTTCACTAACACTCAGGAAATCATATAATTATTCAAGAAAATGTAAGTATGTTCATTCCTAAAAGAGAAAGAGCTGACATATTCAGTCAGTCCATTATGCCTACTGTTTCTTGGCTTATGCAATAGAAATGCTGGTGTTGATGTTAATTGAATCCACTTTTTCTCCCAGTCATGGCACTTCTAAAAAAAGAGTGAATAGTTTTCACTTTTTCCACAGTAAAAAGTTCAGGAAAAAAAAAATCCCTTTTTCTGCATTTAGAAAGAAGAGAGCTTAAAAACACCCAAAACAATTAAATTATGTAAACATTAACACATAAATATTTTATGTTTTATGACTTATCTCTGATACTGTAAATACTTTATGCTCAGTAAGTGCATGTTTAGCAATAAATCTTTTCTCATATAAGAATTAATGAACCATTTAGAGTAATTATTTTGAAATCCAAATTCATAGTATGTTTGTGGTATTTTATCTTGTCTTGATAATTAAAAAAAAAATTCAAATTCATCAGTAAAGAACTCCCCCTGCTTCAAATCCCTCTCACACTCCAATTATCTCTGATTTCCCTTTCTGCCACCAGTTGGAGAAAACTCTCCCCTTTTTAAAGGGCTCATATGATTAGGTTTGGCCCACCTATATAATCTATCCATGTGAAGGTCAACTGAATCATATCATGTAACCTAACTGGAAAAATAGGATGAGGAATCTTGGGCCATTTTAGAGTCTTAGAAATAAAATTTTGCTTACCATAGTGTGGAAGATTGACATTAGAAAAACAAATACTCTTTTTCTATTTAAATATGTTGCTATAAAACATAAATTGGATAAGCTCAGAATGGTGAGAATATATACTTGGTAGACATGATCTTATCTGCATAGGTGGAATTATTTGAAGTATGAAACCCAATGAAGACTCTAAAATATCTTAGGATAAGCTGGATATAGGTGATTTGGCAGAATGGTGGTTAAACAAAATAATCAGGCTGTATGAGAATCTGAGAGGGAAAGTGAAAAATTGCAAGTAATCAGCAATTGATAAACAATATGACTGAAGTGTCAAACATGGAATTACCTAGAGCTAGGATGGTGAGATTGGTGAGTGCTGGAATATTCTGAGCTTTGGTTAATTAGCATTTATCCTAAAGCAGTAGAAACACATTGAAGTAGGGATATTAAAAGGTCAGGGGCTTTTTGATTATGTCAGTTTCCCAGTTCAAATCAAAATGTTACCCAGACATTTTCCAAATTCACAACAATGTCCATGAATAAATATTATTTTAAAAATGTTTTCCAGGAATAAATAGACTAGAATAAAGTTATAGAAGAAACAATTTCTTACTCATGAGAGTGATAATGACAGCTTTTTCCCTCTGTTTTCCCATCTCCTTCCTAAAAATAGTATATAACACAGTCTTACTAGAAGCTATAATTATCTTGTATGTGTAGAAAAAATCAAATTAAGTATAATCTTGAAATCAAAACTAATATACAGTGTTTTAGGTTAACTTAGAAAAAACATCTCTGAAAACACAATACTGGAAACAAGGAGGTTTTTAGACAATGTTTATATTTTTAAATAAATACTATTTTTGAAACAAAGGCATCCAAGTCACTGGGCAGGCAAATTATACTATTTATATTCTTCCATCAACTATTATTATCATCACATGTTTAGTTCAAGTTAGCCTTGTACAAAATAGAAAAAAATTGTTATAGTTAAATACTTTAGTGTCCCTCACCTAACTGGGTATAACAAATAAATATTATTTTTAAAGTTTATATTTATTAGGAACACGATTCATGTAATTAAGCAGAGAAATCTCAAACAATGTGACTTCCTTTTTGACAGAACATTAATCAGGAGATAAAACTATATTAAAGTAAAGTTTAAGTTGGGCAGAAATATAACCATATCAGCTATTTTCCATCACACAATCATTTTCTGATCCATTTATATCAAAACAATAGAATATAGAAAAGGCACTAGTCTCAAATCACAAAGTCAAAACCAGGTCTAAAAGCCAAATGAAATAATTATAAAATATGCTAAGTCTCCTTAGACTTTTCTAAGAATCACATAATAGAATTAAGCCTAATGAGAGTTAGCTTTCATCACATAACTAAATTATTTCATGGAGGACAAAGAAGAAAGACAGTTTTCTTCTTTTATTTAAAATTTTATTTGAAAAATTAATACTTATTGAAACCTTTTTGCCATTACTAAATAAGTATCATTTTTAGAAAGTATTAATATTTGAATGTGACATCTTATAATTATAGAAATAATACATATGTAAATAACACATACACCATAGACTGAAGGTGTGTGTAACCCTCAAATTCATATGCTGAAATCCTAACACACAATGAGATGGTATTAAGAGGTGGGCCTTTGGGAGGTCATTAGGTCATGAGGTTATGCCCTCATGAATGGATTAGTGCCCCTACAAAAGAGACCCCAGGGAGCCCCTTCACCCCTTCTGACAAGTGAGAATGCAGCAAGAAGACAGCCAGCAGGACTTCACCAGACACCAGACAAGTATGCCAGTGCCTTGATCCTGGATTTGCCAGCTTCTAGGACTGTAAGAAATAAATTTTTATTGTTCATAAGTTACCAGTTTATGATATTCTGCTATAGAATCCTGTATGGACTAAGTCAATACAATTTTGTGAATAAAATTAGAATAAGAATCAGTAAATCGTTTAAAAGAATCAAATCTTCGGCCAACCCAAGTTTCCTGATTTATGCCAAACTCATAATGAACAAAAGAAGCGGGGGTGAAGTACAGCATAGTAGTTTTGAAAAACCACGTTTTACACTTCTGTTGGAGATCATCTTGGTGAAAAATTACTTTTGTAACCTTGCTGGGGAGGACTTCAACGGTATAGTATTCCTAGTGTTGGTCCATTCTAGAAATAGAGCTCTCCTTCCTACCCACACATAGCTGCATATCTACATGGTTATGATGGGGAATCACACTTTTTTACATGACCTCTCTCTTCTGGCCACAGTGTTGGAGTATGAACGAACCATAGCCACTAACATAGTCACTCAGAATAGTCCCTCATACTTCTTAAACTGGAATTGAGAAAAAACTGGAGATATGAAACTTCTAAGTTGACAATAGTATGGGCTCCCTCTGTTTTCAGAAAGAAAATGCTAAAACAAATGAGAGCAAAGGAAAGTGGAAGGAGGGAAAGAGAGGGGGAGAGGGAGATGGGGGGGAGAGAGAGAGAGATAGAGAGAGAGAGAGGCAAGCTAACTTCAAGTCCTTACTTGCACTTGACCCTGAAGCCCAATTTACTTTTGTTAAGACTTCTTGTACCACAATCCCTTCAATATCCCTGTATTCTTCCAAAAAGTTTCCCTTTGCTTTTATTGTTTAATTTGCAACCAAAATAATCTTAATGTGAGTAAGCCTTCTCTCTCAGCCTCAATGATATTATGTGTGTGTGTGTGTGTGTGTATATGTCCCTGTGTCTCTTTGTGTATGTTATATGTTTTATGTCCACACACCCACATATTCTTCCAGTCCTGTCATCGTATCATTACTGACAAATATAAATATTGAATATTCATTAATCCATTCACTGAATAAATATTTATTGAAAAGTCACTGGTTGTAAGCACAAAGAAAAGTGTAATTTCAGATCCTGTTAAGTGTTAAAAGGAACTCACACAGAAACCTGGCAAAAAGTTAACTAGTCATTGAGGATGAGGGCAATCTTTAGGTAGAAGAGATATTAAGTTTTCTCTGAGGGGGTGAAAGTCGAGCTGAGACACAGAGATCAGGAAGAAGAATAATGCAAGAAGAAAACAAAGCTGGTACAACAGCTCTATTATCAGAATGGAACCAATGAGTTATTTGATAAATTGGAGATTCGTCAAATCAAGATTCTAGTGGCTAAGTGCAGTGAACAAGGCTAATAGAAATAGAAAATGAGGTTGGGAAAGACCTTTACCAATGGGAAGTTACTGGAGGGGTTTTAGCTGCATTGTGACATGATGTGGTTTATAGTTTCCAAATATTACACTAATTAAACTACTGAGGTCAGATTTGTAGAAGGGTAGGTATAGACTGAAGGAAATACGTGAGGAAGCTATTGTATATTCTCAGTGAGAAGAGGGGCTGATTTGGAGATGACTGATATCCAGGGAGAATAGAAGACTTGGATGGATTTGGGATATATTGGAAATAAACAGGGGCTTGCAATAAATTTGGCAGAACTTGCTATAAATTGGATATAGGTGGATGTAAAATAAATAGTTTATTCAAATATAAGCTTAACGTACTCTTTTTGAGCCACTGGGGGGATGTGGCTATAATTTCTGGAGACAGGGAAGAATGGATGATAACAAACTATGATGATAAAGGAAATGAGTAATACAATTTTAAACATGTTATATTTCTGATGCTTTTTCAAGCATGTAAGCAAATGTATTAATCTGCTAGGGCTTCTGTAACAGAATACCAGAGACTGGGCAGCTTAAACAACAGACATGTATTTTGTCACATTTCTGAAGTCTGGAAATCCAAGATCAAAGTGTTGCTATGGTTGATTTTTGGGGAGCCCTCTTTTCCTGGCTTTCAGACTGCCTTCCTGCTGTGTCCTCACATGGCCTTTCCTCTGTGCACTTGCAAAGAGATATCAGTGTCTGACGTTTTGTCCTCTTCCTAGAGGGACATCAATCTTACCAGGTTACAGCCCCACTGTCATGACCTCATTTAGCCTCCATTGTCTCTTTAAAGGTCCTGTCTCCAAATATATTGGGGGTTAGGGCTTCAACATATGAATGTTGGGGGATACAATTCAGTCCATAACAGTAAAAGTACTAAAAATAAAATAAATGGAAAGTCCTGAAAGAATCACAAGCCACAATTGTAATTTGGTCGTTTTGTTCAACAATATATACTAATGTTGAACGCATTAGGAAAAAAATAGCCTAGAACAAAGTTGGTAAGGACAAGAAAGTACAATCAAAATTGTAAAAATAAAAAGGTAACTGAATAAGTCCCTGGACTAATGCCTTTTTCCTTTATACAGCTTTTCCAAAAATGACTTAGAAACAGAATTTCTTTCTAAATCATGAACACTGAATGGAATGTGTTCTGTAGAATTTGTTTGCATACATATAACATGTATAGGTACAATTAATATATATATTGTGTATATATATTAAATAGTATGTGGAGTTTATCTCTGTACTTCAAAACTCTTATCCTCCTAGTTACAGTCATAAACTGTGTTTACTCAAGGCTTTCTGGGATTTATTGATACAATAGATTATAATTCTATTTTTGTTAGCTGTATCAATAAGTTATTGTCACAATAATGTACATTAATCAACCCCCAGACCTCAGTCACTTATTTTAAAAATTGTTTTTTAACTTGCACTTCTGAGAAGTTAGTTGAGGGGCTCTTCCTCACTTCCTTCAACTTTGAAAAATATTGGCAGAATTGGAGATTCATCACATTAAGGATCAGCTGAGAAACCCACTACTTTTGACTAGGGCCCTCAACTCAGCAACAGTGTGCACATCTGAAACTCTGTGTTTCTACTCACTGAAGATTCCTAGTGTTAAACACACTGAACAGAGCTATAGTAGTTAGTTGAATTCCTTAAGCATTATTTTGTTATCCTAAGAATACATTCTTTGTTGTGATTGTGATTTTTGTTTATCTAACCTGATTTGTATTATATTTGGTGAAACTGCTTTCTAGCATCAAACACCCACATCTACTATCTTGTTTGCTTGTCTAGTATCATAAATATTGCTTATCTGTAAGAGGAAAAGTTGATAGTGAAATGACTAATATCAATCACTACGGTGTTCCCAGGGGCAGGGAAGTTTGGAAGGTTTCTGCTCAGAATGGTGTCCTTTAGACACATTTCTCCAAGATTTCCACTTCTAAACTTTCTCAGAACTCTTTCATACATCTTGTTTTCATGTGCCTAAGGACTGCTTTTACTTTACTTATTTATTTAATTTTCCCCCAAATCAGGAAATTTTGTCCAGACCCAGACTGGTAACAACTGGTTTTTGACTAAGCTCTGGAGAGGTTAAATATAGTGAGTCATCCTTAAGACACAATGTAGTTCACATGGGGTCTTTTTAATAGAAAAAATGTGCTTCCTTTAGGTCAACTGCTTAGTTTTTTAAATCTTTTTCACTTTAACACTAACGCTTATGCTGAGAACTCTTTCTAACTGGGAAAATTTTAATCAAGGATGATTTAGAATTGCAGATTATATATAATTGAAGAAAGAATTAGAAAAGTAGGAGTTCAATCTAAGGAAAATATCTAAAATTAAGAGATATAATCACAAAAATTAAAAAAAAAGAAATTAAGATACAGAAGTAAAGAAATGAGAACATGCAGAATACATTTACTAGTTTCAGATGTGGAAAAGAAATGTTACCCATCAAGAGAAAAATTCAAAAAGTCTCACAAAGTCACATATCCTAATATGACTCCAACACACTTCCCAGTGTACCACTGTCACAGGGGAATTTAAAAGATGTCTCTGTACTCCCACAGAGCTCCCTGTCATCCCAGAGATCCGCATTCCCTTGTTGTAACCTCCCCTTCCCTATCCCAAACAGAATTTAAGGAAAAACAGAAGATTCTGCACATCATACAGATAATGTTCCAAGAGCAGATTTTAAAGTAGGCCATCAGAGCTCCATGAGCTCCCAGACCCAATCAAGAATCGGAAGTAGTGAGGTTGGGTGAAATATGGGATGGACTTCAAAGGGTACAAGCTTGCAGTTATTAAAAAAAATCATGGGGCTATAGCGTATAGCATGGCTACTATAGTTAATAATTCTGTATTGCATGTTTAAAGTTACTAAGAAAGAAGATCTTAAAAGTCCTCATCACAAATGTTAACTAGACTTACTGTGGTGATTATTTCACAATATATACAAATATTATATCATTATGTTTTATACCTGAAACCAGTACAATGTTTTATGCCAATTAAACTTCAATTAAAAAGAAATAGAGGATTCTGAGTGGCTCAGTTGGTTAAGCCTCTGACTCTTGATATTGGCTCAGCTTATGATTTGTGAGATCAAGCCTTGTGTCTGCTCTGTTTGCTTGGGATTCTCTCTCTCCTTCTCTCTCTCTCTCTCTGCCCCTTTCCCCCTTCTCTGTCTCTTTCAAAATAAATAAATAAACATTTAAAAAAAGAAGTAAAGAAAAAGATTATATTTTGGCAGAATGTAACATTATAGATCCAGGTACATATCCAAAAGTTATCTCATGAGAAAGACTATAACAAAAATGTTTATATACCTTCTCTTAAAGAGCCATTATAGGAATCACATTATCCACCAAATATTAAAGTGTGGATAGTATGAAAAAGTGCTTGAAAACAAAGAGAAGGCTTGTTTATGTGTACTAATTTTTTCTTTTTTGCCTTAGTGTGCATATGTAGGTAAAGGCCAAATAAACAGCAATTATTTTTTTCCTGCTAACATTTTATTTTCCAATATTCAGTAGAATAATTGCCAAAAGTTGCTAAAATATTTTTGTTATTCTGAAGAGACTCTGATGGCCTAAACTTTCTCTATGTTTTAAATCAAGAAAAAATACAGTGAAGATGACAATTTGCTGTCAATAATCTTAGAGGTTAAGAATTTAAGTATTGTAGCAGATTTCAAAGATAGTCCATAATTATTCAGTAACACTTTGTACCGCTGGTTCTAGAATAAAGTTAACATATAAATGAAGCAAAACATGATTCTTAGAAGAGGGAGAATATCCATGATATAAAATGCAAACTTAAGGAGTATTTTAATATGTACTTACTAAACAATGATATCAATAATTTAATAATTTATGAAATAACGCTACTGACAATGGTGTGCAAAGTTATTTCCAATTTTTGGCAAATAAATGAAAATGATACTTCACATGAAAATGATAAATTGAGGGAGAAGTCCTAGGAATCGAGGAAGATAGTTCACGAGAATCTTGACAAGAAGAAGGATCTTAGCATCTATTATAGACATAGAAAAAGACATATGCATTTTGAGAATATAGAAGGAGGAGACCTGGTATCATTTAAAGTAATTTGTGGAGACTTCTTTCCTTTGTATCCAGTATAAACTGCTTTTTTTATAAATTTTTTTTGTTTTAAGAACGGGAGAGAGAGAGAGAGAGAGAGAGAGAGAAAAGGCTTGAGCAGAGGACAGGGGCAGAGGAAGAGAGAAGACAATCTTAAGCAGGCATGTGGAGCCCGATGCTGGGCTTGATCCCATGACCCTGGGATCATGACTTGAGCCAAAATCAAGTGGGATGCTCAACCAACTGAGCCACTTAGGCACCCCTGTGTATATTGCTTTTGAAAACTGAATATTTGCTCTCTACTAGCTCTATTAGAGTTTTGCTTGGCTGAAAAAAATTCCTTGGTATGATAATGAACTTTAGGTGTTAGGTTGACTGGGTTAAAGAATGTTCAGATAGCTGGTAAACATTATTTCTGGGTGTGTCTATGAGGATATCTGGGAGAAATTAGCATTTGAATTTGTACACTGAGTAAAAGGGGTTTACCATCACTAATATGGGTAGGTATTATTTAACACATTGAAGGCCCCAATAGAACAAAATGCTAGAGGAAAGGCAAATTTATTTTCTCTCTCCTCGAGTTCAGAAATCAATCATCTGCCTTTGGACATCAGAGCTTCTGGTTCTCCAGCCTTAGGACTTGGAATAAATTACACCACCAACTTGCTTGGTTCTCCACCTCGTAAGCAACATATCATGAGACTTTTTAGCCTCCATAACCATGTGAAATAATTCCCATAATAAATCTCCTCTTACATATCCATATATATCCTATTGGTTCTGTTTCTCTGGAGAAGAGAACCTTGATTAACACATCTGGAAAAAAAAATCAGTGATCTATTCATACCATCTAATTTACCAATAAATTATAGATAGATAGATAGATAGATAGATAGATAATAAATATAGTCACATAGAGTCACAGTGATCTTACACATACACATTTCCTAAAGTTTCCACTTGTACAGTATCACCTATCAAATTTTCCACATAAGAAATTAGAAAGATAAAAAGTTTAATGCTAGGTCAATGTGCTAAATGAATTTCACAAACCCGAATTAAGTATGATTTATTCTTAGTTGTTTTTATTTAACAAATATGTCTTACTATGAGTCAGGAACTATTTTAAGTACTGAGTTACAACAGTCAAAAGAAAATAAAATAATTTTTCCTTATAGATCTTGCTTCTTAGAAACAAAATTTTCTCAAATAAAATTTATTTGTATCATGTAACTATTTTACTGTAATGTAATTAATGGCATGAGATATTTTGTCTATTTTGAAACTGTAGAACAATCTTAAGGATTGGAAAATAAGTGTCTAAAAAGGTGCCTATCTTACATATCTTGAAACTATACTACATCCTTTTTTTTTTCGTTTCATTAATCTACCATTTTCAAAGATAAAGTTATAGTCAATCTGCCCAGGGATAGAATGCTCAAGGAGAATAAAAGTGATGAGAAATATGTATTTAAGCTCCTAGTAGCAGAATTTCTGTAACTCAGGCATACTCAGTTTATTCCCATTACCCAGCCACATCTCATGTAGAAGGCAAACTCTAAGTTATGATTCATACTACTAGCTTTCTGCTAGAGAGAATACAGAGCTTTCCTCCATATAATGGAGATTCTTCTGGTTGATACTTCAGAGAATAAGGTCTCATAACTGGACACTGGTGCAATCAAACAATCTTGGTAGCTCTTATCAAGAATTCCATGGTGAACAAATTAAAGTAGCATATTGGGAGTTTGGATCACCAAAGAATTTCCTTTAAACTCCTGGTGTCTTTTCTACACTCTTAATCTTCATCCAATTACCTAATTAATAAATGGATATAATTTGTCTATTCTGATCAGTTGGATCAGTTGGATCAATCTGATCAGTTGTCTCTTTTCTGTTAAACCAATGAGAGGCAGGGGAATAGGTAAAGGCATTTACTCTACAGAAATGAAATTTTCCTCAGTTATCTCTTCCAGATCTGGACTGAGAGGGTAGGAGTTAGTCTATGCTAACCATGCTCTAGTCTTATCTAATTTAATTACTAGTAATGGTGATGATGCTTCATGTTCCATCTACTGATTCTATTATTTTTCAGTTGATTCAGAACCCATATGAAGAAGAGGTGTGTTTTTTAGTGAGCCCTCAAAACCCTAACAAGAGAATCTTCTTTTCATTCTGTTGAGCAAGGGCATTACATCTTCATGTCAACATATAAGCCATCAAAAATAAAAATCTATAAAAACGAATTGTATTACCAATCTTTCTACATAAAGGTTTTACACCAGCATCCAAAAAAAAAAAAAAAAAAAAAAAAAAAAAAAAAGAAAAGAAAATGTAAACAAAGAAAAGAGAAAAGAAGGAAAACAAAAAGGGGAAAAAAAGGTGTTTATCAAATGCTTCAGGCAACTTCAGGCACTTCAGAATTAAGAGACACCATCAAGCTAGATTTTGGTGTTTGGAGTGAGCTTTGAATTCACTAAGCCAGAGAGGAGAGACTGGATAAGGAAGGAGGCCAAACTGGATTTGTAGTATAAAAATATGAACCAATGAGTGAAGGAGCCAGAAATATGAGAGTGGGAAGCAATGTGGTAAGGTTCGGAGGAGACCAGCCTTGTTGGCATGCTTAAGAAAGGGCAGTAGCCAAAATTGTTCTAAGAGGTATTATGCTTTAAAGGACCAGGAAAATAAATAAGAAACAAATCTGCTTCCAGTAACCACTCATCACTCTTTCTATGATGGACACATAAATTAATGTACCCTAAATATCATTTCTACAACCCCAACTTATATAATTGACAAAGTCTCATCAATTGATTGAATACATTTGTTAAATTAATTTTAATATTACTCTCTACATAAATCTAGTCAAATCAGACATCCAAATAAAGTTATATGAAGTAGCAGATACAAAATAATAGATTTTTCATGAATATTTAATTTAAAACTTCAGTTGTTCTTATTTCAGAAATGTTTGAAAATTGAAGTAATTTTAGAAAGAGCATGCTTATTTTCTTATTTTGTAATTTTGAAAAACTGGGCAAATATTTATACTTCTGAATATATCAATTTATTATGTTAGTAAATACAACTACTTTAGATTTGTACTAGAAAATTCAAGCACCAGGTTTTTAGCTTTCAAATGCTATATTTCTAATTTAGTATTAGATATTTGTGGAAATATTTTTAATAATTTAATTAATGGTCTATTTTAAAAAGCTACCTAGTCACCTTAAAAGGAAATGTTACAGAAAGTTCACTAACTTCAAAATAATTCAGGTAATGTGTAATAATCTCTTAGTAAGGTTGCATTAAATGTGGATTGTTGTAAATGTTTGATTTACCTTAGTGGAACAAATACGCTTTTTTTTCCAGGAAGCCACTGGGATCTCTAAAGTGTTTCTGGCTAATTGGGAAAAAATTGCAGAGAAGCAAGAGTAGCAGATGGAAAGACAGTTGGCTAAACCTACTGCCCATACAACACAGTTGCCAAAACCCTTGAAAGTAATAGTCCATTTTGGAAACATTTTCTGGAAAAACAAATGTTTGCTACTGAAACCAACATTGGGTCCATTAGGAAATAGCCAAATAAAACATTTTCTTAGCAGACATAAATATTTTACTTGAGAAATACTTGCCAGGGTAAATATGCTTTTTCAAGGTATATACAACAAGAAAGAATACATTATTGTAGTCAGAACATAAAATATATAAAGAATGGGTAATTAGTACACATTATTAGCTACCTTAAACTATTATTTATCTTATGATTGATATTTCAGCAGGATATTTACACTGGGGAAGAGTTCTTTTGAATAATTAAAGAATGAGTATGTTTGTACTATATTATTTTAGCTTGTTCACTTTAGCTATAAATGAATTTGAAAACTATAAATAGCCTAAAAATTAAGGCAAAATCAACAACCTTCAGGGATATTGAGCAAAAGGCTGTATTTTAACTCTGAGTATTGAAATAAGTTTATTACTAATTTAATTAAGTTTATCTTTTAATGTTATTAAAATTCATCTTAAATATACATGCTTTAATTTCTCAGATACCTATCAAGGACAGTTTTTAATAAAAATCAGTTCAACAATCATGATGACAATATAAAAATGTATCAAATACCTATTTCTCTGAGTACTTTTTAATACATGAAAAAAGTTGCTTTTAATGACTGCCTTTGTTTGGGGTTAAATCTTATATAGATCTCTTGTTATTCTTTATGAGAAGTATAAATATACATAAATTCAAAGGTAGTGAGGGATTTAAAATCAATCTAGTGCAATCTACTCACTAATTACAGAGGAGCAAATTGAGTTCTAGAAAGGTTAAGCTGTTTGCCTAAATCATAAAACAAATTAGTCATAAAGCCAGGATAAGACTTTCAGTCTCCTGATTTTTAGAGCAGAATTTTAAAATTAAAGTTGTATTTTCTTATTTGGGAGGGCAGAGTAAAATTTCACATATTAAGATATAAGAATTTAATGAGTACCAGGTCAAGATTTTTTTTTCTTATTATTATCTCCTTTATCCATAAACTGAGGAAGAGGTAGAATTAATGTGGTGGTGGTGAAATTTTCTACAAATTTTCTTAGCACTAGTAGAAAAAAATGATGCTTTGGTTTTAATGAAAATTTGTAAGTATATTTTTTCATATTCTCTCCAAGCTATGCATAAAAATGTACAGTTGAATAAATTAAACTTAAAGGTTCTGTGCAGTAAAGATTTTATTTTGACAATAGGAGGTCTAACCTTGCCCTCATCTTCTGGGTGGTGATCTTAAAGCAATAGAACCTCTTTTCTGATGAGTGTGTTTGTTTACCTTTGTGCCATGGGGCAAATTACATGCTCTATGTTAACCATATGATTTGTGGTGGAGGCTTTGGACTATGTGGTGTCGTTTTGACCCCTGATCTCTAGAGGGCCTGGAGACTAAGATTAGTTATGTATGTGGTCTACCATATCTTCATGACTGAACACCAAAAAAAAATTCTGAACTCAAGACTCAGGTGATCTTCTCTGGTCAGCAATATTCTGTGCTGCAGGGAGGGGCAAGCACTGTTTGCATGACTGTACTGGGAGCTTTCATGAACTAGAACCTCATTCTTGGAACTCTCCTGCCCCCTGCCCTATGTACCTCTCCATTGCTAATTTTAATCAGTATTCTTTCACTGCAATAAACCATCACTACAAGTATAATGGCTTTGAAAACTTCTGTGAGTCCTTTTAGAATATTATCAAACTTGAGGGTAATCTTGGGGACCTATGAACTTGTAGCTGGTGAGTGAAATGTGAGTGGTCTTGGGGACTCCTATTCTATGCAGGGATTAAATATAAAAGGTACTACTTCCAAATGAAAAGCAGGAATAAGTGTTTAAATTTACAATGAAAAGATAAAAAATAAGTATTTAAAAATGTTAAGCTAGAATAATTTGCATTAAATTCCATCAGACTCTGCTTCACTGAAAGACACTAGTGAAATTCAAATACTCTGGTAGCTACTTAGCAAGAATTCCATAATGAACAAATCAAATTAGCATATTGAGAGTTTGGGCCATCTATTGATGTTACTTTGATACTGATGTTAAGAAACAGATGATGAACATGAATGTGTTCATAGAAGTAGGCAGTCGAGGAGGAGGAGCCAAGATGGTGGAACAGCATGGAAGTTTTTTGTGTGTCTCGTGTCCATGAAATACAGCCACACCAACACTAAACCATCCTATACACCTAGAAAACTAATTGGAGGATTAACACAATAATCTGCACAACCTGAACCACAGAATTCAGCAGATACGTGGCTTGGAGAGGTGAACTCGGGGAGAGAGAAGCCAGTGGCGGTCAGGGAGCCGCTTTTTCAGGCAGAGAGAGGATGGAGACTGGGGCGGCAGGGGGTGGGGGGGAGGGAGGAGAATACAGGAAATCACCCCTCTCCAAAAGCAGCTGGAGAGAAAGTGGAAAATTGGAAGCAGCCACAGGGACTAAACTAAAAAGGGAGAAAGGAGAAAGGAGAGGGTTTAAATTCCATTAAGACTGTGAACAAAGGGAGCCCAAAGTCTGCAAATCCGCAACTGGATACCTGGTGGTGCTCTGGTGGGAAGGGCGAATCCCCAGCAACAGAGTGGGGTCTGGGAGGTTGTCGGGCCACACGGGGAAAAGTGGCTTCACTGCTGGAAGGACATTTGGTAGAGACTGTTGAGGCCACCTGATCCCAGCAGACCCCAGAAAATGGCCACATTTGCTGGTGCTGGAACAAGGTCATTAAGGGTGAAGCCTGGTGCCAGATATGTGTCGTGATTTTCCATAATCCCCGAAAAGCTGCTGCTACACTATCTTGCGAACTTTTTCTGGGGTGGGCTGGCACCTGCCTGCAGTCTCGGGGACTGGCAGCACCAGGGTTCAGCAGGCGTTCCTGGGTACAGCTGGCATCCGGCCATTGTTAGGTGAGACCCTCATGCAGAGGGGTGGAACGGGTCAAAGCCGCAGTCCTTCAGAAGTAAGGGGCCGGGGAAAACAGCCGCATCTAAGACAAATCTCGGGAGAGAGGTACTGCTGGGGCCTGGTCACGGAGAGTGAAAAAGCGGGGTGTGGACAAGAGCTGAGACAGAGGACAGTTGCACAATTGCTGATCAGGGAAAACAGACTGGGTAGCTGGGTGGTGCCATTTTCACCACTCCCGCGCATGCGCTACGCACCTAAGAGCACCACAACACTCCATCCCAGGAGGCTAGCAGCGCCATCTAGTGGAGAACGGAGCCATTACACTGAGCCCCACCCTACTGGGCCAACATGGCTCTTCAAGAACACAAGTCTTAAAGCCTACTTAGTTTATGGACTATAAAGCACTACATAGTCTGACTTCTAGAGGAAAATGAAATAATTTCAGTCCTATTTCAATCTGTTAGCAGGTCCATCTATTCAATTTTTTTTCTTTTTCTCTTTTACTCTACTTTTCTTTTTCTGGAATACAGAAAAAGAAAAAATTCATTTTTATTTTCAATTTTAGTAAAAATATTTTTTCTTTAATTTTTTTACTATATTTTTACTTTTGTATAAATTTTTTCAAATTATATCTTACTTCGATCATTTATTTCAGTCTACTTCAGTGTATTCACCTTTTCAAATTTACAAACGATTTCCTTTTTTCTTTTTCTTTTTTTCTCTTTTTCGTTTCTTTTCTTTTTCTTGAATGCAGGAAGAGAAAAACTTCATTTTTACTTTCAATTTATATTAAAAATATTTTTCTTTAATTTTTTACTATATGTTTTTGCTTTTATGTAAATTTTTTCAAAGTCTACTTTACTTCCATCATTTTATTTTAGTCTACCAGTGTACTCACTTTTTCAAATTTTCAAACGATTTCTTTTTTCTCTCTTTTTTTTTCATTTCTTTTCTTTTTCTTAAATACAGAAAGAGAAGAGTTGATTTATATTTTAAAAATATTTTTCTTTAATTTTTCCTACCATATTCTTTACTTTTTTTGTAATTTTTTTCAAATTCTATTTTACTCCCATCATCTCATTTTAGTCTACTTCAGTGTATTCAGTTTTTCAAGTTCTCAGATGATTTCCTCCCCTCGCCTTTTTTTTCTCTAATCTGCCAAACCACTTTCAACACCCAGAGCAAAACACACCTAGGATCTAACATCATCTATTCGAATTTTGTGTGGGGGTGTGTTTTTAATTTTCAACTTTAATATTTTTTAAATTTTTTTCAACTTTAATTTTTCTACATCATTAATTTCTTTTCCCCCTTCAAAATGACTAAATGAAGGCATTCACCCCAAAAGAAAGAGCACAAAGAAACGACAGCCAGGGATTTAACCAACACAGATAACAAGCAAGATGTCTGAACCAGAATTTAGAATCATGAAAATAAGAATACTAGCTGGAGTCCAAAAGAGATTAGAATCCCTTTCTGTAGAGATAAAAGAAGTAAAAAACAGAATGAAATTAAAAATGCTATAACTGAGCTGCAATCACGGATGGATGAAGTGGCGGCAAGGATGGATGAGGCAGAACAGAGAATCAGTGATATAGAGAACAAACTTATGAAGAATAATGAAGCAGAAAAAAAGAGGGACATGAAGGCAAAAGAGCATGATTTGAAGAATTAGAGAAATCAGTGACTCATTAAAAAGGAGCAACATCAGAATCATAGGGGTCCCAGAAAAGGAAGAGAAAGAAATAGGGGTAGAAGGGTTATGTGAGCAAATCATAGTGGAAAACTTTCCTAACCTGGGGAAAGACACAGATACCAAAATCCAGGAAGCACTGAGGACCCCCATTATATTCAACAAAAAACAACCATCAACAAGGCATATCATAGTCAAATTCACAAAATACTCAGGCAAGGAGAGAATCATGAAAGCAGCAAGGGAAAAAAAGTCACTAACCTACAAGGAAAGACATACCAGGTTTGCAGCAGACCTATCCACAGAAACTTGGCAGGCCAGAAAGGAGTGGCAGGATATATTCAATGTGCTGAATCATAAAAATCTGCAGCCAAGAATTCTTTATCCAGCAAGGCTGTCATTCAAAATAGAAGGAGAGATAAAAAGTTTCCCAGACAAACAAAAATTAAAGGAGTTTGTGACCAGTAAACCAGCCCTGCAAAAAATTTTAAGGGGGACTCTCTGAGGGGAGAAAAGATGAATATATATATACATACATATATATATATATGTATGTATATGTATATGTGTGTGCGTGTGTGTGTGTATACGTATATATATATATATATATATACATATGTAAAGCAACAAAGATGAAAAAGGACCAGAGAATATCACCAGAAACTCCAACTCTACAAGCATCATAATGGCAGTAAATTCATATTTTTCAGTACCCACTCTAAATGTCAATGGACTCAATGCTCCAATCAAAAGACACAGGGTAACAGAATGGATAAGAAAATAAGATCCATCTGTATGCTGTTTAGAAGAGACTCACTTTAGACTGAAAGACACCTTCAGATTGAAAGTAAGGGGATCTATCATGCTAATGGTCAACAAAAGAAAGCCAGAGTAGCCATACTTATATCAGACAATCTAGACTTTATTTATTTTTTTTTTCAACGTTTATTTATTTTTGGGACAGAGAGAGACAGAGCATGAACGGGGGAGGGGCAGAGAGAGAGGGAGACACAGAATCGGAAACAGGCTCCAGGCTCTGAGCCATCAGCCCAGAGCCTGACGCGGGGCTCGAACTCACGGACCGCGAGATCGTGACCTGGCTGAAGTCGGACGCTTAACCGACTGCGCCACCCAGGCGCCCCCAGACAATCTAGACTTTAAAATAAAAACTGTATCAACAGTTGCAGAAGGGCCTTATATCATAATTAAGGGTCTATCCCCAAAGAGGCCCTAACATTTGTAAACATTTATGCGCCAAATGTGGTAGCACCCAAATATATAAATCAATCACAAACATAAAGAAACTTATCGAGGGGCACCTGGGTGGCGCAGTTGGTTAAGTGTCCGACTTCAGCCAGGTCACGATCTCGCGGTCCGTGAGTTCGAGCCCCGCGTCAGGCTCTGGGCTGATGGCTCAGAGCCTGGAGCCTGTTTCCGATTCTGTGTCTCCCTCTCTCTCTGACCCTCCCCCGTTCATGCTCTATCTCTCTCTGTCCCAAAAATAAATAAACGTTGAAAAAAAAAATTAAAAAAAAAAAAAAAGAAACTTATCGATAGTAATACCATAATAGTAGGAGACTTCAACACCCCGCTCACAGCAATGGACAGATCATCTAATAAAAAAATCAATGGCTTTGAAAGACACATTGGACCAGATGGACTTAACAGATATATTCAGAACATTTCATCCTAAAGCAGCAAAATATACATTCTTCTCCAGTGCACATGGAACATTCTCCAGAATAGACCATATACTGGGACACAAATCAGCCCTAAGTAAGTACAAAAGGATCGAGATCATATTGTGCATATTTTTAGACCACAATGCTATGAAACTCGAAATCAACCACAAGAAAAAATTTGGAAAGGTAACAAACACTTGGAGACTGAAGAACATCCTACTAAAGAATGAATGGGTTAACCAAGAAGTTAAAGAGGAAATTAAAAAGTATATGGAAGTCAATGAAAATGATAGCACCACAACCCAAAACCTCTGGGATGCAGCAAAGGCAGTCATAAGAGGAAAGTATATGGCAATCCAGGCCTTCTTAAAGAAGGAAGAAAGATCTCAGATACACAACCTAACCTTACACCTTAAGGAGCTGGAAAAAGAACAGCAAATAAAACCCAAAACCAGCAGAAGATAGGAAATAATAAAGATTAGAGCAGAAATTAATGCTATCAAAACCAAAAAAACAGTAGAACAGATCAATGAAACCAGAAGCTGGTTCTTTCAAAGAATTAACCAAATTGATAAATCACTAGCAAGTTTGATCAAAAAGAAAAAGGAAAGGACCCAAATAAATAAAATCAAGAATGAAAGAGGAGGAATCACAGCCAAGACAACAGAAATAAAAACAATAACAAGAGAATATAATGAGCAATTATATACCAATAAAATGGGCAATCTGGAAGAAATGAACAAATTCCTAGAAACACATACACTACCAAAATTGAAACAGGAAGAAATAGAAAATTTGAACAGAACCAGGAAGGAAATCAAATCAGTAATCAAAAATCTCCCAAAAAACAAGAGTCCACGGCCAGATGGCTTTTTAGGGGAATTCTACCAAACATTTAAGGAAGAGTTAACACCTATTCTCTTGAAGCTGTTCCAAAAAATACAAATGGAAGGAAAACTTCCAAACTCTTTTATGAAGCCAGCATTACTTTGATTCCAAAACCAGACGGAGACCCCACTAAAAAGGAGAACTATAGACCAATTTCCCTGATGAACGTGGATGCAAAAATCCTCAGCAAGATAGTAGCCAACCAGATCCAACAATACATTAAAAAAATTATTCACCATGACCAAGTGGGATTTATATCTGGGATGCAGGGCTGGTTCAGTATCTGCAAAACAATTAACGTGATTCATCACATCAATAAAAGAAAGGACAAGAACTATATGATTCTCTCAATAGATGCAGAGAAAGCATTTGACAAAATACAACATCCTTTCCTGACAAAAACCCTCAAGAAATTAGGGATCGAAGAAGCATACCTCGAGATCATAAAAGCCATATATGAATGACCCAATGCTAATATCATCCTCAATGGGGCAAAACTGAGAGCTTTCCCCCTAAGGTCAAGAACAAGACAGGGATGTCCACTCTCACCATGTTATTCAACTTAGTATTGGAATTCTTACCCTCTGCAATCAGACAACACAAAGAAATAAAAGTCATCCAAATCAGCCAGAAGGAGGTGGAACTTTCACTCTTCACAGATGACGTGATACTCTGTATGGAAAACCCAACAGATTTCACCAAAAAACTGTTAGAATTGAATCATGAATTCAGCAAAGTTGCAGGAAATAAAATCAATGCACAGAAGCATTGCATTCTGGTTGCATTCCTATACACCAACAATGAAGCGACAGAAAGAGAAATCAAGGAATCGACCCCACTTACAGTTGCACAAAAAACCTATAAAATACCTAAGAATAAATTTAACCAAAGAGGTGAAAAATCTATACACTGAAACCTATAGAAAGCTTATGAAAGAAATTGAAGAAGACACAAAAAAGGAAAAAGATTCCATGCTCCTGGATAGGAAGAACAAATATTAAAATGTCGATACTACCCAAATCAATCTACATATTCAAGGCAATCCCTATCAAAATAACACCAACATTCTTCACAGAGCTAGAACAAATAATCCTAAAATTTGTACAGAACCAGAAAAGACCCCCAATAGCCAAAGTGATCTTGAAAAAGAAAACCAAAGCAGGAGGCATCACAGTCCCAGACTTCAAGCTATACTACAAAGCTGTAATCATCAAGACAGTATGGTACTGGCACAAAAATACTCAGATTAATGGAACAGAATAGAGAACCCAGAAATGGACCCACAAACGTATGGCCAACTAATGTTTGACAAAGCAGGAAAGAATAGCCAATAAAATAAAGACAGTCTCTTCAGCAAGTGGTGCTGGGAAAACTGGACAGCGACATGCAGTAGAATGAACCTGGACCACCTTCTTACACCATACACAAAAATAAACTGAAAGTGGGTGAAAGACCTAAATGTAACACAGGAAGCCATCAAAATCCTTAAGGAGAAAGCAGGCAAAAACCTCTTTGACCTTGGCCGCAGCAATTTCTTACTCAACACACCTCTGGAGGTAAGGGAAACAAAAGTAAAAATAAACTACTGGGACCTCATCAAAATAAAACCTGCACAGCAAAGGAAACAATCAGCAAAACTAAAAGGCAACGGACAGAATGGGAGAAGATATTTGCAAACGACATATCAGATAAAGGGTTAGTATCCAAAATCTATAAACAACTTACCAAACTCAACACCCAAAAAACAAATAATCCAGTGAAGAAATGGCAAAACACATGGATAGACACTTTTCCAGAGAAGACATCCAGATGGCCAACCGACACATGAAAAAATGCTCAACATCACTCATCATCAGGGAAATACAAATCAAAACCACAATGAGATACCACCTTACACCTGTCAGAATGGCTAACATTAACAACTCAGGCAACAACAGATGTTAGCAAGGATGAGGAGAAAAAGGATATCTTTTGCATTATTGGTGGGAATGCAAGCCTATGTAGCCACTCTGGAAAACATTATGGAGGTTCCTCAAAAAACTAAAAATAGAACTACCCTACGACCCAGCAATTGCACTAATAGGCATTTATCCAAGGGATACAGGTGTGCTGTTTCGAAGGTACACATGCACCCCCATGTTTATAGTAGCACTATCAACAATAGCCAAGTATGGAAAGAGCCCAAATGTCCACTGATGGATGAATGGATATATATATATATATATATATATATATATATATATATATACCAAAAAGAATGAAATCTTGCCATTTGCAACTACATGGATGGAACTGGAGAGTATTATGCTAAGTGAAATTAGTCAGAGAAAGACAAAAATCATATGACTTCACTCATATGAGGACTTTAAGAGACAAAACAGATGAACATAAGGGAAGGGAAACAAAAATAATGTTAAAACAGGGAGGGGGACAAAACAAAAGAGACTCATAAATATGGAGAACAAACTTAAGGTTATGGGAGGGGTTGTGGGAGGGGGGATGGGATAAATGGGTAAGGGGCACTAAAGAGTCTACTCCTGAAATAATTGTTGCACCGATGTGTTAACTAATTTGGATGTAAATTTAAAATAAATAAAAAAATAAAACAAGTTAAAATTAAAAAAAAAAAAATAATGAACAGAGCTAAGACTAGACCTGAGAGCTCTTGGCTTTCTTTGACATTGGTCTTAGTTGGACACCACTGTCCTTTTGTAGATCTAAAAAGTATTGTTTCAAAGTTTAGGAGACCCAACAAATAAAACTATAGCCAATTTTAGACCCAAATTCTTGAAAAATACAGCAGGTATGTATAAATATATATGCACATTGTTTCTAAAAAAAAAGAAGACAGTCGATCGAGAAAATTATTCATCAGCATTTTAAACATTTAACAACATTTAAACATATCTCCAGGAGCAGTAGCCATATTTAAACCTACTGAAAGCTCACAGAGTTGCATTTATATATTCCTACAAGCTTTATTACTAGCTCAGATTTACCCTTAGATCAGCTCTAGTCACATTCATCTGTATGCTCATTTAAAATTTTTTTTAAATTTATTTATTTTTGAGAAACAGAGTGAGACAAAGTGTGAGTGGGGGAGGGGGAGAGAGAGAAGGAGGCACAAAATCTGAAGCAGGCTCCAAGCTCTGAGCAAGTGGTCAGCACAGAGCCTGATGTGGGGCTCAAACCCACGAACTGTGAGATCATGACCTGAGCCAAAGTTGGACGCTCAACCGACTGAGCCACCCAGGTGCCCCTACCCATTTTTTTAAAGTTTAATTTATGCAACTCAAGTTGTTTGAACAGTCTAATGTCAAATAAGCGATTTAGAAACATAAAATGATACATTTTGACAATTAAATAGGATATGTTTGTGTAGGAACATCAGTGTAAAAAGTTACAGAACTATTAATTCATCAAAACAAAAGCTTCTGCACAGAGAAGGACACAATCAGCAAAACTAAAAGGCAACCGATGAAATGGGAGAAGATATTTGCAAAAGACATATCTGACAAAGGGTTAGTATCCAAAATCTATAAAGAATTTACCAAACTCAACACCCAGAAAACAAATAATCCAGTGAAGAAATGGGCAAAAGACATGAATAGACACTTCTCCAGAGAAGACACCCAGATGGCCAACCGACACATGAAAAAATGCTCAACATCACTCATCACCTGGGAAATCAAACCAAAACCACAATGAGATACCACCTCACACTTGTCAGAATGGCTAACATTAACAACTCAGACAACAACAGACACTGGTGAGGATGCGAAGAAGGAGGATCTCTTTTGCACTGCTGGTGGAAATGCAAACTTCTGCAGTCTCTATGGAAAAGAGTATGGAGGTTCCTGAAAAAATTAAAAATTGAACGACCCTATAACCCAGCAATTGCACTACTAGGTATTTATCCAAGGGATACAGGTGTGCTGTTTCAAAGGGACACATGCACCTCAATGTTTATAGCGGCACTATCAACAATAGCCATAGTATGGAAAGAGCCCAAATGTCCATCAATGGATGAATGGATAAAGAGATGTGGTATGTATACATACAATGCAGTACTACTCGGAAATCAAAAAGAATAAAATCTTGCCATTTGCAGCTATATGCATGGAACTAGAGGGTATTATGCTAAGCGAAATTAGTCAGAGAAAGACAAATATCATATGACTTCATTCCTATAAGGGCTTTAAGATACAAAACAGATGAACATAAGAGAAGGGAAGCAAAAATAATATAAAAACAGGGACGGGTTGGGGGGGGAAACGTAAGAGACTCCTAAATATAGAAAACAAACAGAGGTTTGCTGGAGGGGTTGTGGGAGGGGGGATGGGCTAAATGGGAAAAGGGCTTAAGGAATCTACTCCTGAAATCATTGTTGCACCATGTGCTAACTAACTTGGATGTAAATTATAAAAAAATAAATAAATTATAGAAAGTAAAAAAAAAAGAAATGAAAAGGAAAGAAAAAAAATTAACATACTGTCCTCAATAATTTGTGGCTAAATTTTATTTTTAAATTATTTTTATTACCATGGAATAACACACAGTCCCCTTTTTAAATTATATGCCTAAAATGCATCACTGCACTGTACAATAAATATTTATTCTTGAATTAATTCTTTGAATTATTGATTATTGGTCCCAATTCATTTGAACTGATCAATTTTAAAATTACTTTTTTCTCCAAATTCTTATATATATATATATATATATATATATATATATATATATATATATATATATATCTGTGTCTATCTATCTACACACATGTAGAAAGATAGATATAGCCCTAGCTAGAGACATATAGGAATAGATATAAATATATAGATATAGATATAGATATGTAATGCTTCCTTTGTCATTATTATGCCTATCTTTTTGAGATTTCCCACCTACTGCAATGGTGTTGTATGCCTCAGCCTCCAAGTCTTGAGAAAAATTTACTTGAAAGATCAAAGTAGATATTTATAAGTGATACATTAAAAGAAATACCCAAAGCCCTCTATGCAACTGCTTTCCTCTTCTGGTTCATTAAACAACATGCAAAAACAAGAGATAAAGATGGAGAATTGCAATTAATAAAACATCTTTGGAAATAGTTATAACCTTGTATACACATTACTGTGAAGTCATCTCTAAATACGACAACATATTTTTCCTGTCATAAATTTTACTCATTTCTTGAATGATTGACATACTTTTGTTACATTTTCTTCTATTAAACTAGAGATGAACATTTCTCCATGAGATGATGCCTAATAAATAATGGTGGAGAAAAATATATTTAAAAAAAAATTCCCTGAATCCATGAACAAATTATAATTGAGCCCTACAGCATTTGATACTCCAAATCTCTGAGCAAAGGTAAGAATGACTTTTATAGTAATATTTTTGAAGGATTTCCATATTGAATGTACTTATACCTATTATTTCAGCATTCATGAAGCTGAACTTGGCTTTGGGCTTGTGGCCTACTTGTCAGTTTCTTGAAATCAAATTTTGAAATTAGAATTTACCATGGACATACCAGGGAGGTAGTATGATGTGAGTTTAATGCTTTTCTTGAAGAGCAAGCTGTATTTTACAAAATGTAACTTCAATTGTCTCAAACAATTTTTGTTTTCTCCTAACCTTGCCATTGTGTACATGTGCAGCAAACTTTCCTTAACCTGAAAATTTAATTGCTGAATTACTGAACATATTCCAAGCTCAGATATTCTGAAGATACGGTGATTTTTAGAAGAAATTAAACATGAAATTTAAAGTATTTCATCCTTTTTAAGGGGTACACCAAATACTGTTTTTTTTTCTTTTTCCCCAAATTCACTTTGCAGGCAAACCAAGTCACAATAATCCCAGGCCCCAACTCAAAGCTGAATCAGAATTCTTGAGTGTGGGATGAGAACATAAACATAAGAGACTTTGTGGTTAGTTTTTGTGCACATTCAACTGTAAGAGACAATGTTGAGTATTCAACAATTAGAATAAAGCTCAAGTGGTTTGACATCCTGTGGTGAGGAGGTGGCAGTGTGAGCTTGTTTTATGCAGACCCATTCAAAAACAGGAGCTCAGGAATTTTTCTTTCATGCCATCAGGCCATTAAATGTTCCACTTAAGTCTCAGTGTCTCAGTGTTTTAGTGTCCTCCACTAAGTAAGGGGATCACCCTCAGTCAGGCTTGGCAAGAACACAGAGCTTGCAGGGAAAAATGGACATTGTTTCTGTTGGATTACGAGAGGTGATTTACTTGTGGAAGGAAGGAGCAAGTGGAAAAACAATGAAGGCAGCTCCTCTGTGCCTCCAATATGTGTTAACTCCTTCAGTGCAGTGCCACATGTGTAATCTGTGTCTACATGACTCCACATAATGGTTGGCCAGGTCTTGACAGGATTGGTTAGGCTGTAAATCCTAATCCAGAATTAAAATATGCGCTGGTATCTCCCTCAATGATCTTCTGAATATGACTTGGTTTATCAGATAGATCTCACTCTGGAAGAAAATGCCTTTCCATTGTTCTGAAATCTTTAGTGGCTTCAGATCTCACTTCTTAACTTTGGTATTTAATATTCTCCACAATAAATTGCATAAAAATACAGGCATACCTCATTTTACTGTGTTTTGCTTTATTGTGTTTTGTAGATTTTGTGTTTTTTACAGTTAAAGATTTGTGGCAACCTGGCACTGGGTTTTGGTGGCATTTTTCTCCAAAAGCATCTGCTCACTTTGTGATTCTGTGTCACACTCTCATAATTCCCACAATATTTCAAACATTTTCATTATTATTATATTTGCTATGGTGATTTGTGGTCAATGATTATGACTTGTTAAAAGCTCAGATGATGGTCAGCACTTTTCAGCAATACAATATTTTCTAATTAAGGTTCATACATTTTTTTGTAGACATAATGCTGATGTACCCTTAAAAACTACTATTAAGTGTAAATATAACTTTTATAGGCACTGGGAAAACAAATTTTCATCTGACTTTTTAGTGCGATATTCCCTTTCTTACAGTGATCAAGAACCAAATCCACAATATCTCCAAGGTATGCCTGTAGTTCATTTTAAGTTTAATTTATCAACCACTATTCTCCTAAAAGAATCTTCTGTTTCAATTAAGCTGATTTTTTCATTGTCCCTCAATACTCAGATATCACTGTAATTCTTTTTATCAGATCGCCTCCTTTTTCCCAATCCAAGAATCAACTTCAGCTCAAGTCTACCTCCTTCCTAATGCTTTTCTTGGGTGCTCTGGCTCACATCCTCATGCCTCAAATTCAGTGTTCTAATTCCTAGAGAATCTTGTATTATCCATATTACTTGGTCATATTTAACATTTTATTTAATATTTTTCATCCTACAAATAAAATAGAGACACATTGATAAACAAGTTAAACATCTAACACTATATTTCACTTTCAGAATTAGCTCCAAGTTTTCTTGATGGTAGAGATTCCCCAATACTGTGTACTCCAGACAGTGTTGTTCATGTTGGAGGGATGTTTAAGGTTACCTATGAGAAACATCTGCCTGGTGCAAGAGTCCCATCCTCAAATTCACTTCACATTTTCACAGAGCTTCAGGTTGTAAATAATTCCAGTGACAAGAATTTCAGTTACTACCAACAGAGAATCTCATGCCAGTGTTTAACAGTTTTCATTGTTTGAAAGCTCTGTATTTTAAGTGGATTTATAGCTTTATGTATTCACCTGCAGCTAATTCACAAACTCCTCTCCACTCATTTGCCTCAAATGTAACAAAATAAAGAGGATGGCTCAGCAGATTACCAAAATCATTAGATTTTTTTTCTTTCTTCTCCCCCTGGAATTTCGCTGTCATTGCATATTGTCTTCAATCTTAAAGGCAAATATATTCTTTTGAAGATGGAATTATTCAATTCAGAAACAGTCGTTACTATATTTTCTTCCTTGGGCATGGACACTTAATTTTCTAACCAGTTGTCCAACAATAACTTTTTCAGGGAAGAAAAAAAACTTATAAATTTATCCATTATGTTAAATACACCAAGAGAACTCAATTTAAAGCTTATGGTCGTTAAAAATAAATAAATAAAGCTTGTGGCAGTTAAAACAGAAAACATATATGTAAGTGACAAGACTATAGAGTAAAAAGACAAATGTATACTCTCAAAATATGTATATTTTCTAGAAATACTTAAATTTGGAGTGAAATAATTTGTTTTGACAAAATATACTTGTCATATTTAATAAAATATAATAAAGTGACCAAATAACATTAATTATATTTATGATTTTAAACTCTATTTAGCTTTATTTTTCAATAAATGAGTATCTATTTAAAAAGTGAGTATTACTTAATGAGTAATACTTAAAATGAGTATTACTTAAAAAATTCAGAAAGCAATTTCTCACAATTAACAATGAATTATATATTATTCAAAAAGAGTTCTCATCATGGGAAAGAATGGATAATTGACTCTGAACTGATGTGAACTTTCAGATTCAGAATTTAATAGCAAATTCAGTTATCCCAAAGGATTGTATGATCTCATTTGACATGCAGTGAGACTTCAAAATTAATGTAACATGCATTTATCTAATTTTAGCACAATAATATCATGGAATTTAATGAAAAACATTCTTGGTTATAGTTAGTTTGAAATAAAATTGCCTTCAAGAATGAAATCCACAAAACAAAATTGGGTTGGAAGATGGTAAGGCAAAGCTGGAAAACCGATTATTTAATGTTCTATATGTCTACCTATAACATGAATGCATTAAATTTTTGGAAAACTATTACTAGATTATATTATATCAAAATTTATTATTTTAAATGGAATTTTCAATAAAAATTATTAGTATCAGTTATATTCACTTATTTTCTGTTTTTTAACATATCTTAAATTGAATATGTATGGATATATTCTTTTAACTTCATTGACATAGATGAAGCAAATTAACCTCTTAATGACTTTTTTAAAAGCATACTTTTCATTTCAGAAACAACCTGAATTCTAAGGCCAATGATTGCTCGCAAGCTATTTCATGAAAGGTAATATACATACAAATGTACATATAGACACTGAAGTATGTTTTATAATGTGTGTTTTACATTTATGAAATACATTTATCTGGTTTCTGCAACTTGCTTTTCAAAATTAAATCACATCCTTGCTTTACATGCCAATTAAACTGCAGATAAATGGATAAAAACACTACACATCTTGTTGCAAAAACATAACTGTAAGAAGAAAAATGGCAAAAGTATGAAATATCATTTTCTTATATGTATATGTTTAATTTTAAATGGTAATTTTTGAAAGAAAATAAAATTTGCTTAGACTCAATAAAAAATTAAATTACTATCCCACTAGCAATTAATTACTAAATATTTAAAAAATTATCTCCATTTTTTTGGTAATATCCACATAGTTTGGGTAGAAGTTTGGTCTGGGAGATGGTAGGGAAATCTGGTTATTTTAGAGTTTCTTCTAATTTAGTTTGGGGGCTTAGAAATAAAAAGGGAGCAATCATTCATGTGTTAGTTCAAATCACTGTTGAAAGTAATTGAGAATTTATGGCTGGAATTTGTAATAATGATTGAGAAGATCCATTTCTCCCACAATGTAACTTCTAATTCACAATGATTAGGAAAAAACGAAGAATAGGAAAAAATGAAGAAAATCAGTGGCTGCACTTCAAAAGGTAGAAGATGTGGGTTTACAGAAAACTGGGAAATGGAGTCATGGATATTCTGTGTTCAAAAAGTCAAACAAATTATCATGTATTTCTCAGAGCATCTCCAGCCTGACACTGAATTCTACCTGGTTAAGTATTTGAAGTTTGTTTTCCCTTACCCTAAGCTTCAGATAAATCTACAGTAGAAAATGTTGACCCGAAACACAATTTTGTTTAGCGCTATCCTGTGGCCAAGAAAAATTAATTATTTCAAGTTTTGGACTTGCAAAATAGATGCTTTAAGACTTGAAACACATCCTATTCTAGTAAAAACTACTGCTCCTTCTCCTTTCTTTAAATGTTATAATTAACCTGCGTATTGTACTCTGCTTGATTGTAGACAAAACCAGTTCCAAATACCAAGTATAGCAGGGTGGCCATTGAAATAATACAAAAATGATACACATATAAAGGGCCAGATATAGCACATTGTTTTCTTCTATACCATGCTTTCAGCAGGGCTGTAACCACGTGGAAATGTCTTACATAAACCCAATGAAAGCTACCAATGTATTAGCAGTGCTAAAACCAGTTATATTACCACTATGATACCTTACTTTCAGTTATTAACAGCCATTTTATTCAAAGGTGTATTTATCATATATGCGTGAGAATGGCTAGTGGATCACATTTAATCAGAATAGTTTTACCTAAAGATTTTTACTTAAATTTATATATAGTAACTATATTCTATTTGTATTTGCTTGTCATTGTTTAAATGTTTTAAAAAGGCATTCTTGTGATTTAAAATCAATAGGCATAGCTCTAAGCTATTCATGTTTCCAGAAATGCAGGACTCTTACAATACAGGGTATGTTGCAGATCCATGGGGTTAGTGAGAAATTTTACATCACAAGGCTTTACATCATAAAAATACAGTGAGACAATTTTCTCCAAAACTGGATCTAGGCAGGGTCTAAGAGATACTGTCTCATTATATTTTTGAAAGGATTTTTTTCTTCCTGGTAACTGAGATAATGGCACTATTAATGTCTCAGCATCTGATCATCACTTTCTATCAAAAACAAGTCCAAGTCATATTAGGAAAAGAAAATTAAAGGAAGTGGGCTTTGATATGGATATGAATACTATAATAACTTCCTGAAAATATCGTATTTTATTTCCACAAGAGGATGCCATGTGAAATTGGAATAAAAAGAATGTAGGTCAAAAACTTCCCTTCTAGTATCTAATGAATACATTCCTAAATAAAAGTAACATAGGTTATTTCCTAAGATTATGAAAGCTTGTAATGTATAGGAGTGCTCTTAGAAATTTTATTTAAACAATAATTTATCATAAAATTCAACACTTGCATCTCTTATAAATAATTATAATACATATAATACATATAATATATATAATATAATACATATTTAAGCAGTTGGTATACTTTAAATGCGCAACATTTCCAAAAATTAAGATAACAGTGTTCTTTTCTGTTTTTTCCCTAAAAGAACCTATATCTCTCATTTCATTTTATTAGACTAATCATTTCAAATTCTAAAAAAACAAAAAAAAAAACATGTATCTTCTTTCAGGAGATACATACAGGTTGAACTGTTTTTATGAAAATAGAACAAATTTCTTCTCAATGCATGGTTTTAAAACAATTGTTAATAATTTGTTTAAAGAATTTGAGCAAATTGCATCAAGTTTATCTTTCAAGTTCATTGAAGCAAGTATCCATTACTCTGAACACCATGCAAATCTTTATAGTATATTAAAGAGTTGTTGTTGCATGGCACCACATCTCTCATTTCTTAGGTTGTATTGTTTCTATCTTATTTAATTGTAAATTCAAACTGAAAACATTTCACTAATTTGAACTTTTTATTCATTTCCTAGTATCTATTCTTCTGGAATAAAATCCGGGCATAAGATTTTCAAAATAATTCCATTTTTTAATGTTTATCTATTTTTGAGAGAGAGAGAGTGAGACAGAGAGTGAGCAGGGGAGGGGAAGAGATAGAGGGAGACACAGAATCTAAAGCAGGCTCTAGGCTCTGAGCTGTCAGCACAGAGTCCTACGTGGGACTGAAACTCATGAACCACGATCATGGATCATGTCCTCAGCTGAAGTCAGATGCTTTAACTGACTGGGCCACTCAGGCGTTCCTCAATATAATTCTAATGTTTGTATGTACACTTCATATGCTTATCACTTCATTGGATATTTAAAATAAAAGGATAGCCTTTTTCCTTTCTTAATTTATTTACTTTGCCAATAGTTAATGTCTTTCTCTATAACATTAGAGAAAAGACTTAGAGAAACTTAGTAGTTTTACCCCAACAGATTTTCAGTCATAGGTAATAGTTTTTAGGGTTCTAGAAAAGGCATGTATATATGGTATGATTGAAATGTTTTGAAAAACTAATTGAAGAACACAAACAATGGGAAACAACACATGATGACTGAAAACGACAATGAAGCTAAAAGTAATGCACAATTTCCAGGACTCTAAGGCACACAGGGTGTGTGTATTTCAGCCAGGCCATGGCTAATGGTGGCACTTCCCATATTAGGAATAGAGGGATTTCTACCCAGGAAATGTCATTATGTCAACTCTCCAAGAAGCTCATTCAATTACATTGTGTTTCCAAATAAAAAGAAGAGATCCAATAGACACATATTTTCTCAAGTATTTGGAATTTTGATGCAAACAGTTTAGGGCTCATGTTACTAATTATTGTAATGCTTATTATCCTTTTTACTAAGAATAAGTACCTCTTCAATTTTATTTCTTGATAACACTGAATCAGTTGGACCAGTTTTATTTGTAGTTGAAGGATTTGCCAGTGACTAGTCATGCCCACAGCCAAACAGTTAAAATCAACGATACACTTTTTTCCTGAATGCATACATTTTGCCATTCAAACCAGGGTAGGCATAATCTTGATGGTACAAGATGAATCAAACACTTCAATAAAACTATTCATACACGAGAAATTTTATATTTCCAATGAACATACAATTTGAAGAATGTAAAAGTCACTGTTATATTTAGAATTTGCAAGTCAGCATACATGCTGGCCATGTATACAGAACTAGAATATTTTCAAGAAAATTCCACTGGGAACATTTTATAAACAATTATAATTCATCTTTACTGATATATATAGATGCTCTAAAGTTTTTTTTCTTTCTTCCCTTTACATTATTAATCTTTTGATCTATTTGGAAACATTTGATTTGGAAGTATTAGTGCCGATTTTCTTTATTAAAATTTAACAAATTAACTTTCTCTTTTTCATTTTGTTACTGAAGAAATGAGCTCAAGACAAAGACAAAACAAAATCTAACACCTGTTTCTCAAAAAAAAATCTCACTTTGTAACTGTTATTTTGAGTGACTTAGAAATATTAATTCCAGTCACCAAAATACAAATTTGCATAAACTTTATTTTTTGACCGAAATGTTAGGATGATTGTGGTAATTATTTTTTATTTTCAGATGCACTTTCGTACTGATCTGAAAATGCAGCAGGACTAAGAAAACTAGAGCAAAAGTAATCATCGATCTGTCAGTATAAGGGTTGGTAAACTTCTGCAAAGCACCAGATAGTAAATACCTTAACTTCTGTGAACCACACGTTCCATGTACAAAGTGATCGACTTCTCCTGTGACACACAAAGGCAATCATAGACAATACATAATGAATGTCCATACCTTTGCTCCAACAAAACAGTTTCAAAAAATAGGAGACAGATTTGGCCTATGACTATATTTTGCCAACTCCTATCTTAATCTACTAATTAAGAAAGAATACATCCGGGATTTAGTTACTAAATTGGATTTGTTTCAATTGAAAATTATATCCTCTTCTTACCAGTTTCTTCCACACAATTGAAAAAAAAGGCTACAGAGAGTCAATCATGGACAGAAAGCCCATAGTGGACTGAAAGTGCATTTTTTAATAAAATTCAATTACTCTGTTCTCTGAATGTTTTCTCTAGTCTACCTAGTTAGCCAAAATTTAGCACAATTTATTACCAAATTCCTTATCCTTTGCAGAATACCACCCCCAAAATACCTTTTAACTTAATATGCCATCCTATTGTATTTAAGACTCACCATATAAACATATGAAAGAAGTTTATGATTTTAGTAGTCATGGAAAGCAATTGTCAACAAATAGGTTTTAAGTCTACATATTCTTTGCCTTATTACTATCAAAATTGTAGCAAGCCAGCATCTATCTGAATATTTTAAAGTATGCTATTTAAATGATAAAATTTAATGAAATATAGTGGTCTCCTGTCCCATATTTCCACAATTTGGATCTATTTGCATCCAACTTTTTAAAACTTGTTCTCTATTAATTTCCTTCTACATTTCTAAATATTTTTTTTATGCTGACATTATCTGATTCATTAGTTTTTGACTTTTTAAATTTACTTTCTTCATGGCATTTTAATATTTACCTATTTTAAATTCTTCACAGGGTTTACCCTCTCCATATCTTATCATATATGTTTATAACAATTTTGGTAAAACAGATACTTTGATGTTTATGCTATTATATACAGTCTATTTATGTTTCCAATATTTTTTTTTCCCTGAGTGATCAAATAGAGGTTTAAATCCTCGATATCAGTTATCCTGTTTCTCCTCTCCCCCCCCCCCCCCAATTCTTGTTTCTGGCTTTTCTGTTATTTGTAATGCAAAGGCCTTCCCTTCTTTAGCATACCAGTTTGCTGCTGCCAGCCAGATCGATTTTATTCCACTGTATATAGAATCTCACTGTGAGACTTCCTGTTTACCCCATAGGATTTTCTTTTCTTTCTTGATCATGTATGTCCCTCTTTACAAAAAATTAATTCTTTCTTCTGTTAAAGTTCTAGTTACAGGAGCCTCCTAGGAAAGGATAAGGAGGGCCATCTTTACTTTGTCATCAGTATCTTTATTATACTTTCAAAGAAGAATGATGATAATTTAATAATTTCAAAATCATTTTTTCTCAGTAATTTGAAGAAATTACTCAATTATCTTCTACAATCCAATGTTGCATTTGAGAATTCTAATGACATTTCATTTTCATTTCAATGATTTTGAAAGTGATTTTTTTCCTCAATGGAAGTCACTGTTCCAACATTTTACAATGAAGTACCTTGAAGTGTGTCTTTCTAGTCATCATTCACTAATGAGAATGAGCCTGTTCAATTCAAACATGATGTTTCATGTATTATTTCTTTAATAGCCCTGTCTACTCCTTTTGCTGTTCTTTCTTTACAATTTTCTATTTATCTTCTATTATAGTGATCTTTCTAGTATTTTTCTGTAAACTTGGAGATCTTCACATTTTTCCTTTCCATTCTCACAACTGAATTTATTTATTTTTTTGTCACAATTACAACATGTAAGAATTGTATCTTCCTTTTTGATATTTTAGTTGCTAGCATTATACTTATATTTAAATTTTAATTTATTTAATTTTAATTTACTTCCCAAGTCAGTGGAAGGATCTTGCTCTCTTATTCCCATTGAAGATAGATGGCCTCACGAGCACTGACATGTTTCCTTTTCCTTCTGGGCATTTAATTATTGCTGTAAAACAATTCAGTAATGCCATTTCCTACCCAGTTGATAAAAAGACATGTGTGTACAGGAGGTGCTCCTATAGGATTCTGGATCCTCTATCCACTTGAATATTGTGTGACCCTGAGAGTCATCTACAACCAGAGTAAACTTTGAAGAAATACAATTACTAGTATTACTACTACCGTCAACACCAAAGCAACATTAAATGATTAATAATAATAATATTAATAATAATAATGCTAATAATAATAATAGTGTAAATACATATATGTTCATTTTCTTAAGCCACTGAAGTGGCCTTTTCTACCACAATGATCCAGTTTCTCCTGAATGATTTAAATTCAATATTGTTTATTATCTCACTGAGAATTTATTCATGTTTATTTTAAGCTTGGTTGTACTTTTTACATTTTCTCTGGTCAGCTTTAAATATTTTTTCTTTTTGTTTATGTTTCATATCTGTCTTTTTCACTTTGGTAGCATTTCCTGAATGTTTAGTAATCTTTGGTTTTCTGACTGTCTTAGAAATAACTTAATAGCTTATTCTTAAGTATATGTTTGAAGTCAATGCTCTAGAGTGATTGGATTTTTATAATCCCTCAATTATAAGATCTCCAAATGTCCAGGTTTATTTATTTATCTGAGAAATTTCAGGTTTTTTCTAATTTTCAAAAAAAATGTGTGATTTCTTTGGCTGTATACAATTTATTGCCAATGTTTTTGGACTAGAATTTAGAAAGACTGCTGTGTTTCTTATGCAGCAGATTTTGGTTTAGCACATCAATATCACCATATTTTTTTTAAGTTTTATTTATTTAAGTAATCTTCTACAACCCAGCTGGAGCTCAAATTCATGTTACACTCGAAAACCTGATTTTCGAGGCAAAGATGATACTAATGGGAAAAATAATGATTGTGATTTATTAAATGTTTAATGTATGTCTGTAGTTTTTGAAACAGTTTGTGTGCAATGCATCAAGTAATCTTTCTCAGCCAATTAGATCTTATGCTACTTTATGTATCAGTAGGTAACTTATTCAAGGTCAAAGAGTTAGTAAGTACAGGATTCAGAGTATGAATACAAGTCTGTCTGATTCCAAAATTCTCAATCTTTCAAATATGTTGGTGTTGCTGAAAACAATACCAATGGCAAAGATATAGCAACAGAGGGATACATTCTATAAGAACGACTTGATTAACCAAATTGCCATTATTTTTACTTAAAAATAAAATATAGACATATTGACATATTTTTATTCTTTGGAAGTTGTAAAAGAACATTATTTTCTGGCAAAAATAAAACAAAGTCTTGGATAAATATGTAATGTTTTAAGACTGAGAAATTGGAATTAAGAATAAGTTGAGTGTGAGTTGATATAAAGAAAAATTGAAAAAATTACTGAAGTAATCGCATGTTATTAGATAATATGTTTAAGAAAAAAGGAAACTTTAGTTTTCTATCATAATTAATTTAACAGGTTTTTGATAAAGAGATCACAGATATGTAGAAATTCTTATTCTATATAAATAAAAACCTGTAAACACACATACAAACATATACACACACATGAAAATAAATGTCCCATTCTCACAGAATTCAGTTATTATGACATCATAATGTAACTACTGCAATTTTATTGTTTATTTTAAATTTAAGTATATTTTCAAGTCATAAAGATATAAACTTTGATAACACCAGACAACTTTGCATTGAAAATGTTTACATGTATTTCTTGTAGAGACAATTCACTTGAATACCAAAGTAAACTTTATTTACTGATACCATTTTACTTAACTAATTATTAACTTTTTTTTTTCCTGTTTGGGCAGTGATTAAAAATAGTGCTTACAATCAATGGCTTTGTTCCTTGTTTTGTTGAAAGTGAAGAGATAGTGTCATGAAATTCAAGAAAAAAGGACAATTATTCTGAAAGTGAATGAAACTACTCTATTGTTTGACAAAATGGCACCCTAATCATCCAACCATCTCTTCCTTTGACATCTAGAAGTCCTCATTGTGTGTCCAATGATGAATGCTTTGTTCAGACTGTACATTTTGAGCTGTTGAAAGTAAGGGCATCTGCCATTTTTATGCTTATGTGGCCTTACACAAAACCCCTTCTGTTATTTGCCTGACAGAGGAGCACACATCTCCTGTTTCAGCAGAAAGCCTCTGTTGAGAGTTTAAACTTCCAGTTTCTTTGCCAAACAAATACCCTATCCGTGATCAAAGTAAAGCAAGGTTTTGACATTCAAGTTCATGTTTAGCATCCATAACAGATATTAAAAATGGGGGGAAACCCTTTAATTCTAAGGAAATAATTTGATTAGTATCTGGAAATTGGCATTTCACCAAAAACTACAATGACCAACAACACAGAATGCAGGCTTTATTTTGCCCTACTCTAATTTCTCACCATTCCTACTTTCTCAGGACTTTACCAAACACACTGGCCTTATGGTTTTTCATTTTCTCAGAGGCAATTTTTCAAATTATCCCCTAGATTCATTTAAAATTATTCTATACATATATCATCTGTATGCTTTCTCAAATTCTTTATTTCTCTAGGATTCAATTTAATCACCACAGTTCCATAGAAATTGCTCCTTCCTGTGAGGGTTAACAATGTCTCCAGGTTCTCAAAACCAGTGGGTCTGTCTGTGCTCTTCTAACACCATTTCTCAGAAGCAGGTGAAACACTGCATGTACTTACTGTATTGTAACGTTTACCACATTTTATTCTATTATCTATTTATCTCCATTGCCCTGGAGTGAGGCCAGGTACTGCCTCTTTTAGTCTATTAATCAAAAACGTCCAGCAAAATTCCTGGTACAAATTGGAACTCCAAAAACATTTAACTAATGAATGCACAATGAGATTTAGTAGTGTATTTTAATGCTCTTATCTACTTCTCCCTGCTGTCTGGGCATCGGGAGCAATACATTTCAAATGACTTTAAAGTTTAGTGGGATCATATGATTGATTCTAGCCAATGGATAATTAATTAGCAGAAATAACGTGCCACTTCTGGGCTAAGATTTTTAATTACCATTGCCTCTGGTACTGTTTTCCCTCATCCCAGTGATATTGGAAATATGTGTTGAGAAAAGATAGTATATGAACAAAGCAGCCGGAATTGCTGCCAAATAGAGCACGTCTACCCTGGAGTTTCACCCACATCACAAGAGACTTGGATCCAGCACGAAATAAACTTCTGTTTTATTATGCCAAGATACTTCCAAGAAAAGAAAAGAACACTTCAGGGACAAAAGCTACTCAATATTCACATGTTGCAAGTTTGCCGAACAAGAAAGGAAGCCAAGTCCCCTAGACCAATTTATTCTTAACATGTGGTCTGCATATCACTGATTGTCAACTGGGCACTTGAAGTGTGAGGTCAAAACTTATTTCCTTATAATAGTAAGGCAATGTTTTTATTTTCACTGTTGATATTTCCACTGACAACTCATAAACAGTGGTGGACAAAACTGCTGGCAGCTTAGCAGGTTATTAAGTCAGGGAAACCAAATAGTTATACCAGCCATTGTATTCTTTACTCCTAAATAGTCCCAGGAGAAATACGCCAATTTCACTTAAGAGTAGTCTTAGTGAAAATTTATTAAGCAGGAATTTATGAACTTGTTATTTATTTAATTTTATTAATTCCTGGACCCTGAGTTAACACTGCATTAATAGTCTTTGTGTAAAAATGAGAAGTCTGCGTGTATCTTTTTTGTCATGAGGAAAGAACTTGCACAATTGTGTGAATTGTGAGCTGAATGGCTGCGTTTTCATGAAAGACCATTTTACTTGAGCAGACAATTGACCGAGTGGGACTTACCTAACTTGGGTATTTGCATGTTTCACAATAATGACAAAGTGAGTCTATTCCTTCAAAAAACAACTTATGGTAACAGGTAATTAAAAGCATGCACATGAGAGTGTTTTTTAAAACACAAGAACAAAAGTTAGGTTATATAAATCCAAAGACGTGAGCATTATCTCACTGAATTTAGGCTTCACATTGAAAGGGCAAGTCTTTCACAGTATTTTATAATGTATAGAACAGTAAGGGAATAATCTTGACTAGCTCATTACTTTAAGAACAACCAAGAAACAAAAATGCATTAAGAGAGAAAAAAAATAAGTCTAAAGCCACTAATTACTGGAAGAAGAAAGCACTTTATATTTAAGTCTACATTCTTTATATTAAAAAAATACTGTATTGTTGAAAGTCTCCTTAATGGATGGAACGTACCTGTCAGTTCAAGATCCCAGTGTGTGAGTATATGTGTGTGTGCAGAGAGAGAGCACAAGACGATTTTGTCCATCTGTGTTCCTCTAGAAATACTTATTTCTAATATTTTACTAAAGAATAGAGAGAATGTTGCAATCATTCTACTAAAGAATATAATGAAGATTGCAAGCAAAATTAAGGATTATACTAAAAAGTCGTTTTAATTGCTGAACAGTTTTTAAAATGTGAAAGGATTTAGACATAAGTCATACATACTACATCATTATTAATAGTCTGTGGGAAGATCAGACACTGAGTCAGTGAAAAGACCTTTATTTAAACAGGCCAGTGACCACAAAGCCATTTTAAAAGGCCATTAAAAACTAAGTCAACAGATCCCATTTCCCCAAGCTAATTAACAACAAACAGGCAGCATTGAATCATTTTGTCTATGAGACTGTTTTTCATTTTATAAAGCTGCATTGGCAGGGGCGTATTTCTATTTATCTCTGAGACAATATTCCATAGGCCTGAAAAGAGAGGAAAAAGTAATTTTTTCTCCCCTCTTATGTAGGAACTTTGCTCCCACTCCTACCCCTGGTGAGTTTACCACACTGGGACCTCTGAGTTAAGAGTTGTCAGTCATATTGGCTTAAAGGATTTAAAAGTGTCTTTTTAAAATTTGAGTTTCCTTAATATTAACTGGCTTAGGCTAATCCCCTTGTCTCTATGTGGCATCTAGGAATGGGCTCCTACCAGTGTAGAGAATCCAAGGGACAATACTCCAATATGATGAGTAACAGGAAGAATGACAGAATAAGAAGAGAGAAAAGGAAGTCCAGTACCAGGTTCACATTCACAGGGGTGGCCAGAGTACCTGAAACTAGGAATGGATTCGAACTAAGGTTGCTTCTAGCAACCCACAAAACTTAGAAAATAAAATGATGTAAACTGAGAACTTTCAGCTACAATGCTTTCCATTCCTTAGCCAAGTGGGTAAAGTATTTTCCATTTTTGAGTTAGATTATAGGACGGCAGTATTTTAATCTTAAAATAAGTGACAGCCTTAATCTTGTGTCTTTAAACCAATGCCATCTAACAATCCATCAGAATTTCCTTTCCTTTTAAGAACTATTTCCTTGATTGCGATTATGTAGTTGCAGTGGGGGGATTTTAAACCCGGTGTCCTGCCCTTTGGTCAAGGTATGACACATGATGCACGTATTTTCAGTAACCAATACACGTGGATCAAAGAATTGATCTAGTGTTGAAATATTACCTATTTTGTCTGTGCCAATTGAAGGTGATTTTTTTGTCACTTGAAATTTAAACATCATTAGGACAAAATATTAGACCAGTTTTCTTTTTTTTTTTAATGAGGAAACAAAAAAATCTAGTTATATGAAAGTTTAATCTATAATTATTAAATCCTTTTTTAAAAGCTGTCCCTGTGAGGGTCCATGCTCCAATGGCCAGTAAACATGGAGTGGCATGCCAGGTAAGTATATTTCACTGAGAACAGAGGCAGTAGTGCCTTCCACAGGAAGGCTAGAGTGGAGAGTGTAGTAGAATATCTTGCCATTTTTGGTTAAACCTGTATTTTGTGAACTTTTCATGAAGCATACATATCAGGATGATGTTAATTGTTTCCACTGTCTAACATCAAGAAGCAGAAGAAAAAACTCAGAATATTCATTCTCAAGTGCAGTCATTAACATTGGATTTCAGGAAAGAAGTGTCATCCCTTCATTCTTACTACAAGGTAAAAGGGAACTGTTAAACCAAGATGGGGAAAAAGTTAGGACTGAGATATTTCCAATAATGAGCTTACTATGATATGTTCATGTAATATAGTATATGAAAGAAATAAGAGTATGTTTCACTACCAAATGTACATATTCAAGATTCAGCAGCCATAGGAATATTTCTATCTGAGGCAAAAAGAGGGACATGTGCACCATGATTTGTTTTATACAATACTTAGAAACATACACAATAACATATTTTTGTCGATAAAAATATATAATAAAATCAAAGAAAAGCCTGATAAAGCATAAAGAAAGAAAAAAATGGGATAGAAAAAGTAAGGAATCCACAAGATACTCAAAATCATGAAAATATTCTGCTTTCCACTGTTGGTGGGTGTAGGGTAATTCTTGTATCACTGTTTTTATGCCTTTCATATTTGTATAAAACTACTTGTGTTTAATATTCAAAATATAATTTTAAATGATTTTTTTCTGAATTTAATTTTGTTCTAATTAATAAACTATTTTTAGGGCAGTTTTGGGTCCGCAGCGAAACTGAATGAAAAGTGCAAAGATTTCCCATATAATTTCTATCCTTTTTTTTTTTTAATGTTTATTTATTTTTGACACAGAGAGAGAAACAGAGCATGAGCGGGGAGGGTCAGAGAGAGAGGGAGACACAGAATCTGAAGCAGGCTCCAGGCTCTGAGCTGTCAGCACAGAGCCCAACACGGGGCTCTAATGCATGGACCGTGAGATCATGACCTGAGCTGAAGTCGGACAGTCAACCCACTGAGCCAACCAGGCGCCCCTATAATTTCTATCCTGACACATGCATAGCCACCCCCATTATCAACACCAATCACCAGGATGTTTCATTTTTTATCAAGGATGAACCTACATTGACACATTATAATCACCTAAAGTCTATAGTTTACCTTATGGTTCTCTCTTGATGTTGTACATTCTATGGGTTTGGATAAATGTATAATGACATGTACCCATCATTATAGTATCACAGAGTGTTCTCACCACCCTAAAAATTATCTGTACTCTGCTACTCATCTCTCCCCCATCCCCAATCACCCACAGAAATTAATGATTTTTTTAATTGTCTCCAGTTTTGCTTTTTTCAAAATGTTGCATACTTGGAATCATGCAGTATAAAGCCTTTTCAGATTGTCTTCTTTCACCTAGTAATATGCATTAATGTTTTTCCATATCTTTTAATGGCTTGTAGCTCATTTCTTTTTTTTATTTTTAAAGTTTTTATGTTTTTTAAGTAATCTCTATGCCCAACATGGGGCTCAAACTCACGACAACAAGTTGCATGCTCTACTAACTGAGCCAACCAGGTGCCCCTCTCATTTCTTTTTAGTGTTGAATTATATTCCGTTGTCTGGATATACTACAGATTATTTATCAATTCACCTACTGAAGAACATCTTAGTTACTTCCAATGTTTCAGAATTACAAATAAAGCTTCTCTAAACAATCACAAGTTGGTTTTTGTTTAGACATAAGTTTTCAACTTATTTACATTAATATCAAAGAGCACAATTGCTGAATCACATGGTAAGAGTATGTTTAGTTTTGTAAGAAACCACCAAAGTGTCTTCCAAAGTCACTTCCCCACTTTGTACTCCTACCAGTAATGAAAGGAAGTTCCTATTGCAAGTCAATACAGTGCTACTGCAGATACAATGATGCATATCAGAATACCTATCTTCATGGACATTACAGTTTATTAGCAATGATAACACACACACACTCACACACATTCACACAAGTCTGCTAAAGTTTTCTTTAATGCTGGAATTTCTAAGGGTATGTTCTTAGGAATTAGATCTCTAAATAGAAATTCTTAAGGCGGAAGTGAATAAAAGCTCATTTTTCATTTTATTTCAGTACAGAATGTCATTTGATTAAATAAATAATGGTTTTACAGTTTCTTGATGTTCCCCCAGAAAATGTCTGATAACACTGAAAGAAAAAGCCCATTTGGCATACTACATATTGCCATTTGCAAAATATAAATTATGTGTTGAACATTATATTAGGTAGTATATATACCACATTACTTCAAATCAAAAATTCATCATTTGTGAAATATCTAAACTAAAAGGAAAAATTCAGTCCAAATAATCATAAGAATTTATCAGTTTAATTTACACCCTAGACATGTAAAAATGTGATAAAAACTATTTCTCATTAATTAATAAGATATTTTCCTTATTATCCCTTTTAAAATGTGATGAAGTGTAATGTTATATTCATTTTATAAATGAGATCACTGATTATCAAAATGCTGTTGCCTGACAAAGTTACAAATACAGGAAATGAAATAGTTAGGATTAATATGTGGTTACTCAATCTCTACTCATACTTTACCAGTTAATTTGGAAGCAGAAGTTAAGTTCAAATTAATATAAAATAAAATTTAAAATTTACTGTAAAAAGAAGCTTATTCTTAATAAGAAAACACATAGATTAGAAAACTGAACATCATGAATGTATCATTATATCTATTCAGGCATTTTCTAATTCTCTGAAATGTGTATAATTTTCACATATTTTCATGTCTTATGCTTTTCTTGATTTAATGATTCTTCCCTAATACATTGCTACTGGAACAGATTGAATTGCTTTAGGCATATTTTTTTTCCTGGTTTACCAAGAAGAAAATTGCTCTTTATATGATACAATCCCAAAGTAGTTGGTAGTCTTTACAAATTAATGACAATATGTCTTTTAAAAAATTCCTCTATCTTGTGATTTTCCTAACTATAGTCTAGTAATGATCACAAATTCCTTCAGCTTTTATTCTTCCCTGATGTTGCAATTTGACTAATTCCTTGACCTTTAAAACTTTATTAGCTATTATGGTATTAAACTCAGAAGTAGAGAATTGCCCAATTTCAAAAAAAAAGATATATTTTAAACAGATTTTCTACTTTGTAATAATCATCTTTAATAAAAATATTCAATAGAAAGCACGGTATGTAAGGTTTATCCTAGACAGTACGTATGTTAATAATTACGAAAAAGAAAAGAATCTATTGTAAGAATCCCAAAATGCTCAATAGAAAAAACAAACGTAGCACATAGCAACAAAAATAATAGGAAATAAAGCCATAACATCAACTATGTTTAAAAGTGAAAAAATCTTCTCATTTATGTTGTCAAAAAAAGATGAAATGGTGTGGCATATAATGATAGGGGTCAGTCCATCAGTATGTATTGGGATGAGGGTCAGTTATGAATGGTGGACATCAAGGTGGAAGACACAGGGATGCAAATGGGGCATCTCAGCTTATACCTTATTGTATAATTGGACTTTGGAACAGTGCAAAATATTTTGTATATTAAAATAGAAAATTAAATTTAAATAGATACAAATTTACTTCTTAAACACTGAAAATAACATGGAATAAGTGAACTGGTGTTTTAAGTTGGTAAAAAAATCACATAGAGATTTCAAGCTTTTTAAAATGCACTATTTTGATTGTATGTCCTTAGCGAGATATTTAAAATACATATATATTTAAAATTGTAAAAGTAGCATTATTTTGAAATTCTGATATACTATTTTACATGTAAATGTATATATTGGTATAAAGAAATAAATATTTTAAATGGTGTTAAAATAATTGAAAAAAGGAGGCTCTAATGCCATGCTGGCCTACCAAAGTAAACCACAATCTAAGCCCGTAAAGACCTCAAAGTTACAAAATGAAGACACTAAGGACAACCCATCACAAACAGCCAACTAGACTTAAAGCTATAGCCAATTAAATAATTTCTTTTCTTTGCTTCCACATTTTCTTGATGGCTCCAGGTGGCAGAGGGTTCCCAACCACTTTCATCTTGACACTGCCCAATTCCAATCAACTTTTGTTCAAATAAACTCTTAAAATTTTTAATATATTTCAGTTTATTTTTTAATAAGAGGATAGTAACTGTTTTTTCAGAATAATAAAAAAAGGAATTAAGTAAAAGCCTTGAAATGTTAAAATTGAAATGGATCTCATAAAAATACGTCTTACAAAAATACATATTTCTTGGGGTCCCTGGGTGGCTCTGTTGGTTAAGCACTGGACTCCTGGTTTCAGTGCAGGTCATGCTCACAGTCCTGAGATCAAGCCCCGCATCAAGCCCACACTGGGCATGGAGCCTGCTCGGGATTCTCTCTTCCTCTCTCTCTCTGTCCCTCTGCCCCCTCAAAATAAATAAAAAAAACTTTAAGAAGTACATATTTTTTTTTCTCTTCTCATTCAGAAGGACAAGGAATACATAGTTAACACCAACTACTAGGGCTCAGACTGTGGAATCTAAATATGATTTCCCACAACAGAGACACAGGGCTCTTTGGAATAATGGTCACCATAGAACAACATGTATCAAAAGGTAAAAAACCTGCCAGAGCAAGGATGCATGTTGAAGGAGAGAGGCATCAATATGAAATACTCAGGTGGCCCCAAATGAGGCAAGTTTAACATAAAAAAAAAAGAAAAGAAAAAAGAAAAAACAAGACTGACTAGTGACTGAAACTGAAATTAATTGAATAAATATAAAATCCATGATATTTAATATTTGAAAAAGAAAAAAAATAACACAAATAAAAACTTAGTCACCATTGAAATAGTTACTTCTTATTCCAAATTTTGGTGATTAGAAGGGAAAATAATGAATTTACTCTTCCTTTCTTATGTATATTGTATCTCAAGGTAATCAAATGACTTTAACTGGTGACAGAAAGTCTGCTTTAAAAAGAAATTCAACTAGTAAATGTGGAAGGAATACGAGAATTTATTTTTTTTTAAATATTTTTTTTTAATTTTTTTTCTCAACGTTTATTTATTTTTGGGACAGAGAGAGACAGAGCATGAACGGGGGAGGGGCAGAGAGAGAGGGAGACACAGAATCGGAAACAGGCTCCAGGCTCTGAGCCATCAGCCTAGAGCCTGACGCGGGGCTGGAACTCACGGACCGCGAGATCGTGACCTGGCTGAAGTCGGACGCTTAACCAACTGCGCCACCCAGGCGCCCCAGGAATACGAGAATTTAAAGATTGTTATTTGCAACCACTAATGAAATAAATGATTCAACCAAAAATTATCAATAGATGAAATTATAAGATGGAAATTTGAAGTTTTATAATGAAGAGATCAGTCTTTTGCCAATTCACTGATACATTTAAAAAGACAACCAGATATTATGTTTTTTGTTGGTTGGTTTTGTTCGTATGATGCAACATGAACTCCACAGTCTGTATAGGTCTTTATTTTTGCAAAAACAAAACCGAAAATAGCTTGAATCTAAAAGCTAATCAAGATTTTAGAGCTAAATCTAATTTGCAGGAAATGCAAGAGATAGTGGAAAACATTAAATAGCATAATGAAAAAGCAAATGAACAAATGCATAGCAAAACTGACTTAGTTTCTTCAACAATGACTTGGCTTTTTTTTTAAATGAAGGGAATATTGTTCTTATTACAAGAAATTTAAGAGAATAATCATCAAATGCAAAATGTTTACAGAAACTCCTCCCCATGAACCCTTATTACTGTCTGTAACATTCATTTCTTCTATTATAGCACTTGATATATTGCATATGATTTATTTATTTATGTGATCCACTTTTACTAATTTAGATCCTCAGTCAGGATTATATTTTATTCATTACTGTTTTATTCCCATCTAGCATGGTTCTTGATTCACATAGAATGGCATATAAAACGCTCAATGACTAGTTCTGAAAATATCTTCATTGGGAAATGTCTGAGTTTTATATTGCTATAAAAAAAATCACCACAATCTTAACAGTTTAAACAACACACATTTATTACCTAACAGTTTCTGTGATTCAGGAGCCTAAGCCTGGCTCAACTGGGTTGTACAAAGTCTCACAAGACCATAATCAAGAAATCAGTTGGACTGCAATCTAATTTGGAGACTTGCTACAATGATCACTGGGATTGTTGGCAGAATTTTTTTTCCTTGCTATTGTGAGATTAAATGCCCTGGCTTCTTGCTGTAAAACATACTCAGTTCCTGGAGAATATTCTCAGTTCTTTGCCACATGGTATTCCCAATATATCCACTTAGTTCATCAAGCCATCAAGGAACGTCAGTAGGGTGAGTCCAAAAGCAAGCTCGAGTGTTATATAATGTGATGTAATTATAGAAATGACATTGCATTACCTTTCCCATAATCTATTGGTTAGAAGCAAGTTGCAGGTCCTGCATACTCGGAGAGGGGATTATACAAAGGCACGATAACTAGAGGTAGATGAGGGAGTCACCTTCTAGGCAGTCTCACATAGGACATTATGTGTAATATTGTTCAAAATCCATTTAAACAATAAATTGCCAAAAGTGCTTGCCCTATTGTGGAATTTAATCTCCTTGTAAATAGCCACAGTTAAACCTAAAAAATGTTTAGAATTATGTTTCACATTAATGTATTTGATTTTTTTCAAATAATGAAAGCCATTTGAATTAGACTGAATTGCTACAGGGATTGTGAGAGCAACAAATTAAAACATAGTTTCATAAAACAATATTTATGATATTTTATATTGAAATAATGCACAATTATGTTGTTTTTGATGTACATCCTATACAGTTATTTGTTAACAGATTACTTAACTCTAAAAAATCAATTTTTATATATATAAACATTGTATTTCCTATAGCTATTTCATATATATTCATATATATACTATATTTCATATATACTTTTGGGATACATAAGGGTATAAATAAAGATGTGGAAGTAGATATAGATGTAGGTGTATTTTTTATTCCCAAGTTACATTATCAATAGTGCTGAAAGGGCATGTCCTAATGTGTATATCCAGGCGATTGCTTTTCTTTCAAATACCTAGAATGTAATTGATATTCTCAGAAGCTTATAGTATAAGACTCAACACAATAAAAATGAATAATCCAATTAAAAATGTGTAGAAGACATGAATAAAGTTGTCCAAAGAAGACATACAGATGACCAACAGACACGTGAAAAGATGCTCAACATGACTCATCATCAAGGAAATACAAATCGAAACTACAATGAGATATCACCTCACACCTGTTAGAATGGTTATTATGTTAACAACAATAAACAACAGGTATTGGCACAGATGGGAAGAAAGGACAACCCTTTTACACTGTTGGTGGGAATGCAAACTGGTGCAGCCACTCTAGGAAACAGTATGGAGGTTCAAAAAGCTAAAAATAGAACTACCCTATGGTCCAGCAATTCTACTATTAGGTATTTCCTCAAAGAAGACAAAAACACTAATTCAAAGGTTACATGCACCCCATTGTTTAGAGAAGCATTATCTATAATAGCCAAACTATGGAAACAACCCAGTGTCCATCAACTGATGAAAGGATAAAGAAGTGGTATACATAAAATAGAATATTACTCAGCCATAAAAAGGAATGAAATATTGTCATTTGTAATGATGAGGACTGAGCTAAAGTATTATGCTAAGCAAAATAAGTCAGTCAGAGAAAGACAAATACTATGATTTCACTCATATGTGGAATTTAAGAAACAAAATAAGTGATCATAGGGAAAAAGAGAGAGAGAAAAACCAAGAAACAGACTCTTTAATATAGAGAACTGATGGTTATCAGAGGGGAGGTGGGTGGGGGAATGGTTACATAGGTGATGGAGATTGTGGAGTGCACTTGTCCTGATGAGCACTGAATGCTGAATCACCGTATTGTACACCTGAAACTAATATTACATGGTATGTTAACTAACAGAAATTTAAATAAAAATTCTAAAAATAGAGTAATGTTTAAATGAAAGGAACCTAGCTCTACTGTTCATACACTCTTGTGAAAGAGTGTCTTATAGCCCTTTCATTTTCAAAACAATAAATATGTTGCTCCCCCACAAAATGCCTATAATTGAAACAAATGTTTAAAATCTAAAAATTCTAATTGGTGATAGAATTTAAAAGGGAATTTTACTTTTTATTTTCAAATAGTTCACTAAAATTGGCTATCTAACCATATATTTATCTAATCAAATATTTATCTACCTACCTACCTACCTACCTACCTAAAAGGAGATAATTTTTACTTTCAAATTACTCTGATCCTCAGTTATATGTATGGGTTTCTAGACTCATATAAGTAATTCAGAATTTGAGAAGAAAAATGGTAAAGAGCAAAGGTCTCTCTAATATGATGATTAATCTTGTGAAATAGAAAAAAAATCTCTAAGATTTTCTTGAGCTGCCCTAAGAGGAAAGAGTGATTTATTTCTTCCACCACATGTCATGTTGGCAAAGAAACAACTTCTACTGAACTTACAATCACGATAATCAGTACCTATACTTGTATTTTTTTTCATTAATTTGTTTCCTTAGAGATTCCATAAAAGTCCATACCAAACCAAAGGGCATTACTGAGGTAACATTCTACCTAATCTTATATGAAGGTATCTAAGAATATATGATTATACATATATTGCCATACTTTTACTATATATTCCAATATATGATTGGATTCCAATATATAAATACTGTGATGTATTGTTTGCATATTATTAAACAAAATTATTTTACTACTGGAATTATAAAATATAAAACACAACTCACTAAATAAAATATGAATCCATGTCAAATGTTCAGGAGGTTCCATATTTTTATGATTAAATATCTGGTAACACCTGCTCTTAAAGTGTTCTACAAGTAAAATATTGCTGTGTTATGATTGGGTGTCTCAGGGAAAAAAAAGTGACCAATGTTTAATGGAAATAAAAAAAAACAACTTATGAACAATCTTTCCCTATCCATAAAACATCCATATAATTTCTGTTCTTTCCTTTCTCAAATAATTGCAAATACACAGCCAACTTTGATTTTAATAGGCAAATCTGTAAGCTGTTCCATTAATTGTGTTATTATTTATTATTTATTTTTGAATGCTCCTTTAATATGTTTGTTCCAAATTTTTAATATTGTTATAATCTTCCCTACAATCTTTGAAAACACACCCACACATAAGGCAATGAATGAATGATAGTATGAAATAATATATCTCACTCACTCCAACTGAAGCCAGAGCCAAAGTTGGAGACAAAAATGATTAAGCCTACAGATATTAATTACATTGCTTAGATGCTAGGATCACAGAAGTACTGAGACTGGGAAATTCTCATCCTCAGAAATTTGACAACAATTGAAAGAAGCATGTAGCAAAATTATCAACAAAATAAAATAACTACCTATAAAACAGAAGTTACATCTGAAGCATGTTTCCCTATACCTCAAAATTTCTTGACAGTGTGTAGCTTAAGCTGTACTAATATACTTTCATGGTAATGTACATGCCTTTGGACTTGATGAGGTAACTAAATTAAACCAATACACACACACACACATACATACCCCTTAAATTATTTTTTATCTGGTTGTTCAAGGATACATGTGCAAAGATGTTCATAATAGCATTAACTGTAATAGCAGAAATTGGAAGGAATTAAAATGTTGTCAAATGGGAAAATGGATAAATAATTTTTGTCTTATAAAATACTAAAGATCAAGGAATTAGAGCAACATAAACTGTCTTGAATCTCCTAAACACTAAATACAATTTTACCTATTTTTCAACAAAAACTTAAAGTAACTATTATATCCCACGTAATCTCTTAGATTTTTAAGATGTATCAGAGAACAAATTAGTTAACAATTCCTGTTCTTGAGCTGGAGACAAAGAAATAGCTACAGAAGAATAAGAGTTTGCTAACGAATATAAAGCTTAAGCTATGTTTTAGGTGCTTTCATTAGTGCTCATATTCAATTATGCAAATGGTGCATATTTGTTATAAATATGTTCTATGATATAAATATATATTATGCAATGAAAAATACAAAAATAAATTTAAGAGCATGAGATAAAGATAAAACTAAATTTTAAAACTTTTTTAAAAATATTTATTTATCTTTGAGAGAGAGAGAGAGAGCAGGGGAGGGGCAAAGAGAGAGGGAGACACAGAATCTGAAACAGGCTCCAGGCTCTGAGCTGTCAGCACAGAGCCTGTCGCAGGCTAGAACCCACGAACCATGAGATCATGACCTGAGTTAAAGTCAACGCTTCACTAACTGAGCCACCCAGGTGCCCTGATAAAACTAAATTTTAAATGCCTATTTTATTTATTATTGATAGTAACCTGTATTTCTGTGGTTATAATGCTATTAATAATATAGTGAGAGTGATATGATTATATACATCAAAATTTTAAAACAGCCTCTTAAGCATTTTTTAGTATAGTGTTTCAAAGATCTGTTTTTAAATCTTTCTCACTTGCTGAAAATTATACTTCAAAAGTTAGGTGACTTGATTTAAAAAAAATTTTACATTATGGTAAAAAACAATTTCTGTTAAAATCATATTTTATTATAAGTTATATCATTATTGAATAATGAGATTAAAGAAAGAAAATAGATCATTTTTTTCTAACAAGATAAATTAAATGGTTTTTTGTCAATTGATATTATTTTGTTTCTAAAATTCTTTTATGGTCCAAAATTTAATATCTAGTTACCTAATTATATTCATATTCACATATGCAAACGTATTATTAATATATACCTACCTACTGGTGTTAATTGTGCAACTTTTTATTGTACATTGGAAAAGTACACATTTTGTCTTTTCAAGAGTCTTCACATCAGTTAGCATGAATTATCTTGGTACTGAATTTTCCCAAATTTCTTTATTTAAAATTAAAAAAAAATTTATGTACTTTTGAGAGATAGACAGAATGCAAGTTGGGGAGGGGCAGAGAGAGGGAGACACAGAATCTGAAGTAGGCTTCAGGCACTCAGCTGTCAGCACAGAGCCTGATGCAGGGCTCAAACTCACAAACCATGATATCATGACCTGAGCCAAAGTCGGACAATTAACTGACTGAGCCACCCAGATGTCCCACATTTTCCCAAAAACTGAATTAGATTTTCAGAAAATATATCCATATTACTATTAAAACTAAATGTGAAAAAGTTAATACTAAAATATATCAAAGAAATATTAGAAATCAAATACATGAACATATACATGTGTGTATATATTATATATAATGTATGTAAATATAAAGACATAAATTTATATAGAAGGAGATCCAGAATGTTTACTTGTTTAAATAGAAGAATTGTAAACTAGAATGTAATTTGCATTATTATCCTTTTTTGCAAGTTTTAAAAGGACTTATTTATAAGACATTAATTATTTAAATTGTAACAACTTAGGTATAAAAACCTTTTCATCTTTCTCCCAATACAAGTTTAGATAACAATTTGCTAGGCCTACAAAGCAAATACATGATCTTTTAAAGAGCTTTACCCATTTTAGCACTTGTGTGAAATCCAACTATCTGCATGAATTAAATGCCATGCTTATTACCAATTTTGCTCTCTATTAACTGCGCTATTGCAATAGGAATAAAATATATAGTCATTTTTAAACTAAAGTCCATTAAAAATTCAATTTGCTGAGGAGTTTAATTTACCTAGAAGCACTAAATGAATTTTGGATTAAAATCCAATTATCTTGATTTTATACAGTTTTATGCAATATTATAACTCTCTAACTCTTAGTTTTAAAGCTTCTGCATGAAATTTCCTTCTAATAGAAAGCATTTGCAATATGCAATTGCAAAACTTCAAAGTTACTTTTAATTTAAGAAGTTGTATGACCCTTACTTCTAGACTGAAAACAGGCTTTGACAAAAGAAAATTTAAAAAAAGAGAGAGAGAGGAAGGAAGAAATATTGTTTATTTATCTTTGATTAAAGTCACAATTCAGTAAGACATGAAAATTGTTCAAGTGAAAATTGGACTTTTCCACCATTTTTCACAAAAAGGAGAGGGAAGCTATTATCTTCCAAAATAGAATAATTTGTTTAAAATGATGCTTATAATTTTAGTTTTCCCAAATAGGATTTACCTCAGAATTTAAAATGTAAAAATTGTTGGCTTTACACACTTACGCATTCTGAGTATATGTGAGGGTGCATCTGGGCTGCTGCCACATGACCATTCATTCCTTCCTTCATCACTCAACCTCAAGATCTGGGGAAGTCATTCAAATGAAGACCACCACTGACCTTATCCCAGGAAGTGATGAGACAAAAAAGAAAATGAGTTGTGGTATAGGAGCCCCAGAAGAGCATTAGTCATTATTTGATACAAAGAAAACTCAATACACTCTTTAAATGTTCACTCTTGCTTTTACTTTTCTTCAAATATTAATTTTATTAATAATTTCTTAATAATTTTTTTCAAATTACAGAACTCTAAAATTTTATCTGTCCCTGAAGTGATGATTTAGCACATGAGGAAAAAAATATTGGTCATACACTAGTTACAAGAGGATATGACAAGAGAGGGACTGAGTAAAAGATTAGCAGACCTTTATATTTTCAGGGAAGAATATTCCTGGGAGTTGACATAACTAATTTTTAAAATCAAATTTTGTGTGGAATGTTAACTCTGTGTCTCAAGATCTAAAATATTATGTAAAAATGAAATGCAATGAGATGCATTCATGCTGAGCTGGTAGGGAAATCTTCTCCTCAACCCTCAATTACCTCAGGTTTTTTATAATAAGTAAAATCACTGCCATTTAAAAAATAAGACCTATGTAAATACTAGTGCTAGTGAAGATTTTAAAACATCTGTGTCTCAGCATATAAGGTAGATTTAAGATCAATCTGTTTTAAATCCTGATAAGGATATAAACTTGTTCATCGAATTGTTGCCCCAGGGACACAGGGTTTTCTTGGGTTTTGTTTGTTTTTCTGACAAGAGAAACTGGACAGTTTTATAATGATTGATGTAATTTTGTTTCTAACAGTTGTCTATAAGAGCAAGGTTTACAATACAGCGAATTACAAACAGATTAGGCAACAATCCTGAGAAGGCAGCTACTTATCAGTAATGCTCTCCCATCTCTGCTGCTTGTGATTACTTTGTCAAGTCAAATTGTAAGATTTACCAGTCCAGAATATAGTCTGCCAACGTCCAGAGAAAAAAACACACATTTTTGGAGACATGAATATTTCTTCATTTAAGACTTGACTTATAAATTGTGCATATATCATACACACACACACACACACACACACACACACACACACACATTACCCATAGTCAACTAAGGAATGGATGATAAAGGCCACAATAAAACCCCAAATTTCTGAATTGCAAGGCAAACAGACCATAATCAAGAAATTCTCTTCCCACTGGGTCTGCCTTCATTTCAGGGTTCAGAGGAAATAAACACACAGATTTGCCAATTGTAGGGATCACCATCATGCTTGCCATCAGATAAGTTATTCTGAAATGATAAATTCTTCTGTTGGAAGTATGGATAGAGTTGGCTCAAATGCCACTGAGATGTTAGAAATTATACTTTGATCTAGAATGCTTTTGAAAATCACTTTTGGCAAACATTTTGTTGGAGTTCTAACCAAAGAAAATTCGCACAATAAATACAAAAGTGTGTGTAGGTCAACATAAATGACCCAATTAACTTAGTTAAATAATCCCCAATTACTACTTAAAAATGTCTTAAAATTATTAAAATCTTAATCTGATGTAAAATCAGTTTTGGAAGAGAATACACACATCCTTTGAAGAAAGACATATTTCCTCTACCTCTCTTTTATATGACTATCTGAAGACCCATTAATTCAGAAAGAAAACACATCTGATGTCAAGTTCAAAAGCTTGAGATCTTATAATTGCCTGCAGAAAGTTATTTACCTTTTTAAAACAAGTTATTATGTAGCAGAAAAAATAACTCAGAGACAAACTGGAGGTAACGAGGAGTAGAGGAATTTCCCTTCAACCCTGAACCATCACTTAGAGATACCTTCCCTCACTTAGTGATCAGTGAAAAATAATTATATCTCAAGGTTCAGACACTGTAGTTTTTGTCAAGTACACAAGAAACAAATCTAAATTTGTTTGGAATGGAATGGGAAAACCATTCCCTGTTCATGGATCCAACGAACAGATATTATTAAAATGTTAATACTACACAAAGCAATCTACACATTTAATGCAATCCCTATCAAAATACCACCAGCATTTTTCACAGAGCTAAAACAATCCTAAAATTTGTATAGAAGCAGAAAAGACCCTGAATACCCAAAGCAATCTTGGAAAAGCAAAGCAAAGCTAGAAGCATCGCAATTCTGGACTTCACGCTACGTTACAAAGGTGTAAGCATCAAGACAGTATAGTACTGGCAGAAAAGCCAACACACTGATCAATGAAATAGAATAAAAACCAAAAAATGGGTCCACAACTGTGTGGTCAACTAATCTTCAACAAAGCAGGAAAGAATGTCTAATGGAAAAAGTCTCTTCAACAAATGGTGTTGGGAAAACTGGACTGTAACTAACAGAAGAATGAAAGCATGACTTATAAAGAAAAAAAAAAGAAAGAAAAAGAGAGAGAGGCAAACCAGAAAACAGACTCTAAACTATAGTGAACAAACCAAGGGTTGCTAGAGATGGGGTGGGTTGGCAGATGCGCTAAATGGGTGATGGATATTAAGGAGGGCACTTGTGATGAACACTGGACGTTATATGTAAATGATGAATCACTAAATTCTACTTCTGAAACCAATACTACACTACATGTTAGCTAAAAAGAATTTATATAAAAACTTGAAACAAAGAAAAAAATACTTGCATTTAATAAATGAATGAATGAATGAATGAATAAATAAATAAATAAATAAATAAATAAATAAATAAATAAATAAATAAAATTGAACAAAAAGACTGAGCTTTATATGTAAATAGCTGACTTTGGAATATGGTTGACAAAGAGGTTGTAGTAGGAATAGGAAAAGGACAATTTCCTGCCATTTTCTTGTTGTTGGAAATTACATAAACAAATTTGTTTTTCATGTGTTATTCCCTAGCATTATATTTTTGTCGGTTGTCATTTTAGTGGAGATTAGTTTAGTAAAAAACATTTAATATACTCTATGCAATGATTTAATGTTATACATATTAATTGTAATTCATTGGAGAGGGCTGCATCTAAAAAGTTGATGGCAACACTGTTAGTGCTGCTGTATTATAAAAATTACTATTCTCCCCTCAAGACACAAGCTTCCATGGGAAGCAGGCTAAGAAATATGTGAATTTCCAGTGGTTTTCTCTGATGCAAGGATAGCATTCCTCTAACTTTTGGGGGTTGGAGGTAGGTGTATATTGTTTAGAAAAGTGATTGTACAGGGTTTCCATGAAATCACATTTTAACCAGCTGACGCTGCTCAACATTCTCTAATATATATACATTTTTTAATGCATCAAAAATTTCAAATAATTTAGAAACAAATACTAATCCCAATAATTTCTAAATACATTAAATATATTTTAAGCTATTCAAACTATTTTTTATACATATCCTAATTTTCTACCTATTTTTTTATTTTTCTTCCTTAAAAAAATATTTATGAAGAGCATGCCATTCGTTTGAGACTGGGTTAACCTGTATTCAAAGGCATCATTTTAATTTGATCTAGTGAATCCACAATGATGTTTTATAATTATCAAAGTTCCCGAAGTGCTGTATTTCTTTCCAAGGGCACCAGGCTGTTTCCTGGTATTCTTTAATTTTCTTTGCTTCATGAGACAACTATTAAAGAATTTCAGATAAATTAATAGTTAAATCACAGATTACGCCAATTCCTTGATATTAATAACAGAAACACAAGCTGAAGAATATCAGTAACAAAGTAGAACATAAGAAGCTTCCCAATCTGCAAGTCTGTTACATTTGTAGAGTATATAGTATGCTTTCATTTACAATTATTTATCCTTTATCCAGCAAGAATCCTTTATTTCATTATTATTGGTGGTTATTAGCAGTTACTAACCCATGATTTTTCTCTACCCTTTCCTAAAATACTTCTTATACTTAGGGTGGAAGGAATTGTCTTTTACTATTTTCAGGACAAAACATTTAAACAGTAGTTTTAGGAAGTGTGTCACAGCAAGAGACTGTGAGAAACCAGTATCTGTTCATGTGTTTTGGGGTCCTTTACTTTACTTTTGTTGATGAAACTTTATCTTTACTACTAAGGACTAAATGGCAGAATTTCAAACTTTCTCATTTATCTTTCAAAGAAAAGTTTACACACAATGGCTTTTTGCTCATACATAGCTTAATACACCAATGGTTCCTAATTAATTCAAAGTATAACATTTTATAAACAGAGAATTGATGCATATTTTATGAGTAGTATATCAGTGTTCATCAATAATCAATACTTCAGTCAAATGTAAATTATCAGGTTGTTTGTCTTTATTCAAATATAAAGAATAATGCAATACTATTTAAAAATATGTATCTCCCTGAACTTAACTAACAGTAACAAATGTATCATCACTCAAATAAGAACTTGTTGGAATATTCAGGTATCATTGTCCCTCCATCAAAATAATCAGAAAAGTCATTATAGCAATTGTCCTCACCATTCCTAGACATCACCAAAGTAGAGAAAAAGAAACTCTTTGGTTCATTCAAAACGTTTTTAATGGTTTATTACTTTTATTTTTTCCTGAAGTGAACTTAATATGCACAATAGGAAGAATTAAAATATTTACTGAGAACCATTAAAAAAATAGCTATGGACTTTACTATGAATCTCCTGAGAAACTACCCATTCCATTCTATATTTTAAGAACCATATTCTCATTTTACTCATTGTATACAGACTGACTACATGAAAACATACAGAAATGATATAGCATTATCTCTTAGATTTATAATAAAGAAAATTATATTTATTTTTCAAACATTCAAGAGTTGGACAGGATAATTTATTTTCAGAAGACGTGTATGTCCTGCAAGAATTAACTCTGACAAAAATCTCTAAATACCAAAGATCAGCCCATAAATTACTGCAATTAACTAGAAGCAAATATTGAATTAATTACTTGAGCACATTAAACAAATAATATGTAATAATTCCTGAACTGGTGATATTTAGTGAAGATGATATGGTGGTATCATCTTGTGATATGCCTAGATTTATCTGGTTCAGTGATTCATGAAGTACTATAATACAGTTGATGTCATGCTGCTAATTTAGATTAAATATTAGAAAATTTAAAAGTAGAAATATTGAGTAATAGAATTTGTATTAACAATCCCCCCAAACACAGATACTGTAAACGACAAGACTGCCTAAATCAATGAGCTAATTACAGTAAGACAAAGTTTACTACAATTTAATTTACATGTTTTACTTCAAAAAAAAAAAAAACAACCCTCAAAACTAAACATCAAATAAACAACAAATCCATTTAGGTATGGTATGGGGAAGATAAGGCATAATAAATGAATTATTAAACCTGAAGACTTGGGGCTTTTATGTGACTATCAAGCCAAAATAAACTTGAATTCTTTATATGGGAATAGGTGCTTTATAACCAACTTGGGATAAATACCAGTCTCATTTTAATAAAGGTAGAAAGCTATATCCGTGGTCTTTGCTGTATAAAATCTTTTATTGAATAAATCTACAAGGATGAAAGAACTCAAAACAATATTAGGCTTACCAAAACTTAGGAAAACTCACACAGCATACCAGCTCTAATAGGACGAAATTTGTAGCTATACCACCAACATTGTTTTCTTGTTCATTTTATTTTTAATTCTAAGTTATGATAGGCTGGGGAAATGGGCACATTAGAGCAGAATAAATTCAAGTTCATATACATTTTCCAAAATGAATCTTTTCAGAATATATGATTTCCTCAGTAGAAATTCGTATCAAATTAAATGTATTTCCAATACTTAGTTGTATTTGCCAAACCTTTGTTATCTTGCCTTAAGATATATATGTATGTAGATATATGTATATGCATATGTCAAGCATACATTTTGCACACCAAACCACATCAGAACTCATTGACGTACTATGAGAAATATTCATTTCTTTGGGCAGAAGACATGAATAGACATTTTTCCAAAGGAGACATAAAGATGGCTAACAGATCATGCTCAACATGGTGTTGATGCTCAACATCACTCACCATCAGGGAAATACAAATCAAATCTACAATGAGATATCACCTCACATCTGTCAGAATGGCTAAAATTAACAACACAGGAAACAACAGATGTTGGCAAAGATGCAGAGAAAGGGGAACCCTCTCACACTGTTGATGGGAATGCAAACTGGTGCAGCCATTCTGGAAAACAGTATGGAGGTTCCTCAAAAAGTTAAAAATAGAACTACTATACACTCAGCAATTGCACTAATAGGTATTTACCCAAAGGATACAAAAATACTGATTCAAAGGGGCACACACACCCTGATATTTATAGCAGCATCATCAACAATAGCCAAATTATTGAAAGAGTCCAGATGGCCTTTGACTGATGAATGGGTAAAGAAGAGGTGGTATAGGGGTACGTGGGTGGCTCAGTCGGTTAGGCATCCGACTTCGGCTCAGGTCATGATCTCATGGCTCTTGGGTTAGAGCCCCGCGTTGGGACTCTGTGCTGACAGCTCAGAGCATGGATCCTGCCTCAGATTCTATGTCTCTCTCTCTCTCTCTCTCCCTCTCTCAAAAATAAATAAACATTTAAAAAAATTTAAAAAAAGAGGTGGTATAAATATACAATGGAATATTAATCAACTATCAAAAGAATGAAATCTTGGGGCGTCTGGGTGGTGCAGTTGGTTAAATGTCTGACTCTTGATCTCAACTCAGCTCATGATCCCACAGTTCCTGAGTTTGAGCCTTGAGTCAGACTCTGTGCTGATGGTACAGAACCTGCTTGGGATTCTGTCTCTCCTTCTCTCTGCCCCTCCCCAGCCTGTGCTTACTCCCTCTCTCTCTCTCTCAAAATAAATAAATAAACTTAAAAAAAATGAAATCTTGCAATTTGTAACAATGTGAATGGAACTAGAGTGCATCATTCTAAGCAAAACAAGTCAGCCAGAGAAAGACAAATACCATATGATTTCACTCATATGTAGAATTTAAGAAACACAACAGACAAACATAGGGGAATGAAAGAGAGACAAAAGGAGGCAAACCATCAGAGACCAACTGTAGAGAACAAACTGAGGGTTGCTGGAGAGGAGGTGGATGAGGGGATGGGCTAAATGGGTGATGGGTATTAAGGAGGACACTTGTAATAAGCATTGGGTGTTTTACATAAGTGATGAATCACTGAATTCTACACTGAAACTAACATTACACTATATTATATATTAGCTAACTAGAATCTAAATGAAAACTTGAAACATTAAAAAAAATCATTTCTTAATTTCCTGTCTACTGGTAAACTGGGATTCAGCTGATGTTGTCTGGGGCTGTCAGAGATTAGTTCCAAGCTGTGGGTTGGGCTCACATTTGTTCCATATGTCACTCATATCTATGAACTAGTAGCTAATCAAAGCAAGATTTCCCATGGCAACAGACACACATTCAAGAGGATGAGCCAGCCATGTATTTAAAAATCAAGCATGTATTTATCTGCTTCATTCCACTGGCCAAAGTAAACCACATGGCTAAGAAGGAAGATATGTATGGAAGAAGTAAATACAAGTCTGATGAGTCTTAAAGATGATATATAGAGAGTCATAAAGGGATAGATAATTTAGGTACATATACTATTCTGGAAGTAAGGTTGGGTATTCAGGGAAGATTATGTGATTAAGTGAAGATCAAATGTGAAGGATAAAGAGTTAGGTTTGCAGAAATGGAATAAAAGGGTGTATTACAAGTATAGAGGGGGGATTACTAGTGAGAAGTCCAGTGGAAGAAAGAGCATGGTATTCAATAAACAAAGGCTAAACATACTGACAGGACTTTGGGGGAGTTTTTGATGATGACAAAGCACAGACTGTATATCTAAGTTATTTAGTGTGCTATCACATTTGGGACTTCAACATTAGAATAGTAGGATACGTAGATTTTAAGCAGACAAGTGAGAGAAATAAAATTTCAATTTAAAATAAACATTCAAGGGGCACCTAGGTGGCTCAGTTAGTTAAGTGTCCAACTTCGGCTCAGGTCATGATCTCAGGGTTAATGGGTTCAAACCCCATGTCAGGCTCTGTGCTGACAGCTCAGAGCCTGGAGCCTTCTTCAGATTCTCTCTCTCTCTCTCTCTCTCTCTCTCTCTCTCTCTCTGTGCCCCACCCCACTTGTGCACACACAGTCTCTCTCTCTAAAAAATAAACATTAAAAAAATCTTCAAAAAATTAAAATAAACATTCAAGGCACCTGGTTGGCTCTGTTGGTTAAGCTTCTAACTCTTGATTTCAGTTCAGGTCATGATCTCACAGTTCCTGAGTTGTAACCTGGCATTAGGCTCTGCGTTCACCATGCAGAGTCTGCTTAGGATTCTCTCTCTCTCTCTCTCTCTCTCTTTCTCTCTCTCTCTTTTTCTCTCTCTCCCTTTCTCTCTCTGCTGCTCCACTGCTCATGCTCTTTCAAAATAAATAAAAAATAAAAATAAACTTTCTAGGGGCACCTAGTGTCTGACTCTTGGTTTCAGCTCAGGTCATAATCTCATGATTTGTGAGTTCGAGCCCTGAGTCAGACTCTGGGCTGCTGGTGTGGAGCCTACCTGCTGGGGATTCTCTCATTTTCTCTCTCTCCCCCCTCCCCCAGTATTTCTCTCTCTCACAAAATAAATAAACTTAAAAAAATAAACATTCTCTCTTTAAAGCAAAAGGGAAAAAATGGCTATGTGTTTGGAGAGAGTGAAGAGGAGACTTATAGTAGACTTTCTTTTCTTTTCTTTTTTTCTTTTTTTAAGATTCTATTATTTTAACGTAATATCTACCACCCGATGTGGGGTTCAAAACTACAACTTGGAAATCAAGACTTGCACACTCTAATGACTGGGCCAACTGAATGTCCCAGTAGACTTTTAAAGCAGTTTAAAAGTAGTAGACTGAGCCTGGATAGCGCAGTCAGTTAAGCATCCAACTCTTAATCTCGGGTCAGGCCATAATTTCATGGTTCTTAGGTACAAGCCCCACATTGGGCTACTCGCTGTGAATGAGAAGGCTGCTTGGGATTCTCTCTCTCCCTCTCTCTCTGTCCCTCCCCTGCTTGAGTGCGCTCTCTCTAAATAAATAAATGAATAAACTTAAAAAAAATTTTTTTAAAACGATCTAAGGTAGTTTGGTCAAATAGAGTTTGCTGGTTTAGACTGGGTATTAGCAGCAGAGTTTAACAGTATAGACTTAAATAACGGTAGTAAAATATGAACACTAAGAGGAGATAATATTTATTGAGTTTTGCTATATGCCAAACATTGTGATAAGAGTTTCAATTATTGCCTATGTAAAATTCACAAAATTCCTATAAAGTAATTAAACTTCTATCTCCATTTCATAATTGAAGATCTCAAGGCCACAGCACTTTCGTGGAGAGGTGAAGGGTGCAGGGTGAACTTCCTAACACCAAAACCCATTACATTTACCAATAGTCTATATTGACCCAATTTTAAAGTAGGCTTATAAATAATACAGTTATTAATTGTATAAAATTATTTACCTAATGTGGATCTTCTTCTAGCTAGTACTACCTAATGGGACTGTATGTAGCACTACCGACCCTTCATTAACATTAACACTGAATTTTTTATTCCTTTTATCCCAGTCATTTTCCTTTAAGATGATGCTTTATTTTGCTAGAGCAGATCTTCAATAATGGCTGTTTTGCTCTCCTTTCTTATACCTTAAGTAGCCCTGCTCCTTGACATGTTGGACACAGAAACCATTTAACTGTATTTTACATATTTAAGGAGGACAAAATGAGATTCTTTGCCTTACATGAAATTAAGTATGTTTTACATTAAATTAAGTATGTTCTCCATTAAATTAAGTATATTCTAAGTTATGTGTTCATTCTTTTCTAGAGTAGGAAAAATGGGAATTAAAAAATTAATAATTTTTATTATTTAAACATTATTTATTATTGTTAAACAATATTAATAATATTTAATAATGTCAGTTTGATTAAAAAGCATCTCAAAAAAAATGGTTTGCCAAAGCATCTGAATCTTGACCTTAGAAAAGCATTAAAGGTGATTTGGAAGAGATTTTGGGCTAAGACACAAGGCTTTATCTCAGTATTCAAAGTCCTATAAGGCCTATTATTCCCTCTTAAAATATATGTCTATTTTAGATACTTTTTTCTCTTTGTTGTTCTCACTACACTATACGTATATCTTTTATTTTAGTAAAACCATGCTCCTTTTCACTGGCACTCAGGTTAATTCTTGAGAAGTAACAATTCAGGCTACTTTCCAGCCTTGCCTGGTGTTGGTTAGACAGGAATTTGGAGAAGTTCAGGGGAGCTATAAGATTTTAGATGTAATTTTATCTTGGCTCTGCCAAGTTGTAAAAGAGTAATAGGATTGTGAAGAATCTCTGAATGTACGACAATAGGAAAACGTGATCAAGACTCAACTGTAAGCTTTTCCTCTTGCTCAAATTGCCTTCTGCTTCTTTGCTACTTTGAACCTGGCAGCCAGCTGTGTTGGGCCTTTCTGGAGGGAAGACATCTCATCCCTATAGCCATATATCTTGGCTCTTTCTATCTTTGCTCTTTCCCTTGGGGGCTTTAAGGATGCACAGGCTTTAAAGGATGCCTTGATTTAAAATATCAGTTGTTAGAATCTGTGTTCTAATATTGTCAGTTCTGAGTCTGATCAAAAGTTCAGAGGTTTGGGGCGCCTGGGTGGCGCAGTCGGTTAAGCGTCCGACTTCAGCCAGGTCACGATCTCGCGGTCCGTGAGTTCGAGCCCCGCGTCGGGCTCTGGGCTGATGGCTCGGAGCCTGGAGCCTGTTTCCGATTCTGTGTCTCCCTCTCTCTCTGCCCCTCCCCCGTTCATGCTCTGTCTCTCTGTCCCAAAAATAAATAAACGTTGAAAAAAAAAAATTTTTTTAAAAAGTTCAGAGGTTAAAGCAGAAGGTTATAATCCAGTGTTAGTTCTTTTTTCCTTTTTTTTTTTTTTAAATATGAAATTTATTGTCAGACTGGTTTTCATACAACACCCAGTGTTCATCCCAACAGGTGCCCTCCTCAATGCCCATCATCCACCCTCCCTTCCCTCCCACCCCCATCAACCCTCAGTTTATTCCCAGTTTTTAAGAGTCTCTTATGGTTTGGCTTTTTTTTAACCTGAATTGAAAATTAGAATTACCCAGGGAGATTTCAAAACTACCTTTGCCCTGGCCCTACTCCCAAATGTTCTGTATTAATTGGTTTCAGGTGCAGCCAGAACATAATAGTTGTTGGGGCGCCTGGGTGGCGCAGTCGGTTGAGCGTCCGACTTCAGCCAGGTCACGATCTCACGGTCCGTGAGTTCGAGCCCCGCGTCGGGCTCTGGCCTAATGGCTCAGAGCCTGGAGCCTATTTCCGATTCTGTGTCTCCCTCTCTCTCTGCCCCTCCCCCATTCATGCTCTGTCTCTCTCTGTCCCAAAAATAAATAAACGTTGAAAAAAAAAAAAATTAAAAAAAAAAAAAAAAAAAAAAGAACATAATAGTTGTTAAAAACTGCCAAGTGATTCTAATGAGTAGCCAGAAATTTCCAGAAATTGCCTGATTCTTCTATTAGGACCTTTTGAGCTCTACCACCAATGTGGGGTCATCTAAAAATTGTGATGTTCTTTTACTTGCTCTATGTACCTGGACTCCAAGAAATCCTAAAATATTGTAGACAAAATTGGTAAATTTCCACTCATTTAATCTGTATTTGACCTGTCAAGATGTTGTCACAAAATGTTAAGAAGCATACATAATATTAGCCTAACTAAGCCTATTTACACCTAGAATTCCCATGGTTCTTAATAGTTGACTCTAGAATCACACAACCAGAACCTATCCACCCAGGATATAATTTTTTTTTCTCTGCATTTGTAAATTACAATAGAGAGTTCAGTTGATTTTTTTTTCAGTGTCATATTTTTAAATGGTCAAATATTTTTGAAAATTATTTCAGATGATATTTTATGGGTTGCATTAAAATTAAATATCTCCTGTTATTAGATGTTTTCTGTCAGATTTTTACTTTTATAAATATAGCAATGATTAAATAATTTGTAAAACTGGCTGAATCAGTGATGATATCCTCATAAAGTAAAACCACCTTAAAGGATCCTTTAAGAATCATAATGTATATTTTCAAATGGCTTTTAGTAGAAGTTAGGTGTCATCATTTTAGAATGTTAATTATTGATCAAAGTTTAAAGAGTTAAATAGTTCTCTCAATGGAGAACCTGTTCTATAAATAGATACCTAAACAGACTTCAAAATATAAAATATGATTCACAAACAGCTGGCCTTTGGTCACGGTGGCTAGAGCTGCAAAACCATAATTTCCATTTACTACCTTTTTTGGAGTTGTGTTGTAATGGACTGATTGTATTTTCTGTTTCAATTCATGGTTGGTTTTATTTTACAAAGACTTAAATTGAGTGCTTGCAGTTTTCCTCATGGCTAATTAAATTGCTGAGGAAAAAGACGTCTGGGTCAAATAACACAATATGCTTGGATAACATATGTTTTGCAGACTTACTTTAAGCCTGGAGGAAAAACTTAAAATAAACACCAGCGCTCTTAAGATTTGGCAGTTGAGATATTTGCAAGAGGGGCATTTACCTAGCATTCCAATGTCAGACTAATTCCGGATCAAAAAGAAAAATGCTCATCATAAATATTCTTAGATAAACCATTTTAAGATTTCTCCAGCTTTTAAATCATAGAGTTAATTATTCAGTTACATAACCATACATTTTTAAAATTTACTTATTTTTTAATTTACATACCATGAAGTTACATTGGCCAAGGCTGACTGTTTTCTTGGTGCTTCATTGAGTTGTCATTATTTGAGATTTTTTTTTAAATGAATTGGGGGAGTTTGTTTACATCTGCTTTAAAAATATTGCAAGGTATTTGCTCATTGTAGCCATATACTATGTTGTATCCATTTGGGGTTTTGATTTTTATTTACTTATTTATTTTTTTGTGTGTCCTAGAATGGATCCAAAATCACTTTACAAGTATGGTCTCAGTTTTGTTTAGGTGTTACCACAATGCACCTTCATTCATGGTATTAACACAGTCTATCTTTGTGGTGTAAGCCCCTTGTTCAGTCCTATGTTCTTGGTAACCTTCTCAGATTTCAAAGACGATGCTAATATTGACTCATATATATTTATTTTTTTAATATGAACTTACTTTTCTAGCAATGTAATTAGCTGGCCTCTAGTTGCACCTCAAGTACCATTAAATCTTAGACTTATCATTGGTCAATGATTATTAAAGCTTACCTCACATAAATATATTTAAGGAAGATTAACTGAATGATATGGAGTTATTAATTCCAAAATCTGATGTTTTATAAGCAATCAATCACAGAACAGAGCCAATCTATGAGTGTCCACTAACTCAAGGTAAAATGAGAAAAATAAGAAACATATAGTGTTTCTTTCTTAAGGTAAATATATTTAAAGAAATATATTTAAAGAAATCCTTTAACAAGATTTTAATTTTTATTCTCAGTCAGTAGAGGAAAAATATAGAATACACTAACATAGTGTTAGTGAAAATGTAAAAAAAATTAATTGGAGTACCACTTACATAAAATAAAAATACATATAAAATATAAATTTTATAAACATAACACAAATAAAAATACAAATTAAACATATTGTAATGGAAAGAAACATAGCATTTAAAAGTAAACAAGTCAATAAAGAAAACAGATAACAGTAAATAAAAACCTTTCAATTGCTTTAACAGTGGTGATGATCACAGAATCTAAAAATTGAAACATTACTGTGTTACTACTTAGACCCTCAGTCATCCTATTGCACCCCTCCATTTTTAGCATTCAACGTTACTGCTCTCTGAGGTCCAAAATCCTGGTACCAATTTTTACAGGCAATTTAAAGCCTGGAATTAACCAGGTCACTAGAATGATATATCAGCAATATGCTTTCATTGAATCATACCTACATTGCCATGGTCCTTGTTACTGAAAGTTATAAGGAAGGGTTCTATGGGTTCAGCTACTAATTAGAAGCTACGAATAATTTCCTGCCTATTCTTCCCAATATTATATTATGTTACATTATATTATATATCATTTATTCTTTAGACAGATGAAATACCTTGTTTCTCAGCATGCCTTTGTTTAATGAATGAATTAATGAATACATAAATGAATGAATCTATTATCAGCACCATTCAAAATTGTGCCTCCAATCTGAAATTCATTTGTGATATCTCACGATAATCATGTCACATGTAAATGACAATTGGAGCCAAAAATATGCCTCACTTTTGTTACAACATGTATTTTGATTGTTAGAACCTTTCTGGTTTTATTTTACCTGTCTTTCTCTTGTTTTTCTTCAGTCTTCCTATGTGGGGAATAAGCTTAGGAATCCCCTGGGGCTTACACCAATGGGTTAACAAGGCATAAAGAAGTACAGAGCCATAGGATGCTCACATCAAGTTTGGGTAAACAAGATTAGCTGAATAAGGATACAGAAGGGGAGCTGGGGCCCCCAGAATAAAGTAGGAGGTGCAAAGGCACCAGAATAGGAAGGGGAAAGGCCCCAATATAGGACATAGGTATATGAAATAAACAAGATTAGGTATTCAAGGCAGAAGCGCCCCCCGCCATCCCCAATTTAGTACTATAGCAGAAAACTGCTTTCACAGGAAGAAAGGACCAAGTTAGGTAAACAGGTAAATTGGGCCATAGACCACTGCTCTGCACTGCAGGGTAAAGTTGCCCAGAGCGGAGATGATTCACAAAAGAAATTTGCCTTGTTAACTCTGAGGTCACATATCTTACCTGTTTCATCCCCTAGGCTAGCTAAGATAAACAGAGGTGGTGCCTCATGCCCGCTGTAAACAGCCTTCCACCCGACTGCCCAGTGCCAGAATTTTGCTTTGTATTAACCCCAACCCCAAACCCTAACCCTAACCCCAAATATCTTCAAGACCCCCTTTCCCTCACATCCCCAAGTTAATGTTCACAGTTTCATTGTCTCTTTGTGTACTCCCATCACCATGTTTGTAAGCTTTCTGATCCTAATAAAAATGGGCAAGGACCCTTATTTGGGGCTCTTATCTTTTCCCGGACATTTGCCATCTATCTCGCATTTTAATCCCACGTCCCACTTTCTTGCTAGACACGAAAGAACTTTAGACCCAGAGTCTATGACGTTAGTGTTCTCACTCATTTTTTTCCCTAGTTTTATTTATTGATGGTTCTACATGCATTCTTGTAAAAGGATTTAAATTGTTTCTGGAGTAAACTAATAAATATTGTGATGCTATAATAAAGGATTTCTAAATCTCAGTGCCACCATGTTTCAGATAGGATCTGAATTTACATATCTGCCTTACTCATTCAATTTAAGTAATGATTCTTTTTCTTTGACCTCTTCATGGTATGTGGTTTCAATAAACAGTTTAATTTTTCCTGTCATCCCCCAGGACCCCATTCCATTCAAGTAGTAATTGAAAATACTACCCAACTGCAACAGATAACAGGAAGGCAGAAGGGAGAAGCATGGGGCATATCTGCTTCAATAATTTTTTCTAGTTCTGACACATTGATTAACTCCTTAAAGTTTAAACTATAATAGTTTTTTAACATGCTTTGAAAATTCTCAATAGAAATTATGGCAAGTGCTCTAAAAGCCACAAAAGTGGATAAGCCCGAAACATATGGTTTCATTGTTATAACAGATTGGCATTACATCCTATAGTATCATTTTTATAACAAATTTGAGTTGTATTTTGTTATCATCACAGATATTTGAATACTTAGCACCCACTGCCTACCAACCTGAAACTATGAAAGATACTTGGGTTTCACCTTCTGCTCACCAACCTTAAACCTTGTGGCTTAAGGGAAAGTAGCCACAATGTTACTTTCCTTAAGAAAAGTCAACTCAGTTTGGAGCCACAGTGTTTTCCAGGAAACTCTGCCATTATCACCTTAAACCTCCTTAGTATAAATTCCCATAAATCACTCAGAGTTGCCAGTCTGTAAGTGGTATATTTATGTGAGGAAGAGATCTACAAGGAATACGTGAAATTATCAATGTGGTTTCAGTTCCCCAAAGCACTCTGAAACCTTAGCTCTTGCAATATTGGTTAATTAATAAATATGAATTCAATGTGAGAGAATCAAGAGATACTCTTACCTTGGACTTAAACTTTCAATTATTGCTATTTGCTACACCATGCACACTCAGCTTTTTTTGAGTTTGGCCAGAACATGGAGAGTTTTATCAGTTTTTTCCATGATCTGTACAAATTTCCTATTAAAAGAAGTTAATATCTCAAATGAGCTGCCTAAAACTATTAAGGAGTCATCATAATTAAAATACGTGTGTAGGTGTATGTATGCACATGCATACAGACACACACATATGAGTTTGCAAGTTGCATACCAGACAAATTTAAATCAGTATTGAAATTTTTCCTCAATTTTAGTTTACGAAGAAAGTTAGTATTCCTTCCTTCCTCTCACATGATTACTGGACCATGGAGTATTTTCCTATTACTGTGTTTGATGGTTTATTGCTGACAATAGCTATCTGCTCTGCTCTGCCAACCTCTGCTGATATTTTAATTGCTTTCTTTTGTTTCTATACACAGTTGAAATTTTGAGATAAATAGCAATTAAAACATACAAGTATGTTCAGTGGTAATCACCAGCTTTTTCTTCAACAACCCAAAGGATGAGACTTTGAGAATAGTAAATGAATTTATGTTTCATTAGGTTTAAACTACAATAGAAATATTTTTCTAATGCTAGTTTTCAGGAAGTTAAAAAAATATCATCAGCAGCAACTCCTCTTACTTATCTATGCATCAAGAATAGTCCATTCTTATTATCACTATGAAAATCTGTAAAATAAGGAGGTAGCAAAAGTTAGATTTTCTCAGGATCATGTGAAGTGGAGATATGGCTGTGATTAGGTTTACAAAATCAGTATATTGAAATTTTTATTTTTATTTTTATTTTAACTTTGCATACAAACAAATGCCCATTTCTTTTTCTTTATTTCCAAACAGTTACTTGCTTTTAATTTAACAATAATTGTAGACTAACGTAAGGCATTATAAAATGTCCTTACTTTGATGACACAGTAAGCTGCAGAGCTAATTTCAAAGTGTATGTGGAGACTTTTTTTAATGAGATAAGATAATTTTTGGCAAAACATTTCTCTAAAAATATATGACTAACAATCATCTTTGTGTTAGTTTCTCATCTGAACCATCTTCCTTTTTTTCACTGTCCGAACAGATTCAACCCTACCTTTGAGGACAAACTAAGACCCATTTGCTCTATTAACATTATCTTAAACACACTTCAAAATGGGACATGTTTCATTTGCCCTTTCTGTTCTTCCATCATTTCTTTATAAATTGTGCATTTGCGATGTCTCATTATTTTCAAGCTCTGAACTGTTTATAGTTATTTAGTATGCAAGGGTTTGATTTTATCTTCCCCACAAGAATATACATTCTTGGCAATGATTGAATATAAAATTCTTTTTTATAGCAATTGTTCAAAGTCTCATCCATGGTGTTTATGCAATAAATGTTTACTGGTTTTATATTTTTGTGAGATAGTTGATTGATGAATTTTATACTACAAATGAATTGCCATAAGCAGGAGTGGAAAGATGGATCATTCTTTACCTTCAAAATGTCAACATATTTACCAGATCAATAATATGTCTAGCCTGATTAGAAGGTCCATTAACTTGAAGCCAGAAGATTTAATGGTACAATATTCAGGGAAACAGAAAACTAAATAGACAATCACAGTACCCTGCTAATTACAAGAGGGATGAGAAAACTCCTACGGAAACACATAGGAAAAGATTTATGTGAATGTTGTTACTTACTATCTTATATATTGAAAATTCTATCCAAACATGCTCACTCATCATTAATTATCACTGCCAATTATGTGGCTTCCTTGTGTTTCTTTTACAAGAAGGAATAGAGAAGTGTGGTTCAAGTTTGAGGGTTGATGAAAACTAAAGAGCTATTTCCTTTGGAAAAAAATTTTTGAAAAATTTTTTTCTAGCTGCCAACTTTATTGAATACACTTCTCCCTTTTGAAATTCTTATCATTTTATCCATGTACGAATATTTGTGAGCCTTTTCTATGGGCCTGGCAATGTTCTGTATTAATCCATTTAAAACTAATATCAACACATGTGGAAGCTACCAATATTATCCCATTTTGGAGATACACAGCCAACCTGACACCAAAGGCTAGGTCATAATGTCTACCATATCTATCTAATTCTTTTTTTTTTTTTTTTTCTTTTTACTTTGCTAGTTGTATATCACTGTTCTGGTACCATAGCAAAGACTTTGGTTCCCATTTAGTAATGCTAAACTTATCCCACAGTGCACACCTTTACTTCTGTGGAAATTTATTCATGAGTGATTTCACCTTCATATCCATCATGCTCCCCTCTCCTCTGCCTAAGTGCTTGTTGGAGAATTCCACTTGTGTCATATGGTGTTATCACTTTGAATTCAAATGTGCTTGGGTAGTTAAAGATGGAATGGAGAGGATAAGGTCTAACGTACCATTCTTAGTATCCTAATTCAGGCACTTCTATCACTACTTTTCAAATCACTTAGGCAAATATGTTCCTCAAACACCTGGCTAATAGCATTCTGTTAATCACTGTCACTTTTCCTTTCTTCTTTTGGTACTCCCTCTTTCTGTCATTGTTCATATCATAGCTCTATTCCACAACTCATTCTAAGTTTTCAATTCCATTAGACTTTTGTTCTAGAGGAAACAGCCACAGTGTCCAGTTTTTCCACTCACTCTCTCTTCTATACCTTCCTCTTGTATTATCTTTTTTTTAAACACCAATTTTGTATAATACAACTATACCATTCTCCCTATAATATTGAAAGGTTTCATAGTCCTTACAAAATGATGCCTCTAGTAATTAGCCTGACAAAAGTTTTTCATATGTGCCAAATTATTTCTCCACCCTTGCTGTACAACATCCTCCTCTAAATCTCTAGGGGTTTTCACCCACCCCTGTCTGGAAATTCTATGTTCATTTTATTCTTCACTTTTAGTCACATAGTTTCTTTGGAAAACTAACTTCCATTCTCTCCATTTATTGATTTATTTCTTTCATCCACTTATTTGTCATTTATCATGGTATACATTTTTTTTATGTTTTCTATTACAATTTGCATTTATTTTTGTTCTATGTAAAAATAATGTATTTGTAGGCCTATTCGGTAGCATAGAACTTTCACATAATAGTTACTCAAACATGAGATTGCAAATACACATGAAGTATTCCAGGAAATACAGTTGGGAAATATAAATAACTATAAATATGTTAATTAAGAGGGCTTGAAAATGCCCTTTAAACAAATAACTACATAGATAAATAAAAACGGGCTGCATATTTTGACGGTGACATCACAAAGCTGACTTTAAAATGCAATTGTTTTGCCAAAAGTTTTTGTTGTCCTCAATTTTTGATCCACAACTAATTAACACCGAATATATATTTCAAAGTGTGGTAAGTGAATCAGCTGGATTAAGAATATAAAAGGAGAAATTTTGCAAAGCATAAACTTAGAAGAGAAAAAAATCAATGATTTTTTCCAAGTATACTTAAAATAGCATTGAGAGAAAGAGGTTTTTTGTGTGTGTTTATACTTTTTACTTTTAAAAATTCTATTTAATTTTTATTTAAAACACAAGCAGTTTTGTTGTTCTGTGGGTGAAACTACTGTTATATTATAAACTATTTTTTACTGTTTTGAAATAAATGTTATTAAAACAAATGAAATATCTGATAAAGAAAATTCTACTTGCATGAAATTCAAACAGCTTGAAAGGTAATTTAAAAAAATTAATATTTATTCATTTTTGAGAGACACAGTGGGAGCAGGGAAGGGGCAGAGAGAGAGGGAGACACAGAATCTGAAGCAGGTTCCAGGCTCTGAGCTGTCAGCACAGAGCCGGGAGCAGGGCTTGAACTCATGAACTGTGAAATCATGACCTGAACTGAAGTTGGATGCTTAATCAACTGAGCCACTCAGGTGCCCCTAAATTTTTGTTTCTAAATTGTCTTACATGTTTTATAAGATCCTAACCTTAAGTAAACAGAGGTCTTGCAAACAAAATACAGACAGAATTTAAGTTTTTGCTCTTCATTGGCATTATCTGTGAATTTTGATATATCATTTAAATGTATCATTGATGATATATCATTTATATCTGAGCTTCAGTGTTATAATCTATACTATTAAATTTTGGTTACTGATATTTCTGGGTTGTGGATAAGAATAAATTAGGTAATTAAGGTAAAAACACATAGCACAAACCTTGGCAAGATAGTTAGCAACAAATATCAATTGAATCTAAATTTTAGAAAACATTAAAGCAAGGGATTTAATTCAAAATCAAGTTAACTCTACATTTAGTTTATTCTTCTATGCCTCCTAACCCAATCTTGTTGGAAAAATTACTTATAATTGAAAACAGGATACTGTGATAAAGTGAATCCATGAGACACAGTGCCTTCAGAATCATCTCAATGCATTTAACTATCATGCATTGAATACTGGTGAATTGTATATAATGATTATACACAATTAGCATGTTTAGTTAGCTAGTCCTTTATTTTTTTAAGTGTATTTATTTATGTTAGAGAGACAGAGAGAGAGAAAGAGAGAGAGAGAGAGCAAGTGGGTCAGGGGCAGAGAGAACCCCAAGCAGGCTCTATACTGTCAGTGCAGAGCACCACATGGGGCTCAAACCCATGAACCATGAGATCATGACCTGAGCCCAAATTAAGAGTTCAATGCTTAACTGACTGAGCCACCCAAGTGCCCCTGGCTGGTCCTTTATACTCCTTATTTAATTAGGTTTATTTCTTATTTAACTTTATCTTAGCAGCTATACATTTATCACAAATGACTTAATAATTGAAGTTATATTTGTGGTTGATTTTTTACTGTAAATTCTTATTTATGTGTTAATAAACGTTATATCAGACAGTTAGTGCATGGTGTAAGAAAGACTCATGTTTGAATGCTATATATCACAACTAACTGTACAAAATTAGACAAATAATTTAATCTCCCTGAGCCACAGGGCCTAACAGGAAAACTTCTCTCTTAACTTTATATAATTGATATGTAAAAGCGATAATTAAATATATAAAACATGTGTCAAAACCTAAATAAGACTTTTTTTTTTTCAAATAGTAAGTGTGGTAAATATGACTACAATGGTATTGAGCCCCAAATAGGCAGTCTGCAAATGATTATGTATTTTTCTTTGTTTTACTCCTAAACACAAATTATATTCTATATCACACTATATATTTTTGCCAGAAGAATTAGAAATAATGAGACATTGAGCACCACATTTCTAAGACTCAAAGTTGTTCCTTAGAGTAATCCTCTGCACAAAGGAGTAAAAATGAGTACATTGAAATTGAGAAAAGATGCACAACCGTCTTAAATTTCCTCCTCATCAACAAATGCAAGCTTCCTAAATCTCTACAGTTGAACTCTAGTCTAAAACTTCTTCAAATGCAAATACATGAGAATAATAAGAATTCAGACACACCTCAACATTGATTGACATTTTTCTATTAGTTCCAATCAACTGCACGGTAGACACTTACACTAGGCCATGAATAAAGGGATCTAATTTAATATATCTGTATGACCTAACCAATAGACATGGGTTAAACAAAACCAACATGGAAAGTCTAGTTGGAAGATATTAGGGCAATATGGAAACACTTTTATTTGCTCATGTGGGGTTATTAACAACATTTCTTCATGACCTAAAATATTTAAGATCAAAAGAGCTACTCATAGATAAGGTTGAATTGATAAGCATGTGGCTAAGATGCCAAAGAATATTCAACAAATAATGTTACCTCAACTTGCATGATCTGGGCTATGAGTGACTACTGGCACTAGGAGGTTACTCAGGGGAATACCCATATGTCAAGATGTTATGGTATTAATTTATGATTTATATACAGTTATGTCTTTATCCATTCACTCATGTGTTCTGCCCAGCATGCCCAAACAATTTGTGGACATATCCTTCACTTTGAAGGCACAATTTGAACAAATACTTATTTCAGGAATTCAGGAATCAAATAGTGAAAAGTGAATCCTACTTATTGATATATAAAAATATTTTACAAATGAATTACAGTACATATATTGTATAATACGGCATATGTTGCATATATATATACCGTATATGCCCACACAAGTCCTGGTATTTGAGGGATTCACTCTCATCCACCATATACCTTCTCCAGCCTCTACCTTCCTCTGACTCTTTTTGTTGCTGTTCCTGGCTCTGTACCCTAAAATTTATCCTCGGGCCTGGCTTAACTGGTGAATAAATGACACTAATAATTTTCTGGCTTAAATGTTTTCACAAGTGTTTTGTCTCTGCTGCTACCCACTTATAGAGACATGAGTGAAGTAAACAACACATATAATTTCAAATAACTACTTAGAAGTATCCATGATAAATAAAATTTATGATAATAAAATTTTAAATGTAGCTATTTGTGACATTCCATGTCTACTCTGAAGGCAGGAATAGGATATTGAAAATTAAAGTTACATTATTCTGCATTTCCTAATGTTAAATACATGGACATTTTCTGTGTAGTTTAATGTTTTTCAGGTCCCATGATTCAGGGCCTTCATCCTTCAGATGAGTACCTCTCCAGTAATTCAGTGGGTTTTATCTTAAGAGCATCAAGCAGGATAAGATATACAGAATGTAAACCTAGATAAGCATACTCCAATATACCCTAAATAAGAGAGCTTGAGCCCTCTTTAAATCATATCATACATAGTTTAAAGTCCCATAATTAACTAAGAGGTGAGAAATGTCCTTAACTATATATTTGTTTTATTTGAACTCAGTAACATCTTGCCACTAAATGTAAAACAAAGAATTGTGACTACTATGAGATAAATTTGGCTTCAGATTTAAGAAATATTTCATTTAGAAGATATTTTTGCTGTAAAAAAAAAGTAATATCCTTTTCAGTTCTAGAAGAGTTTTGTGGCCAAGGATCCCAGTTTGGCAACCAGAAACAACATAAAAAAATAAAGAAATATAACTCTTTATACTTTCTTTCTTAAAACCTCTAAACTGCACAGGAATGTAAAATCCTTGTTATATCTCTTACTTAACGCTTTTACATTAAAAAAAAAAAAAAGGCCTATGTAGATCACTTAAATAAAATCTCCCTAAAGTCAGTCTCCTGCCTTTCTCTCTGACCTCCCAGGGCTTACACCATAGGTATGTAATGTGTCACACAGGACCCCATGTTTTAGAGGGATGCCACACTTGACTTCTACTTTGTTGTCACCACCTTAAAACCTTAATAACTTTAACAAGACTTACTCTTTCACTTTGCACAGACCTTCTCTAGGTAGCCAGTCCTGTTTTCCACCCTCTCAAGGTAAAATACTGTATTTGGCAAAGCAATAACATTTAGGCAGGCTTAAAAGAACAGTTCATTTAAAATCTTCTTTCAAGAAAAGATGTCAGTGAAAAGTTATAAACTATTAATCACTAATAATTTTTGTTCTATGAATCATATGTGAAATTGAACACATAACCATGTATCAGAGACTAACCTGTGTTTGGGAAGAAACTTCATGTGAAGAGTATCAAGAACTTAATGCATATTTTGATTTACAGTAGCACTTTCAAAATATGCATTTTAGGAAGGAGTAAATGAGGAGGTATGTGTAGAGACATCAGTCTCACAAAATGTAAAAATTTTTACCACCGGAAGAATTTTATAATAGCATTTTCTCCCAAATATTGTAAGCTGTAACACTGAAGGCATTTCCTACTCTAAATGTCTGTCTCACTCCAGATGATGCTCATTCTATGCACTTCTTTTCATGTCCTGATTATAGCTACACTACAGAAAAAGAAAATGGCTAGAAACACTTGTTTTATAGAGACACAATCTATAAAGAAAAGTGCCTTGATGAAATGGAAATACTGAAGACATACATCCATTGCTATGCCAGTCTCAAGCTAGCAGAGGCCCTTCATGTTGGTCCATATTTTCTCAGTAAGGAAAACACAACATCAACTTTAGAAATCCACAGGTTACTTTTACATGAGTTCTGCCCAGGTTTTTCTTTTGTACTTTCACCATGTGCATTTCATTTAAAGGAAATGATTGCCATATGGTTTTGATTCATTTACACTCAGCTCATAAAAGTACTATGTTTTAGGAGGTATTTGATGTCCACGAAATTTCTGAATGTCTTTATAAGCCATTTTATTAAAACCAGGAAGTTATATTTTGCTAGCATGTGAAATTGAATAACAAATGTTTCATATTTGTTAAAAGAAAATCTCTCAAATCTATGAATGCATATATATCACAGAATGACTTTGTCTATCTACTTTCTTATCTCTATGATTTTGTTTATACATTCCCAGTGAAGTAGAGAATTGAGGAAGTTATTTACAAAGTTCAAGTTTATAACTCTTTTTACAGAATTATATACTTAATTTATTTTTTTTCTTTTAAATGTTTGTTTTTTAGTGAAAATTTAATCCAGATTCTATTCCACTTGCCTGTAAATATTCTTAAAATTTTATAGTAGAATTTATTACGTATATATATAAGTTCATTTTCGTTTTTGAGAGAGAGGGAGAGTGTGAGCAGTGGAGGGGCAGATACAGAAAGGGAAAGAGAGAGAATCCCAAGCAGGCTTTACACCGTCAGCACTGAGCCTGATGCAGGACTTAAACTCATGAACCATGAGATCATGGCCTGAACCAAAATCAAAAGTTGGACACTTAACCAACTGTGCTACCAAGTCACCCCCAATTTATATATTTGAAAATAAAAATGAATGGGAACTTTTTGAGTTCTGTTTATTGGTTTTGAGTTCTGTTTTTTGGTTCTGGAATTCAGAAAATTCCAGAAGTCTCAAGCATACACTTTGGTTTTCCATTCCTATAGCTTTCCATTCATTATTTCTTTTGAAATTTGCTTATCCGAGTGAAAAGTTTAAATTCAACACTTGAGTTTTAACTAATGTTAGATAATTAATTCAGAACAACTCATCAACAAATACACTGCAGGTACAGGTTAATTAAATAAATAGCAACCTAGTATAGGTTGGAAGACAGGATAGGGGTGGAGGGGTGGGCAAGGAAATTCCCTAACAGAGAAGATGACTCAGAGGAGCCTGACTAAAATTTGGTCAGACTATCAGTGGCCAGACTGTGGATTATGCAGAATCTTATAAGCCATAGAAAGTAATTTACATTGTATTCAAAATATGAATGGTAACCATTGATAAATTGTTATCAGAGGAGGAACGAAGTCAACTTTTTTTAAAAGGGTCACTTCTGCTTCTATGTCAAAAGGTAAGACTTAATGTGTGTGATATTTTGACTTATGTATTAAAGTAGACTCTCAACTTAAATTATTTTCATTATTTTTTATAAAATTTAAACTCAAATATCCCTCTCTGTTTTCTTCTTTTATAAAAGTTGAAATACTAAATGGAAAATATATTAAATATTTATCATCCAAGTGTTGATATTTATACCTTTCCCTTATGACACAGAAATATATTCCTTTGATTTTGAAAGTTGTAAAATTAGTGATTAACATTGCCATATATTTACTGTTAAAACTGAAAAAAAAACACATAATCCAAACACAACCCCAAAGTCTCTTTTATTAAATGAACTTAAATAGACATCTCTTAAGTACTGAGGTACATCATGGTACTATCATGTTTGGTAAAGCAAAATGAATTAAAGTAAAAACAAAAACAAAAACAAAAAACTAGCCTGATTATATTACCTGATCAGCAAAATAGGAATCTCAAATTTCTTCATTGACATATTATATATATATGTAGTGCTCTTATAACAGGGTAACAGAAGTAGCCAGACATCAGAAATATGGTCTTGTATGATGGAATAGATTCTAAGAGGTAATAGCATCCTATTTTAAAATAGTGCAATTACTACTACATCAATATAAACTGTAGAAATGATTTTCCTCTTCACCGAATTTATCCAAGGCTTATGATAAATGAATGATTTAATTCAAGAATTTCATTATTTTGAGAGGAGGAAAAGGGATAATTCATTATCCAGTTTTCTTTTAAACACTGAAGGTGGCTGATGACCTTGGATATAATGAACCAGGTTGATAAGTAAGGAGAAGCATAGTAATGTTACCATAGAGTTACATTCTATGCAATTGTCCTTTCCTGTTATAAAGTCATAATGAAACATTCCACATTGGTAGGGATATGTTGAAAACAGTCAAACAAAAAAGATAAAAAATTCTGTTTTCATATTTTAAAATTGTTTTTATGTACAGATTGAGCATGATTTTATCTATTTCCTTTCAAATAGAATAGCAGTCAGGAGAAAAAAGACACTGTATTGGGAAGAGGTTTTTCAAAAACCCTCAAAGAAACATGAATCTACTGGCCTTACTTGAAATCATTCACCTTGAGACTTGCAAACTTGGAAACAGTTGTCTCCCGACTGCAGCAAATGTAATTTTCTCACAGAACTCTGCTGCAGAAATAGTTTCACCTATGGGTGTGTAGAAGCAGCAAGAATACTGAAAATTATTCTTATTGTCTTGAATTATAACGTTATCTACAAGATAAGAAATGGAAAAGATAAACAGCTACCACTTTTGAAGACAAAGAATAGCCATGCTTTCCTCTCTCTATATTTAGCTAACCAGCAGGGGTTAGAATCTTTACACTTGGCTTTTGTTGGACATTTGAGGGAATTTTTAAGTTATGTGGAAATCCCTAGCTCTTATAGTAAAGCTAATTTAATAAGAACCAATTCAAGGGAGATCAACTTATTTTGCTGCAAAGATAACTGACAGGGGAAGCAAAAAGAAGAAATCTGTCATCTGCACTGGAAAAATGAGTAAGCAACTCTCACAAATAAAAGAACATGATAATTATTATATTATGTGAAAGTATATGGAAGAAGCTTCCTTTTTTTTATTTAAAAAACCTTTTTTTAATGTCTATTTATTTTTGAGATAGAGAGAGACACAGAATGTGAGCGGAGAAGGGTCAGAGAGAGAGGGCGATACAGAATCCGAATCAGGGTCCAGGCTCTGAGCTGTCAGCACAGAACCCGACGTGGGGTCAAACTCACAAACTGTGAGATCATGACTTGAGCCGAAGTTGGCTGCCCAACTGACTGAGCCACCCAGGTGCTCCAGAAGCTTTCTTTATTGGTACCAAAATGTGTGAACATTTTCTGGTGATTGCTAGTTTAAGAGGAATCAATGGATGATCTAAAGCATTATTCACTTTTACATACCTCTTGTTTCATGGCAGAATTTTCTACATTTTAACAGAGTCAGTACATTTCCACATTCATATATTAAATGCCCAGGGTTTAGGTGACTTTTTTCTAGAAAATGGGAACTTAGAGAAAATATATTCATGTTATCAAAAAGTGCAAGGAAAAACATATTATGTAAATAAAAAAAATATTTAACATATTTTTAATATTTTTATTTATTTTTGAGGGGGGCAGGGAGAAAGGGAGACACAGGATCCCAAGCAAGCCCCAGGCTCTGAGCTTTCAGCACAGAGCCCAACTCAAGGTTTCAACTCACTGAACTCTCAAAACATGAGATCATGACCTAAGCCACAAAAAAAGTATTTATTTATTTATTTAAAAAAGTTTTTTTAATGTTTATTTATTTTTGAGAGAGAGGGAGAGACAGAACGTGAGTGGGGGAGGGGGCAGACAGAGAGGGAGACACAGAATCCAAAGCAGGCTCCAGGTTCTAAACTGTCAGTACAGAGCCTGACTCAAAGCTCAAACTCATGAGCCATGAGATCATGACCTAAGCTGCCACTTAACTGACTGAGCCACCCAGGCACACTGCAAAAAAAAAAAAAAAAAATAAATAAATAGGTATTGACCCACATGGTTATAAATCAATGTGGTGGATTCCATGGTAAGAACATAGAAAAGTGGCACAAAATAAAACAATAATGTCTGTCCAAATACATTGAAAGAACAGAAGACATGAAGTCCAAAAGCAAATTTGAATGGTAAATTCTAATATTTCACACAAACATTGGGGAAATTACTATCCCAAACAAAGGACAAAATGTTTTCGAAATTTACTGATGTATTAGGTAAAAACAGTGTTCCATGATCCAGAAACATGATTATCAAGATGATTGTTTAAATTGTTTTGGCAGACGAGAGATATATATAGGCCATATCTAGGTTATGGAGGCCTACAAAGTAGATCTGAGTTTTTAAGTTGGCTGTTAATAAAAGTAAGAGTGGTTGGGAACTGGTCATGTTTGTGAAGTAGGAGGAAAGTTTATTTTATACCTGTAAAGATTATTTAAAGAAAGCTGCATTATGGCTGTATATATAAGAATGAGCCAAATTACCTTGATTTACAGTTCAAAAAAACAGAACACTTAATCTTTTCTACAAATTTCTACAAAGGCTCATAAACCTGGGTCTATCAGCAGCAAAAATGAGAAACATCCATTAAAGGTGCTTGAAGAACTCTGTTTTTTAGACAGCAAATAATATAAAATATTTTTCCTTTAAAAGCTCAAAGGAAACCTCTCAATTAAGTGATATTTATATAAAATAGTTTTCAGGGCAGCATGTAAAAAAGTAAAGACTAACTAAAATAAATACTTCCATTTATAGTAACATGCTACAAAAAATAAATTAAAAAAATGATTGCTTTGCGTGAGAATTCATTTTCATACAGCACAAATACAAATTTATTGCTACCAATGCAAATATTTTCAGATGTTTACAGAATGATGTGGCTTTCAAAGTTTACTTTAGTCATAAAATATCTCAGGACATAAATTCCATGCTTACTATAAGATTGGAGAGAAGTGAAAGTATTTTATAAAATATGAATTTCTTAGCACACAAGTGTTTTCTTTCTTGTTCTGATATTCATTGCTTTCTAAAATATTCCTGGGAAGGACATACAAACTTTCCTTTCGTAATAAACTAAATAAACTTGTGTGCAAATTTTACCCATTTCAGATTAGGGTATTTATCAGTGTTTTAATTGGAGGGATGGCAGACAATGGATTCCATTTAAACCCCTATAGCCCTGATTTTCAGATATGGAAAGTAGATTGAGTCATCAAATAATTCCTTCCTGTTCTCCTTTATATATCCCTTTAATGTAAAACAGAGGAGAGATCGGAGATGTTTCCAGAGTAAAAGCAAAACAGAATTCTATCATATTTTAAAATATATTTAATTTCACATAGAAAAGAAGAAAGGAAGGGAAGGAGGAAGGAAGGAAGGAAGGAAGGAAGGAAGGAAGGAAGGAAGGATGGAAGGAAGGAAAGAAGGGAGGGAGGGAGGAAGGAAAAGGCAGGGAGGCAGGCAGAGAGGGAGAGAGAATTAGTAGCTATGTTGAAATATCACTTATGGCCAAATATAATAAATTCCAAACAGAAGCATTTTAAATTAGTGTGTGTTTATTATTACAAAATGTTCACTATGGGCAGATTTAGATAGATAGATAGATAGATAGATAGATAGATAGATAGATAGATTTGTATATATGTATGTGTATATATATATGTTTGTATATAAATATACACGAAATAAATGTAACAGTAAGAGTTTATAGATAGCATCTGAAGTTTGAAGGCCAACTGTTTACTGGAGTCACAGAAGGCTAAGAAATCAGGAAGAATCATAAATAGATTGTTTAAAAGGGGAGGGGAAAAAAGAATCTGTATTCATATCAACACTCTTCTGACATATCTGCTGTCAAACAATATCTATGTATTTCCAATTTTTATGTAATGAAACCTAGTGGTTTACATAAACTTATGAGGATAGAGGAAACAAAGGAATAAAAGCCGAAAGACTATTTGAAGATTAGATTAATGGTGATGAATAGGAACATTTTATCTGTAGTAGCAATACTGATAAAGTCAAGTTAATCTAGGTTAGCGAAACTTCCTCCTATGGACACATGGACAGCATCTGTCTTTTACTTATTTCCTAAAGGTTAGAACAGGTTTCCATGACAAAATTATTTTTTTAATAAGCAATGAAAACAATGACAACAGCAATAATGGCCACAACAGCAACAACAAATGTCATTATTGCCAAGCCCTGTGCTTCAATGCTCATATGTATCTGTAAAGAAAAGAGTTGTGATGCCTGTCTTAGATTCTTCTGGCTTTTTAAAAATTAATTAATAATTAGTTAATTACTTTTCATTGTGTGTACGAGGTTTAAATTTTTTTGTGACATTCTGATTTAAGATTTTAAAAAAGTATTCTTTTTCTTTATTTTAATTTTTTTTAATGTTTTTAAAGAGAGAGAGAGAGACAGAGAGAGACAGAGTGCAAGTGGGGAAGGGCAGAGAGAGGGAGACACAGAATCAGAATCAGAAACAGGCTCTAGGCTCCAAGGTGATAGCACAGAGCCCAACCCAGGGCTCAAACCACAAACTGTGAGATCATGACCTGAGCCCAAATCAAGATTCCCACGTTTCACCGACTGAACCATCCAGGTGCCCTTAAAAAGTATTTTTAATAAAATTTTGAAATATTGGTTAATTAGACATTGAAATATTTTTGTTGCTGCATATATTGGATAGGTTACCATTACATAAAGTTTACGTGTTTTTTTGTTTTTGTTTTTGTTTACCAATTAGCTACATTCTTGTCCAAGAAAGGTTTTCCTTTTATTGCTTTCTTTGTTAATATTTTGGAATTATTTTACATATAATCATGGGAAGGTCTTGTAAAATTATGTACCACAGTATAAAATTAAATGTTTGTGGCTTTAAGTTATATAAAGCTTTTCTTTGAAAATACTATAAATAAGTGCTGTATATCCTATCTATATTCAAAGACATTTTCTTCCTGAGAACTGTTGACTTTGAACTTACTTTCATTGCCTCCTCCACCACAATCACAGCAGAGAAAGATGATGCTTAAAATCAATATGTGGTGAAATATGTTCAAGAATTAAAACAAAAATGCCAATACATTAAGAAAAGTGTACAAATATAGAGAGACTGTAAAGTAAAATATCTTTATCCTAAGTCCTCATTATATAGTGAAGGTCTAGAAATTATAATGATATTCTGAGAATCTACCAAGGTTCTGTTATAGGAAGAGTGAAATATAAATAACAGGTCTTTGAATCATTGAGTCCAAGAGAACAGGAGCACCAGGTCAAATACTATATTCTGTGAGGTTCACATAACACCAAACAGTCTAGAATATTCAATGTTAAATATCCCCACATTATTTTTAGGTGATATCTCATAGTTGGTATATGAATTCTTTAAATTTTTTTAACATTTATTTATTATTGAGAGACAGAGAGAGACAGAGCATGAGCCGGGGAGGGTAGAGCGGGGAGACCCATTATCAGAAGCAGGCTCCAGGCTCTGAGCTGTCAGCACAGAGCCTGACTTGGGGTCTGAAAACACAAACTGCAAGATCATGACTTGAGCCTAAGTCAGACGCCTAACTGACTGAGTCACCCAGGTGCCCGGTATATGAATTTTTAATTGAAGTTTGAATTAAAAGGTACTACCCACACTCTTTCTGTGATTACCTTAGACTGTATTCTTTCTGGGACAGTTTTCTTTCTTTCTTTCTTTCTTTCTTTCTTTCTTTCTTTCTTTCTTTCTTTCTTTCTTTCTTTCTTTCTTTCTTTCGTTCTTTCTTCCTCTCCCCCCCCACCTCTTTCTCTCTCTCTCTCCCCCTCTCTCCCCTCTCTCTGTCTTTCTCTGTAATGGGTAAAACTCAATCCTGGTTTGAGATAGAGAATCGGAGAGGTTAACTCAAAGAAAAAGCCTTTATTATTCCAATTTGAATGTACTCTGAGTTCTGCTTAGAAAAAAAATGATATAAATCAGAAAGTTAAAAAAGGAAAACAATTTGAATTAAATTAACATTGTAAAAGTATCATTTTTGAAGGTATACACACACACATTTCCTGTCTGAACTTTTAAAGTTACCAGAGTATTTTTTCTGCTGCAGATTATATTTATCTTTGGAAAAAGAAAAGCAATTAAAGGAAAATTTAAATATCAACTCAAGTACTCATATATGTGAAACAATTTAATTCCTTTCCATTTTCTCAGCATGTTCAAACTGCTTCCTTTGACTTCCATGACCAAAATCATAAATGTTTACTTCCTGCATCTGTCTTTCTGTCTTTTTGTCCTGTTCCACAACACCTGCTGTCCCCACCATGCTCACTGCTTCAAAGGGCATCTCCTTGGATACTTCTCCACTGATTTTGCACTCTACTTTGGCAAATATGCCCATTTCCATGGTTACAAATATTATTTCTTGTATTTTTTCCCCCAGCCTTACCTTTATGTAATCCATGCCTCCTTTCTCAGTAACACCATCAACCTTTGGGTTTCTTTCAGTTTACAACTGCAATGTGACAGAAAACACAGACACAAACACATAATTAACATGGGATAAACTGTCAAGATCAACATACTGCATGTTCTAGTATCAGCTTTACAGGAATGACAGTTAAAAATTTCCTACAGTTTATATATCATTTGGCATATATCTTAGAATTTACTTTTTAAAAATTTTTTATTTAAATTCCAGTTAGTTAACATGTACTATAATATTAATTTCAGTAGTACAATTTTGTGATTCATCACTTACATACAACACCCACTGATCATCACAAGTGCCCTCCTAAATATTTCATTTTGGATCTTCTTTTATTTAAAAACATGGTCTGTATACATTTAATATATGTTCAACATTTAATAGGTTAAAAAATCTTGGCATGTAAATTTGATTCTTTGGGTTTTTGCAAATACTAATGTTTTATAAAATGACTAATGTGGATATGGAATTTACAAGACTGGAAATCTGTGATTAGAGAAGGCAGACCCTCAGATAATAGCATGAACGGCTAAAGTTAGTCATATGATTTTTGTATACATGTTTTATAATCCACATTGTACTGTCAGTTATAATACATATCTCCTGATGGAGAATGCTTTCCTTAATTCAGGATTTTAAATGGATTTCCTCATCCAAAACATCTAGATTTATTTATACCTAGTTGTGTGATAATATCTAAACCAATGAAAAGGATTCATTGTTACATCACTAAAAATTATTATTACTATAATTTGTTGAAAAGCTATAAACATCACCAACACTAGTAAAATCCTTCTTATTAAAATCCTTCAAATTGGATGTTACTCAATATTGAGAGTATAGTTGGAAAACATCCAAAAGCCTTCTGCAAATGTGTTCATTTTGGAAAATATCACTGTTACTAAGACAAATGAACAAAGCAGATAGCAATATAAATGGAAATAAAACAGTATTTTCTAGGATAAATAAATACAAAATAACTATTTTTTTTACTAAGCCCTATAACTGATAAGGGATAGAAGCAAGAAATATCAGTACAAAAAACATTTGCTTAGAACATTTGTATTTGGGATAACAAAAGTGACTCAAACACAGCCTTATATCCATGCCTCTGAACTATTTGTTTATGGAAATCTACTTCAGTAATTGTTTTGGCTAAGTTTGCTTTCCAGACCCAGACCCGACTCTGCCAGACTATTGGCATTTAGATCATACAGTATAGACTGGGTATATACAATTTTTCTTTCTTTCTTTTCTTTTCTTTCTTTTTTTCTTTTTCTTTTTTTTTTTTTTACGAGAGTGAAAGAGAGAGAATGAGCAGGGAGACAGGGGCAGCTGGAGAAAAGAAAATCCTAAACAGTCTCCACGCTGAGTGGGACCTCAATCCCACAACCCTGTGATCATGACCTGAGCCAAAATCAAGAGTTGGATACTCAACTGACTGAGTGACCCCAGCATCCCATATACAAACTTTTAAATTTTTTTTTCAATGTTTATTTATTTTTGGGACAGAGAGAGACAGAGCATGAACAGGGGAGGGTCAGAGAGAGAGGGAGACACAGAATCGGAAACAGGCTCCAGGCTCTGAGCCATCAACCCAGAGCCTGACGCGGGGCTCGAACTCACGGACCGCGAGATCGTGACCTGGCTGAAGTCGGACGCTTAACCGACTGCGCCACCCAGGCGCCCCCCATATACAAACTTTTAATCAAATATTAGACTCCAGGGGTTTTCTGGGAGATTTATATATATATTCTGTGTGTGTGTGTGTGTGTGTGTGTGTGTGTGTGTGTGTGTGTATATATATATAGTCTTCAAATATATACAAATGTTTTATAAAATGGAATGTGATACTTTGTGAGTTTTACTGGATGTTTTTAATTTTAAAATGTATTCAGGTGAAACATCCTATCATTATGGTTCATTATATTCTCTAAAATATAGGTAAATAACTTACAGTGAGGTCAAAGTTAAACCTTGCCAAAATTCAAACCAGACCTGTTAGTAGTTTTCCTAGTCTAAGTTACCTTTCTATACCTCAAACAGAACACTCTTAGACCTTTTGAAGTCCAGAATGAGATGCCATCAAGTTGAAGAGGATGACTGGAGACAAAGGTGGGATGAGGAGGATGGTTTTGATAAGCAAAGGCCGAGAGGAAAAAAATCAAGGATTGTTTAGACACTGAAAAAAGGCTATGGTAAATCAAGTAAATGATTCTACTAAACCAGAGACATCCTTGTCCTCAACTCATTCGATCCTGGTTGAACATTTGACTAAAGCCAACCTGCCTTGTTTCCTTGTAGTCTTAACAATTTTCAGATAATTGTTTCCTGCACCATTATGTCAGACTAAAGATAGACTTACAGCCTAGCATTAAAACAAAACATCTGTTGCAAAAAATAACACTACTCCCCCCACCCAACCCCCCATAAATAGAGTTAAGATCTGTAGTTAGAGAATCTTGGAAGTTTTTTTTTTCCCTCATACAAGAGGTGAAAAGAATAAAAATGTCTTACTTAAATGAAATGAATATGCACCTATAAAATAATGAATGAATGAATTATATAAAATTAGATCTTAAACTTTGCCAATATTTCTAATTAAATTATGGATTTCTTGAAAACAGTATTCAACAGCATCTAGAAAAAATATCTGGCAATGACTAATAAGGTATGAGTTATTCAATTTAGTAGTCCACTTAGTCCTAATTCCTCAGGAAAGGTCTAATCTTGGTATAAATTACATCCACTGGAAAATAGTAAAGATGTGGAAGGCTGTCTAACTTTCTGACCTAGAAAACCAATATGAATTTAGAGTGGGGAAAACTGATTCACACATATGATAAATAACATTTACAAGAATCCAGAAACTTCAAGTTTATTTAAAAAGAACTGACTTACAGCAATTCACATTAATTCCCAGGTCTGATTTTTTTCTCCCAGTCTTCCCTCTTGGTGATAGTAACCTGAATTTTTTTAAAATTTTGTTAATGTTTATTTATTTTTGAGAGAGAGAGAGAAGGAGCGGGGAAGGGGCAGAGAGAGAGAGAGGGAGACAGAGAATCCAAAGCAGGCTCTGTGCTATCAGCCCAAAGCCTGACGTGAGGCTTGAACCCACAATAGTGAGATAGTGATCTGAGATGAAGTCAGCTGCTCAACTGACGGAGCCACCCAGCTGTCCCATAACCTGATTTTTAAAATGTAAATTGAAACAATATAAGCATTTTCAAAATGATTTTAAAATTATTTATTCTGGATAAATAAATCAGTCCCAGTACAGTTCAGAAGTTGTCCATTAGCCTCTCCTTAAGCTTCTCTAGGTCTCATTTTTGAACAACTAGAGCATAATAATCCTGCATATCAGTGCACGAGGGGAGAGATGTCATGAACTTCACTAATAACCACATATCTGTGGGAGAAGGGAAGACTATGCACTGGTCCTGTGTTTCTTCTCTACTTCCCCTCTGGCTCTTGATGTTGACGTAGCATCTCTCCAGACTTTTCCACATGGCACTTGGTGAGGCCTGTGTATCTTCACAGGATTCCTCATTCTCCTCAGATCTGAAACGTGTTGCTCATCATCTGGAAGTTAGCCAGATCGCTAAATCTGCATCAATTTTTGCAAGCTCCAAATTGATCTGTTAGTAAGACATTACCCTTTCCCTACTGGTATGTCTGTTTACAACTTGGAAGAACATACCTCTATGTATCGTTTGCAAAATATTCACTGAGATAATATATTATGCCAGATATTGCTTTAGGCTTGGGATATAGTAGAGAACACAAGATAGTGAAGCTACCGCTCATATGCAGCCTTTCAGTAAGGGAGAAGGAAAATAAGGAAAGTTACATAAATATAAAAGACTGATTAGTCCTATGCTGAGTGATAAGTGCAATGATTGCATATAGGCAGACAGGGTGGATGGATGGATGCTTACATGGAGAGGCCAGAGCATAATTTTTAAACCTGAAACATAAATGCTAATGAGGATCTACTCATCTAACTTTCAGAGACAGCATTCCAAGCACAAGGAATAGCCATTGCAAAAACCAAAAATGTGGAAGCAGCTGGACAATGCTGAGGAGATAAGAGATGTCCAGGGTGGCTGAAGCATGACCAGTGTATCAAAAATGTCTTATGCTTTTCCTCCCTTTTTGTCTCCATGAGTCACCATTTATTACAGACATAGTTGTGGCAGCCAGCTTTGTCCAGGTGTAACCGTGCCTCAGCTTTCTGCCTTAGCCTCACCACCAATTAGAATTGTTTTTATTGTTTTTTCCAAGGGTATTGTGATGAAATGGTATTGGACCTGCAGGAAACCTTGGTCTTCACACATATGAATGTGCCAGCAAAGGGCTGAGACCCAATGGGTGGAGACTGAGAATTGTATTTATTTCCTTTACTTCTACTCACTTGAGAGACAGAGAGAGAGAGACAGAGAGAGAGACAGAGAGAAAGAAAGGAAAGGAAAGGAAAGGAAAGGAAAGGAAAGGAAAGGAAAAGAAAGGAAAGGAAAGGGAGAAAAAGAAAAGAAAAGAAAAGAAAAGGAAAGAAAAGAAAAGAAAAGAAAAAAACACTTTTCAGCTCTTTACTTTTATCCCCTTCTTTCCTCTAAGCTTTATCTTATTACAGACATGAGAAAGAAAAATAGATTCTGTAAATTTTTGTTTGTAAATTTTTCTCAGGCCATTTTCTTTTACACTTGATGCTGTGTCCTTTAAATAATGATTTAACAATATGATGAGTTTTCTTCAGCTTTCAAGTTCGGGGTATCAGGTGGAAGGAAAAAACAACATGCCCTCCCCTATTTCCAGTCAGTTGCCTGAGTCAGATTAATAACCTCCCCATCTTCCTGTCAGAATGAGGTAGAGGCAGCGATGGTAGATAAACTATACAGTGAGAAATAGGTAAATGCCGATATCCCTGTCACTACCATCTCTTAGCTCCTCTTTCCCTCAGCGACTGGTATCTGAGCACGGTAGGCACACAAGGAGCAGTGGTTGAGGTGGAGGACATTATCAGGAGGGGTGAAACTGAAAGAATTCAGAGAGCTGGAGGATTCTGTGAGGTGATGAATGGGGACATTTGGCTTGTAGACTTTCAGGAACTTAGGAGATTCTTCTGCCTTCATTTGCTCTGGGAAACAGAAGATTCTTTTTGGGATTTGCCATTGATTTTGAATAACTACAATATGTTTCAGCCACTGTTTGAAACACTCTATATACGTTATAGCATTTATCCTACTCTTGATTATTTGAAAACTATTATTTTCTGCATTTTATCATTGATGAACATGAGGGCGAATTGTTCCATACCCTAAATCTGTAAAGAAACAAACATTTGAAGGTAGAGCCCAAAGGTATAAAGCATTACATTTAAGTTCAGGAATGGGGGAGAGAGAAGCTTAGGTGTTCTTGTAGATTTTTCTATTCTTTTCATCATTATAAAGAAAATGGATTCAAGAAGATCTTTCCAAGAATAAATACGGTAGCTTACTAAGAGAATCTCTTGTTACCTATATTTCAGTAAACTAAATATAGTAAAGAAGTTACTGGCAGTTTAGAACCCCCAACATATGTTACAATTTAAAACATAAAAAGGAGTTGGGGCGCCTGGGTGGCTCAATTGATTAAGCATCTGACTTTGGCTCAGGTGATGATCTTGCGGTCAGTGGGTTGAAGCTCTGTGGCAGGCTCTGTGCTGACAGCTCAGAGCCAGGAGCCTGCTTCAGATTCTGTGTCTCCCTCTCTCTCTGACCCTCCCCCACTCATTCTCTCTCTCTCTCTCTCTCTCAAAAATAAATAAACATTAACAAAAATTTAAAAACATAAAAAAGAGTTAAGAATGGTAATACCTTATTGTTTTAAATCTTTGTATATAAATTGATAAAAATTTTTAAAAACATAAATCAGATAAAGTCTTTTATCTTAGATCACAGTGATAGGAGTTAAACAGTGCTCTATCATTAGCCTAATTTCACATGGTACTCTTTCCTGATGTTTTTGAAATTATGGATGTGTAGAAAAACATTTTTTTCCAGAGTCAGGATTTTTATTATACAGGACAATATAGAAAAACCAAAAGCTGAAGTTCAAGTTTTATGATAGGATATCATATTGCATGTATAACTCTAATTCTTCAAAGTTCAGATAGACCTTTTCTAGCATTATGATTTAACAGTATCCAATGCATAGGTCATCACTAAAATGAGGCTGATATCCATCCTTACGCAGGTCCTATTGGTGGCTCTGTACATTGGTTAATTGCAATGAGAAATCATTAGCTTTGCTCTTGTGAGCAAAATTACCAGAAAATTCACTTTCCCAATAGTATCCAACCAAGACACTCTAATCATTATCTTTCCTTTTAAGAAATGTCAGTAACATAGCAAGCCAGGCATCCATTGCCACTCCACTGGGTCTTTATGTGGATAAAACTTGCCTTGAAGCCGCAGATGGCTCTTTAATCTTATAATGATTCAGAATTGTCCAACCATACTCTGTTTTTAGACTTTTCACTGGAAGAGAAATCCACCCTGAGTCCCTTATATTATTAACCTATTTGGCTGGATAGATCAAAGTTTAAAAAATAATAAGGCCAGGATTTCTATTACTTTATATATAATGACACAATTCCCCTACAGTTCTTGTGATTTCAGCACCTACAGAGATTAGAACACCATATTTTACAATTGTCACTCTGCAAGCTTAAAACATGGTGCTATCCCCATTATGGTATTTGAAAAGTAAATTCTTAAAAACTAATGAAAAGGTAGCTATACATCTAATTTTTATAAATATTGCAAGCAAATAACAGTTCAAATAAAATAACATCTAAAAAGATTGTATTTTTTAAATAAAGTCTAAGCTTTTCAGTATCTACTTTTTTTTTATTACTGATTTTCTTTCTCTGCCAACACCCCAGAATCTCACAATGAATTACTTTTCAGGGCCTTTTACTTCATTATTTTTGTCTCCTTTTTTTTGTTCCTTTTATTAAAACAGCAGAGGTCCATTTGGAGCCCCCTGCTTGGCATGGCTGCAGGGATTTAAACTTCAGCAAGTTCAAAGAAAACAAGAATTATAAGGAGAAGCCTTGGATTTATATAGATTCTTTTGAAGAGCTCAAAGTATGAGAAACCTTTCCCATGGTCAGGGTTAAGGTTACAAAGTGTAGAACATGTAATCTCTGTATTCTTGTCAGCCTCTTATCCTTCTATTCAATTCCCAAAACACCTTATTGAAAATGGTAGGTACAGTATCGGTCAAGGTCCCAACAGGAAACAGATTCTACTCAGATTTTTCACAAGTCTTTAGTAAAGAAAATGTTTACAGGAGTAAAGGGAGGGTTATGGGAAATAACAAAGGGTGTTGAGGTAGATACTAATATGTTATTACTGACCTTACATCAGAAAAAAACACAGGAGAAAATAATGCCGCTGAAGCCCAGTGAAAGAGACAGAGCCAGAGAAAAAGGGCTACCCAAGGAATGCTATAGAGGTAAGTGGATATAGCCACAACCAGAGAGTATTGCCTATAGCGAGGAGGATGGATAAGAGCTGTCCCCTCCTTCTTTCCTCTAATCCCTCTGGTGGTCCACTATTACCCAAATAACCAGAAGTCAGCCCTCGGGAACATCAGGAAGCCAGTCTGCAGAGATCGGCCTCCTGGGCCTTTCTTTACAGAGAAAGGTAAAGAATATGCAAAGATGCAAAAGCAAAAGGCACAGTTGTGCCTTTGCCATTTAGCTTTTTACTTTCTTCCTTTGCTCAAATTAAGAAAACCATATTCAATAGAGGGTATACACAGTTCTAACAAGTTATTAAATCACCATGGGATGATGCCAATTAAAACCATAAAGCCACCAGTAAAACATAAAATATAACATTTGCTAGTTCCAGAACTCTTCATGCCAGGCAAGAGAGAACTTGGGGGGATAGATAGAGGAAGTAGAGAAATAATAATCAGTGTAAATTATGCAATATAATGTACTCATAGATCCTAAGATGTAAGGGATGCACATCAGATGGAACATAACAACACAGATATAAAGAAACTGTAGAATACTTATTTCACATAATTGTACTTACACCCTTCCTTCCTCCTCCCCTCCCCCCTTTCCTTTTTTCTTTTCTTTTCTTCTCTTTTTTTCTTTTCTTCTCTCCTGTTTTCTTTTCTTTTCTCTGCTCTTCTTTTCTCTGCTCTTCTCTTCTTTTCTTTTCTTTCTTTGAAATTTGGTTTTATCTACACTATCCAGAGGATAACTATAGTGTCCGAGAAGGTTGCATATAATAAAATCATTTCAACACATTGTTTCCCTTAACCCTTCAGACTCATTTGTTGTGGTATATAACTCCTCAACCTTATTAACCAAAGGTCAGTATTGCATCGAGATTTTAAATAATTAATGAATCCAACTGTTTGATCCAATAACTCATGTTAATACATTATATTCTAAATGCATAATTTAATAGATTCAAAATTATACAGCTTTACATTGTCCATCTTTGTATAATCCTTTTAGAATCCTGTTCCACTATTGCTCTCCAAAGTCAGCTGATACAGGTTAGAAGGATCTAGCAAATCTTTTTATACAGATGTTATCTCCTTTGGGTGCCAAACTTAAAACTATTTCTCTGGATCAAGATGGGGCTTAACTCTTTTTTTTAAAATTGCCTGGACACAGTGATGGGTAGGGAAAGTGTATTTTCTAATGGTTAATTCTAATAGTTTTATGCTTTACTAACAATAAAGCATAATAATGATTATATGAAAGAGTTGTAGAAGAAATAGTACACTTGGCCCCTGAAGCAGCATTGTATTAAAATTCTACCACTAGTATATTAATTGCTATGTATAAGTAACTGGACTCTGTGTGGGGACCATTTACAGTGAAATGAGGGTTAAAAAATAATATCAATGATATAATAATTTTTAAAAAGTCATAATTCAGCAAAAAGTAAAAGCAGCCCCTTTACATAGTTTTCTTTTTAAAACAGAATCTAGGGATTCCAGGAAGATGGCGGCGTAGGAGGACGCTGGGCTCACCGCGCGTCCTGCTGATCAATTAGATTCCACCTACACCTGCCTAAATAACCCAGAAAACCGCCAGAGGATTAACAGAACGGAGTCGCCGGAGCAAAGCGCAGACGAGAGGCCCACGGAAGAGGGTAGGAAGGGCGGCGAGGCGGTGCATGCTCCACGGACTGGCGGGAGGGAGCCGGGGCGGAGGGGCGGCTCGCCGGCCAAGCAGAGCCCCGGAGTCTGGCCTGCAAAAGCGGAGGGGCCTGACGGACTGTGTTCGGACAGCAAGCGCGACTTAGCGTCTGGGAGGTCATAAGTTAACAGCTCTGCTCAGAAAGCGGGAAGGCTGGAGGACAAAGGGAGGGAGAGCTGCTGAGCCCCCGGACGACAGAGCTCAGTTTGGTGGGGAACAAAGGCGCTCGCCAGCGCCATCTCCCCCGCCCATCCCCCAGCCAAAATCCCAAAGAGAACCAGTTCCTGCCAGGGAACTTGCTCGCTCTGCGCAAACACCCAACTCTGTGCTTCTGCGGAGCCAAACCTCCGGCAGCGGATCTGACTCCCTCCCGCTGCCACAGGGCCCCTCCTGAAGTGGATCACCTAAGGAGAAGCGAGCTAAGCCTGCCCCTCCAGCCCCTGTGCACCTTGCCTACCCACCCCAGCTAATACGCCAGATCCCCAGCATCACAAGCCTGGCAGTGTGCAAGTAGCCCAGACGGGCCACGCCACCCCACAGTGAATCCCGCCCCTAGGAGAGGGGAAGAGAAGGCACACACCAGTTTGACTGTGGCCCCAGCGGTGGGCTGCGGGCAGACATCAGGTCTGACTGCGACTCCGCCCACCAACTCCAGTTATACACCACAGCACAGGGGAAGTGCCCTGCAGGTCCTCACCACGCCAGGGACTATCCAAAATGACCAAGCGGAAGAATTCCCCTCAGAAGAATCTCCAGGAAATAACAACAGCTAATGAGCTGATCAAAAAGGATTTAAATAATATAACAGAAAGTGAATTTAGAATAATAGTCATAAAATTAATCGCCGGGCTTGAAAACAGTATACAGGACAGCAGAGAATCCCTTGCTACAGAGATCAAGGGACTAAGGAACAGTCATGAGGAGCTGAAAAACGCTTTAAATGAAATGCAAAACAAAATGGAGACCACCACAGCTCGGATTGAAGAGGCAGAGGAGAGAATAGGTGAACTAGAAGATAAAGTTATGGAAAAAGAGGAAGCTGAGAGAAAGAGAGATAAAAAAATCCAGGAGTATGAGGGGAAAATTAGAGAACTAAGTGATACACTAAAAAGAAATAATATACTCATAATTGGTATCCCAGAGGAGGAAGAGAGAGGGAAAGGTGCTGAAGGGGTACTTGAAGAAATAATAGCTGAGAACTTCCCTGAACTGGGGAAGGAAAAAGGCATTGAAATCCAAGAGGCACAGAGAACTCCCTTCAGACGGAACCTGAATCGATCTTCTGCACGACATATCATAGTGAAACTGGCAAAATACAAGGATAAAGAGAAAATTCTGAAAGCAGCAAGGGGTAAACGTGCCCTCACATATAAAGGGAGACCTATAAGACTCGTGACGGATCTCTCTTTTGAAACTTGGCAGGCCAGAAAGAATTGGCACGAGATTTTCAGTGTGCTAGACAGAAAAAATATGCAGCCGAGAATCCTTTATCCAGCAAGTCTGTCATTTAGAATAGAAGGAGAGATAAAGGTCTTCCCAAACAAACAAAAACTGAAGGAATTTGTCACCACTAAACCAGCCCTACAAGAGATCCTAAGGGGGACCCTGTGAGACAAAATACCAGAGACATCACTACAAGCATAAAACATACAGACATCACAATGACTCTAAACCCATATCTTTCTATAATAACACTGAATGTAAATGGATTAAATGCGCCAACCAAAAGACATAGGGTATCAGAATGGATAAAAAAACAAGACCCATCTATTTGCTGTCTACAAGAGACTCATTTTAGATCTGAGGACACCTTTAGATTGAGAGTGAGGGGATGGAGAACTATTTGTCATGCTACTGGAAGCCAAAAGAAAGCTGGAGTAGCCATACTTATATCAGACAATCTAGACTTTAAATTAAAGGCTGTAACAAGAGATGAAGAAGGACATTATATAATAGTTACAGGGTCTATCCATCAGGAAGAGCTAACAATTATAAATGTCTATGCGCCGAATACCGGAGCCCCCAAATATATAAAACAACTACTCATAAACATAAGCAACCTTATTGATAAGAATGTGGTAATTGCAGGGGACTTTAACACCCCACTTACAGAAATGGATAGATCATCTAGACACACGGTCAATAAAGAAACAAGGGCCCTGAATGAGACATTGGATCAGATGGACTTGACAGATATATTTAGAACTCTGCATCCCAAAGCAACAGAATATACTTTCTTCTCGAGTGCTCATGGAACATTCTCCAAGATAGATCATATACTGGGTCACAAAACCGCCCTCCATAAGTTTACCAGAATTGAAATTATACCATGCATACTTTCAGACCACAATGCTATGAAGCTTGAAATCAACCACAGAAAAAAGTCTGGAAAACCTCCAAAAACATGGAGGTTAAAGAACACCTTATTAACGAATGAGTGGGTCAACCAGGCAATTAGAGAAGAAATAAAAAAATATATGCAAACAAACGAAAATGAAGATACAACAATCCAAACGCTTTGGGACGCAGCGAAGGCAGTCCTGAGAGGAAAATACATTGCAATCCAGGCCTATCTCAAGAAACAAGAAAAATCCCAAATACAAAATCTAACAGCACACCTAAAGGAAATGGAAGCAGAACAGCAAAGGCAGCCTAAACCCAGCAGAAGAAGAGAAATAATAAAGATCAGAGCAGAAATAAACAATATAGAGTCTAAAAAAACTGTAGAGCAGATCAACGAAACCAAGAGTTGGTTTTTTGAAAAAATAAACAAAATTGACAAACCTCTAGCCAGGCTTCTCAAAAAGAAAAGGGAGATGACCCAAATAGATAAAATCATGAATGAAAATGGAATTATTACAACCAATCCCTCAGAGATACAAACAATTATCAGGGAATACTATGAAAAATTATATGCCAACAAATTGGACAACCTGGAAGAAATGGACAAATTCCTGAACACCCACACTCTTCCAAAACTCAACCAGGAGGAAATAGAAAGCTTGAACAGACCCATAACCAGCGAAGAAATTGAATCGGTTATTAAAAATCTCCCAACAAATAAGAGTCCAGGACCAGATGGCTTCCCAGGGGAGTTCTACCAGACGTTTAAAGCAGAGATAATACCTATCCTTCTCAAGCTATTCCAAGAAATAGAAAGGGAAGGAAAACTTCCAGACTCATTCTATGAAGCCAGTATTACTTTGATTCCTAAACCAGATAGAGACCCAGTAAAAAAAGAGAACTACCGGCCAATATCCCTGATGAATACGGATGCAAAAATTCTCAATAAGATACTAGCAAATCGAATTCAACGGCATATAAAAAGAATTATTCACCATGATCAAGTGGGATTCATTCCTGGGATGCAGGGCTGGTTCAACATTCGCAAATCAATCAACGTGATACATCACATTAACAAAAAAAAAGAGAAGAACCATATGATCCTGTCAATCGATGCAGAAAAGGCCTTTGACAAAATCCAGCACCCTTTCTTAATAAAAACCCTTGAGAAAGTCGGGATAGAAGGAACATACTTAAAGATCATAAGAGCCATTTATGAAAAGCCCACAGCTAACATCATCCTCAACGGGGAAAAACTGAGAGCTTTTTCCTGAGATCAGGAACACGACAGGGATGCCCACTCTCACCGCTGTTGTTTAACATAGTGCTGGAAGTTCTAGCATCAGCAATCAGACAACAAAAGGAAATCAAAGGCATCAAAATTGGCAAAGATGAAGTCAAGCTTTCGCTCTTTGCAGATGACATGATATTATACATGGAAAATCCGATAGACTCCACCAAAAGTCTGCTAGAATTGATACATGAATTCAGCAAAGTTGCAGGATACAAAATCAATGTACAGAAATCAGTTGCATTCTTATACACTAACAATGAAGCAACAGAAAGACAAATAAAGAAACTGATCCCATTCACAATTGCACCAAGAAGCATAAAATACCTAGGAATAAATCTAACCAAAGATGTAAAGGATCTGTATGCTGAAAACTATAGAAAGCTTACGAAGGAAATTGAAGAAGATTTAAAGAAATGGAAAGACATTCCCTGCTCATGGATTGGAAAAATAAATATTGTCAAAATGTCAATACTACCCAAAGCTATCTACACATTCAATGCAATCCCAATCAAAATTGCACCAGCATTCTTCTCGAAACTAGAACAAGCAATCCTAAAATTCATATGGAACCACAAAAGGCCCCGAATAGCCAAAGGAATTTTGAAGAAGAAGACCAAAGCAGGAGGCATCACAATCCCAGACTTTAGCCTCTACTACAAAGCTGTCATCATCAAGACAGCATGGTATTGGCACAAAAACAGACACATAGACCAATGGAATAGAATAGAAACCCCAGATCTAGACCCACAAACGTATGGTCAACTCATCTTTGACAAAGCAGGAAAGAACATCCAATGGAAAAAAGACAGCCTCTTTAACAAATGGTGCTGGGAGAACTGGACAGCAACATGCAGAAGGTTGAAACTAGACCACTTTCTCACACCATTCACAAAAATAAACTCAAAATGGATAAAGGACCTGAATGTGAGACAGGAAACCATCAAAACCTTAGAGGAGAAAGCAGGAAAAGACCTCTCTGACCTCAGCCGTAGCAATCTCTTACTCGACACATCCCCAAAGGCAAGGGAATTAAAAGCAAAAGTGAATTACTGGGACCTTATGAAGATAAAAAGCTTCTGCACAGCAAAGGAAACAACCAACAAAACTAAAAGGCAACCAACGGAATGGGAAAAGATATTTGCAAATGACATATCGGACAAAGGGCTAGTATCCAGAATCTATAAAGAGCTCACCAAACTCCACACCCGAAAAACAAATAACCCAGTGAAGAAATGGGCAGAAAACATGAATAGACACTTCTCTAAAGAAGACATCCGGATGGCCAACAGGCACATGAAAAGATGTTCAGCGTCGCTCCTTATCAGGGAAATACAAATCAAAACCACACTCAGGTATCACCTCACGCCAGTCAGAGTGGCCAAAATGAACAAATCAGGAGACTCTAGATGCTGGCGAGGATGTGGAGAAACGGGAACCCTCTTGCACCGTTGGTGGGAATGCAAATTGGTGCAGCTGCTCTGGAAAACAGTGTGGAGGTTCCTCAGAAAATTAAAAATAGACCTACCCTATGACCCAGCAATAGCACTGCTGGGAATTTATCCAAGGGATACAGGAGTACTGATGCATAGGGGCACTTGTACCCCAATGTTCATAGCAGCACTCTCAACAATAGCCAAATTATGGAAAGAGCCTAAATGTCCATCAACTGATGAATGGATAAAGAAATTGTGGTTTATATACACAATGGAATACTACGTGGCAATGAGAAAAAATGAAATATGGCCTTTTGTAGCAACGTGGATGGAACTGGAGAGTGTGATGCTAAGTGAAATAAGCCATACAGAGAAAGACAGATACCATATGGTTTCACTCTTATGTGGATCCTGAGAAACGTAACAGGAACCCATGGGGGAGGGGGAGGAAAAAAGGAAAAAAAAAAAAAAAAAAAAAAAAAAAAAAAAAAAAAAGAGGTTAGAGTGGGAGAGAGCCAAAGCATAAGAGACTGTTAAAAACTGAGAACAAACTGAGGGTTGATGGGGGGTGGGAGGGAGGAGAGGGTGGGTGATGGGTATTGAGGAGGGCACCTTTTGGGATGAGCACTGGGTGTTTTATGGAAACCAATTTGGACAATAAATTTCATATATTATAAAAAAAAAAATAAAAAAAAATAAATAAATAAAACAGAATCTAGGTCAAAGCTTGTGTATTAAAATTTTTTGAGGGGTGTGTTCCCAGAGAAATTCAAGTAAGAGAAAATGGGAAATTCGGCAGCAAACTTGGCCATAGATTTCCAACAAACAAAGCTGATTGCTTGACCATGCTGGATATCTCTTAAAAGATCATTGGAAACAAATGCATTTGGAATAGCCCATATAGGAGAGAATACGTAACAATGTATCTGCTGGAAACTTCTAATTCCATCTCATTTGCTAAAATCTACCCCCTTACTTTCAGGTATGCTGGCATAATACTCCCAGGACTTTGTCACTATAACATCAGAGGACTTGGATACTGAAATTAATTGCCAAAATAATATTTTACTGTTTGTTGTTTCTTTTAATACTTGAGTACACAAACAAAAAGAAATTCCCGAATGAATTCTTTTTTTTTTTTTTTTTGGTTTGGATTTTTTTAAGTTTATTTATTTATTTAGAGAGAGCACAAGCAAGGGAGGGGCAGAGATGGAGTTAGAGAGAAAGAAACCCAAGCAGGCACTGCACTGCCAGTGCAGAGCCCAACGCAGGGCTCCAGCTCACCAACCTGTGAGATCATGACCTGAGCCAAAATCCAGAGTCTGGCGCTTAACCAACTGAGGCATCCACAAGCCCACTGAGTGAATTATTTTGATTGTGGACATAATTATCCCAGAACCCCAAGGTGCAAAAGCAACCTTTATCTTTTTGATAATCTGACTTAATTATATCAGCCAGCAGAATAAACCCAAAGTGACCAAATAGTAGTTTAAGCCTCCAGTTCAGTGGAATTCTTATTGTGTTCATCGGTGGGGGCACTGACCTGGAAATTGAGGTCTCTAACTCAGAAGAGCCTAAATTTGTGGGGACAGAGTGTAAACGTCATATAGGTGGCTCATACAAGTGATAGTAAAAAGATTTACTTCTACCTTCCTCCATTGCTTTTAGATAATATATTCTTGCTACTGACAAAGTGTCATGTGATTACCATCAGATTCATTTGCCACATCCTACAAGACACCATTCAAATCCCAAAGTAAAAATCTCTCTATCTGAATCCTTAGTTGAGTCTTCAGTGAGATATTATAGCATTCTATCAGGCCACCTGCTTCTTGGTTCTGGGGAACATAGTAAGACCAGTGAATTCCATTGTCAAGAGCCTGTTGTCTCACTGACGTTGAAATATAATCAGTGCATTAACCTGAGTGCATCTGTGGCATAAGGTGTTCCAAGGATTCTGTAACACCTTGATAACCGTACAGATGGAAACATTTCAGATAAGAAAGAAAAATTCTCTCTAGAATATGCATTGATTTCTATAAGAATATATTGTTTTTACTTCCAAGGTGGAATTGGTTGATTTAATCAACCTAACACCATTTAGTTGAATAGATAGTGCACCAAAAAAAAAAAAAAAAAAAAATCATGCTCAATTGAGTATTTTGTGTTTCTAGTGCTGGTAGGGTTGACAGCTTTAGCACCTAAAAACGTAAAATACATCGTTATATTTGAATTTCACACATACAACACATATTTTTTTTTGTATGAGTATATTCCACATATACTAAATCAAACAAACAAAAAGCCAATTGTTTATTTAGAATTCACATTTAAATTGACATTGTATATATTATCTGGCCATTTTAACTACTATCTACTTGGATATTCTAAAGTTCAAGTAAAAAGATCAGCATTGATGACAAAGTACTGGGGTTTGAAGTCCATTAATAGTCTCTATCACTGTCAAAATCACAACTTTAGTATAAATACTGGAGTTGCATATAATAGAGGCAAGTTGTCATCCATGGGGCAAGTCACGCTGTTTGAGATCGCTGACATAATTTGTGGGGCCCAGTGCAAAATGAAAACTTAGGACCCCCTCTGAAAAATCCCTCTGCATTTGAAGGTGATGGCAGTGTATTAAACTAAATGTGGAGCCTTCTGAATGTGAAGACATGTGTGACTATATGGATTACACATCCGTGAAGCCACCCCTGTTCCTATCCAATGGGTTGTGAGATATTCTTTGGGGATAAATGTTCTCTGTTGGGAATTAATGTGAGACAAAATGGTATGTACACTTTACATATGAGAATGGTCTTATAAGTGCATTCATTTAACTCTTCCCCCAGACTTCTTTGATCATATCTCCCAGTATTTTTCTCTACTGTCTCCTAATCAAACTGGCCAACAGTGCATGAGAGTCAGAATGTACCAGTACTTCAAGTTGTCTTTCCCCCATGTTAATTTGATGTGGCTAAGTTCATCCTAGCTCTGTCCAGTGGAAGGATTTCTCTTTTCCACTGTTTTTGAGTGATACTCAGGAAAGGGGCTGTAAAATGGTAGAAGTTCTTTCTGGCTAGTGGCAACATATTGCACTAACCCATCTCTTAACCAACCAAGGCCTTTTTTAACTCTGTCAGTTGGTCATAGGAAATTCTCTTTGAGGCCAGAGATAGGAGTTGAAGAAGAGGAACAGAAGAAAGTGACATGAGAGTCCAAGCCACCTATTTTACTGTGACTTCAGGATTTTTTTGAGCCTGATCTCTAAAGCACACTTCCATCATATAATGAATTGCAACTAGGTCTGCACAACATTATGAATTAATGTATATACAACTTGGGTTTCAGTCATTTATTGTCATTACTAAAAACTAGTAGCATTTCAGGAGGTTGATAAACTCTTTGATAAAAGAGAAAAAAATTCTTGGCTACAAAAGGTATTATCTTTCTCTAGAATACTAGGAGTTTATGCTGTGACTCTCCAGTTAGGTTTCTCCAATGACTCTATACAGCAACCTTACCCACCATGCATACCTTAAGTACCATCAAATACACTGGGCCATATGGATCAAGTGACAGTTATGCTTTCCTTACAGCCTGAATTTGCTGCAGAGCATTTGAATCCCACTCACAACTACCTTCAGAGTTGCCCAAACAATTAGTTCTAGTTCTAGTCCCAAATGTGGTAGGTGCTATCTCCAAAATCCAAAATTCTTCATGAAGCATTGTTTCTCTTTGGAGCTGAGAGGTGCAAAACCTTGTTCTTTATCATAAAGAGCATATCCTAGCACCTCACAGACCACTGGAATCTTAAAGATTTTGTCATTGTGAAGGGCCATGTAAGTTCTGCTGAGTTACCTGCCACCCTTCGACACACATTTATCTACATACTGTATGATATTTGACACTCCCCACTCACTGGATCCAATTAAGTGACATGATCAATATATTGGACTAATGAAAAATCTGGAGGAAAGTTAAGTTGATCTAAATCCCTGCAGACTAAGCTGTAATAGAGAATAAAGGAATTAACAGCTTTGAGGTGAGACAATGAATGTGAATTGCTACTCATTCCAGGGAACCATTCATTGCTTTTGATTCTCCCTACTGATGAATATTAGGAGGCAATTCACTAATTCACTGCTCACTTACCAAGTGAATTCAAGTTAGTTAACATACAGTGTAGTTTTGGCTTCAGGAGTAGAACCCAGTGATTCCTTTTTTACATATGACACCCAGTGCTCATCACAAGTGCCCTCCTTAATGCCCATCACCCATTTAACCCACCCTGCCCCACCAGCAATCCTCAGTTTGTTCTCTGTATTTAAGAGTCTCTTATGGTCTATTTTTATCTTATTTTTCCTTCCCTTCCCCTATGTTCATCTGTTAAGTTTCTCAAACTCCACATATGACTGAAATCATATGATATCTGTCTTTCTCTGACTGATTTTGCTTAGCATGATACTCTCTAGTTTCATCTGCATTGTGGCAAATGGCAAGATTTCATTTTTTTCATTGCCAAGTAGTACTCCATTGTCTATATATACACCACATCTTCTCTATCCATTCTTCCATCAGATATTTGGGCTCTTTCCATACTTTGGTTGTTATTGATAGTGCTGGTATAAACACTGGATGCATGTGCCCTTTTGAATCAGCATTTTTTTATCCTTTGGATAAATTCCTAGTAGGGCAGTTGTTGGGTCGTAGGTTAGTTCTATTTTTAACTTTTTGAGGAAACTTCATACTGTTTTCCAGAGTGGCTGCCCCAGTTTCCTTTCCTGCCAACAGTACAAAAAGGTCCCCCTTTCTCTGCATCTTCTACAACATCTGTTGTTTCCTGAGTTGTCAATTTTGGCCATTCTGACAAGTGTGAGGTGGTATCTTACTGTGGTTTTGATTTGTATTTCCCTGATGATGAGTGATTTTTAGTATCTTTCATGTGTCTGTTTGCCATTTGGATGTCTTCTTTGAAAAAGTGTCTACTCATGTCTTCTGGTCACATACCTGGCCACGAGTTTAAACAACAGGCTATGGATTTGTGACATTATTTAGATTTTTGAACTACATTAGATTTGAAAAGTGGAGGAAGGACCACTCTTTTCCATTACCAAAGCTGCTCACTAGCTCTTGAGCTTTGCATCATACAAATCAAAATATACCATAGTTGGCTGCCTATCTCCCTTCTAGGAAATCAAAAATCTATTTAGTTATTATCACAGTATCCTAAAGATCAATTTATCATGGTAGACACTCAGGTCACACTACCCACTATATTAATTTTGTCCAGCTTGCCTCGAAAGATCAAGTGTTGCCGGCTGGTCTGCCTTTTCAAAATCCCACCATATATGCTGATTATTAGTTTTTATACGATATTATCCTCCTACTAAGAATCACACCATGCAGACAACAGCCATCATCAAGATTCTCAGAGATGTTGCTATCTCCCTTAGCAGATTCCTTACTATCTTAAATGAAAAGATTATTTAGACACTCCAAGAGAACATAATCAGGTGGTAGGTTATCTAGTCTTACATAATAAATCCATTATAGCATCCTTATTTCCTCTTACTTTAGACATTTTTGCCAATATTGTGTCTGTTTGTTATTTATTGAAAACATACATAAAGCCCAGTGCAGATATCACATATAGCTACTGGTAAGGTCCAAGACTAAAGATACAGAATTTTTTTATAGAGTTGGATCCAAGGAAGTATCAGTAGCCTAGAACTATATTTTGTGTCCAAAGATTTTGTGGCAAACCAAACTTTCACTTTATAGTTAGAAAACTATTCAAAGAGATATAGTAGGCATGTTGGACATGGAAATGTGTTTAAGTTTTAGGAATACTAAGCAAGTGGGGTTGTGCTGACGTGGTTCCAGGAAACAATTCCAGCTATGGCACAGTCAGCTGTCTGTATGAGTGGAAGAAAAGAAAAAAGTTGGCAAAGTAAGTTTCCTTGGAATGGAACTGACTAAACTCTCATGTCAAAGACATAACCAAGTGGACATAGGTTGAAGGCAATTTTCCAAGCTATGCAAATGCACAGAGTGCTAATCAGGAAAGCACACCAAAAGCCATGCCACACAGTGATACAAAGTAAGAAGGAGCATCAAGAATATCCAATTGACAATAGCTTATAAATTTTATCTAGAACAAAAATAACAATATCTTTGAACTTTACATATTGCAGATAATGAAAAATCTAAAGGCCACCTATTTCAGGAATTGAATTGGCAGCTATTGGGCAAAACTAACATATTTTGGCAGGTCTAAGAAAGTCAGAAACTAACAAAATCCTTCCTGCTCCTTAATTTTGCTTTTACATGTGTTTCCCTGAAACAGAATTACCCAAAAATGTGAAATCATTTCTTGCCAAAGTTATAAGAAACATAACTTTTTTTCTAATAATCCTTTGATATTTAGTTGATATAAGGATACATGATATGCTAAAATTTAGAAAGAAAAAGTACTTCTAAATAAATTTAAGCTCTACTATTTTGAGGATCTGATGAAGAAAAGAATATCTATATCTATCTATCTATCTATCTATCTATCTAAAATTAACTTAATTCTCTCTTTTTAATAAATGGTTAACTAAATGTATGCCATCCTAATAAATCTGACCGTAGTACATAGTTTCAAACTTTTAAGGAAACTAGATACTAAGCTAACATGAGTATATTATAAAATTATCACCAAATTTTAAAAAATGCCAACAAATAATATTTGGAATTTGAACTTAGAGTGTATCATTTTTATTCTGAGATATTTAAAATGTTTACTACTGGGGCATCTGGGTGGCTCATCTGGTTAAGCATCGGACTTTGGCTCAGGTCATGATCTCATGGTTTGTGGGTTTGAGCACTGCTTCGGGCTCTGTGCTGACAGCTCAGAGCCTAGAGCCTGCTGTGGATTCTGTGTCTCCCTGTCTCTCTGCTCTTCCCCCACTCACATTCTGTCTCTGTCTCTCTCAAAAATAAACATTAATAAAATAAAATAAAATAAAATGTTTAATACTGAAGTAAACCATAGCTTTCAAAATATAGTTTGCATTTTCAGTCAAAAAAGTAAACCTGAAGAAGTCTGGAATTTTATAGTATAATTTAGAAAGTATGTATATTTGAGTGAAACACAGTTCAAGATGACTATTTTCACTTGGTCTTCATGTAGGCAGCACAAGTGATTGCTTTTTGGTGTTAGTGAACATGTTATGGAAGGCTAGAATGCCTCTGAATAATTTATCTTCCTACTTTTTCCATTGCCAATATTACTATCATTAGAAACTACCAGTCCAACTATGTCATTCTGAACAGAATTATAAAGCAGAATGTGTCAGGTAAGTATCACATATACAGCTAAGGGACTGACAGGCTTTAAAAGATGAGCAGAGAGGCAAAGATGGGTACTTAGGAAAATCATTTATATGTTTCACCTCTCTATGGCACTATGCTTCATATATTTTGGATAGTTTGACCTATTTTCTTACTGAATTCTTCAGCTATGTTTAATTTTTTACTGAAATCATACGCAGAATTTTCAATTCCAAAGATGATACTTTAATTCTTATTAATTCTGGGATCTTTTTCAAGTCTGATTTTCTTAGTGTCTGATTTTCTGCTAATTTTAAATGTCTGTAAATATATTTTATCAGTTTATATACACACACTTAAAGGTCTTACCCAAAAGGTCAATAATTTGAAGCCCTTCAGAATTTGTTCCTGCTTCCAGTTGTGTATTCTGTCTTTTGTCCACTGTATGTCCATGAAAGCTAGGCTGCACAGTGATTACTCATGGAATTGAGATTATGTTTCAGGCAGAACTTACTGGAACATGCCATAGGTGATAGGAGGGGTTCAGAGAGGAAGATGGCCAGGAATAATCCCCATGATTCTAACTTGATTAATTTTATAGGTGGTAGTGCCATTTATTAATTTATTATGAGAAAGAAGAAGTGGGGATCAGGGCAGCTATAAATAAAAAGTTATTTCATTTTTTAAAATAAATTATGATAAATAAGCAACTTTGCATACAAGTCTGAAATCATGATAATTTTTGTCTTGAAGGTAGTTGTTTCGCTACTGAATACATTACTTTCCAATTCTTACAATGAACCTCAACTAATTGGAGTAATTCTTGTATGTTGTGTTCCTTGCAAATTAAAATAAACTAATAAATGTGCCAAAGTTAGAACCTGAATTTAATCATGGATATAAAAGACAGTCCTGCCTCCCCATTTTTTTGTACATGTGTTTTCCACAGGAAAGTAACAGTCATGTATAAATTTTGAAATACGACAGATGTTTTACAGATAGGTAAAACTTCTGCTCAATCTGACAAGTATTTTAACAGGCTGAGAATAAGCTTTATAGATCAAAATTATGATGACTTATATGAGCAAAAATATATGAAAAATACTTAAAAGTAAAATCCAAAATGTTTATCAACTAATGGATGTTGAGTGATGAAGCAGTCTTGTGTCTTCATAACAATTAAGGAAGCTCACTCTACTCAAACCAGCTAGAGTGTATTATGTTCTCTGCCATGGAACTCTAAAGGGCACTCTACTCAAATGAGGAATCCATGTGAACTAAAATTATGAAGTTCAGGAAAGTGGTTTTAGCATACAATCTGTTCTGTCATGAAGTTATATACATGAAGTATTTGAAACTAGAGGAACTATGCAAAGGATATGGGACCTGAGAATAATACCATCTCTATTAGTCAGGGTTCTGTGGAGAAACAGAACCAATAGGATAGATATAGATATGTGAGGAGATTTTTAATGCAATTGACTCTTGTAATTATGGAGACTAAGAAGTTCCACTACCTGCCATTTGTAAGCTAGAGAACAGAAAGAGCTGATAGTATAATTTAGTCCACGCCCAAAGACCTGAGAATTTTGTGCAGTTGGGGGGCGGGACTAATGTAAATCCAAAATACAAAGGGATCCAAAGGCATGAGAGCCAGAAGTTCTGATGTCAGAGGCCTGGTAAAGATGGATATCCCAGCTCAAGAGAAAAAGAAAACTTGCCCTTCTTCCACCTTTTTGTTCCATTCCCGTCTTCAGTGGATGGGTGATGTCCCCAACTCAACTTCCACTTTGATAAAGATGGATCTCTTTAGTCTACTGATTCAAATACTAATCTCTCTCACAGACATACCCAGGAATAATGTTTTACCAGCTCTTTGTCCCTTAGCCTAATCAATTGCCACTGAAAAGTAGCCATCTTATCATCTAAGTGCAAAAAGTATATAAGAATAGGTATAAGAAATATAACAAGAGTACATTTTTGTAAGCCAGAGGAGAATAGGGTATTACAAAAGCTCATGGAAGCTATAATAACTTGATTACAGAGGAGACCAGTGGTTGAAGCCTGAAGATATCAATCATGATCATCATGTGTGTGTGAGGGCCTTGTTTTTAGGCAGGACAGTGAGTAGCAGTGCCACTTAAAGCACAGGGAGATTTAAGAAAACTGTTTGATATTCCTCCCAACCTTAAATGTTTGATTTTTTTTTTTTTTTTTTTTTTTTGCCAGCATATACTTGGAAAGGCCTTCAGGTAAGAGGCAGATTCAAGAGTCAATATCAACAAGGAGATAAAGTGTGGTGCATCCCAGGGCAGAACCATGGAGAGAAAAAGAAAAAAGATGGATTCACAGTTCTATTAATACAGATTTAACCTTTTAAAAATTTTTACTAGTTCTAACCTGCACAATGTAAAATGAGTTCCACACAAATCTTCTTTTAAATACTTTGAGATTCCATTACCATATTGGTTATTTATAAAATAAGAATTATAAAGGACTATGACTCTCACGTTTATAGGTTCAAGTGTAAACCATTATACTTAATAAATTTTGTGCATGAATGAATCCTCATTTGAATAACTTTGGTTCAGGGTTGTTCAGAGTTCATAACTCAGAGAATATGACATGATTTCCAAGTTTCGGTTTGCTTGTCAAAGCACTCAACCATATAGAAGAGTGGCTAATGATTTCTTGCCTAAATGTGCAATAAAATTACTAGAGATGCGAAACTCAACAACAACAAATAAAAACATTTCCTGACAGCAAAATAAATGACTAACATACTTGAAGATGAAGACATACTTACTCAATTTGCTCTAGATTTAGCTTTGTTGCATTCAGCAGGAAGCTGTCCCAGAGCAATGAAGCTGCAGTGTACACAGATGGGTCTGCTTCTTCTGGGAACAGACATCTGTATCCATCTACGGCAGCAGATCAGCAATTTCTTCTAATCACTTTCTTGAAAATTTCTGAGTTACTTACTTTCCACCTAGAAAAGAGATATGCATTCATATTTACCTTAAATGCTTGGCATTATATTAATTGGATTGCTTTGAATCATAACTATTATTTTATTGATATGATAATATTACTTTAATATTTTTAAGTTCATTTTATCCACATTTTAATCCTGCAAGGTAGTTAGGAAGTTTTATTATATACACTGATATTTTAGGAAATGACCCAGGAAGATTAAATCATTTAGTCAGTGCTATTCAACTTATAAATTGTAAACCAAAAATTAAAAACCTAATCATTTGGTTACAAAGTTATGATACAGTATTTTACTATAGATATTAGTTGAGGAAAATCAATAAATCTGCACTGAAATATGACCAAAATTAGGTTAATATTGATTAAAATAAATCCATTAAAACATTTTGGTTTAATAAAAAAAATGGTCCAATATTTTGGCCTCACCAATACTACGGTGATTTACAAATTTTCCTTCCTTTTTTGACTTTGTAGAATTGAACATGTAAGAAAAATTACAGCACTAAGGATACAGAAGAGAGGGAGAAATCACAACTTATCTTTACTTTGTCCATAAGATAGACTTTCATTAACCAGCTAAAATTACCCTAAAAATGTGATTATGACCTATTTACATAAACAGAAGAGTTGGGCTACATGGTAAAAAATGAAGAGAATAAAGAATAATTTGCCATTGTGCAATCTTGGAGTTTCAAGAATATGTAATGGAAAGGCAATTTGATTCTAATTGTTACTTAGGATGTGGTGAGGAAGGAAATAATTAATTATACCTTTGGGTAACTTTTATTCCTTTAAAATATCCATGATATACTTGCTTTAAATGTCTACATGATTTTGTATATTGTAACATTCATGACTATAATATCTTTCCCTTATTCTACCATTTTGAAGCTCCCAGACCTTTATTCTAATCTCAGTTCATATTTTGAGAACACTTTCCCAATTTATTTTGCAACGCCAATGCAATACTTTCTCCTTCTTGACGTATTTTTAGTGTTCTATATCTATCTCCTAAATGACATTGTGGTTGAATGCCTATTACCATTATTATTATTATTGTCATATACTTTCTACTCCCATTGTGTATCAGCAATGCAATTCTAAGTTCCAGGTAATTTTGGCTCCCTATCCTTCTTGCCTTTGCCAGTTCTGCAGTGAGTAAAACTGTATCACTTTGGGCAAGAAAAGAGAGAAAGAATACATGTTTTACTTCATCATTGAATCATTATTTCAGTTAACCCTAAAGCTCATCTTACCTCTGTATTTTCTCTTTTGCCATTAATATGTTTCCAGTTATATTCAGATCAAAGCATCATAAAAAATAAACACTTACACTGTTCCAGAGACTATTCTTAGAAATTACATTACAGTGTTATTTCATTAATTCACAATGTCTCTATGAATGAGTAATAGTCATTCCCATTACTGCAATGAGGAACTGAGGCCTAGCAAGTTTATACCCTGCCCAAAGACATACAACTATTTTTTATAATTCTTTTTTTTTAATGTTTATTTCTTTTTGACAGAGAGAGAGAGAGAGAGACAGAGCATGAGTGGGGGAGGGGCAGAGAGAGAGGGAGACACAGAATCCGAAGCAGCCTCCAGGCTCTGAGCTGTCAGCACAGAGCCCTACATGGGGCTCGAACTTACAGACCACGAGATCATGACCTGAGCCGAAGTCGGATGCTCAACCTATTGAGCCACCCAGGCACCCCAAAAACATATAACTATTAAGTGGCAGTAAGGATTCCAATTCAGGCAGTTTGGTGAAATATTCAAACGTCTTAAACAATATGACATATTGCTTCCATTAGCTCCCATTTTACCGTGTATTTGTGTCTATGCCTCACTTTCGTTCTTACAGTGCAGGGGATTTTTTTATTAGTGTTTATTGGTCTACACAACTCCACCATTCAGCATTGTGCTTGGAAACATAATCAATCAAAAATATAGTTATGGGTAAAGTGGGACCTGTTCTTTCTGCAAGTAAAAAATTACAAAGCAATGATTACTAGTAGAATACTTCAGTAAAAAAGAAAACTATTACCTGGAGAAACTAAAGATTTTTTGTTTGTTTCTATCCGGCCCCTTCTCCCATGGACTCTGGCCTAAACATTCTCTAGCAGTTCATAGTCATAGTTTGAAAAATCTTAGTTTACAGAAAATAACATGTGAATAGCCTGTTGATCAACTAACTACTCACCCCAGCCAAAACATTTAATAATATATTCTTCAATTAAAAAAAGCTTTAGTATGTGATAACTATGTGTTGGATGTCACGTTATGAAGTCTAAATAAAATTCCCTTTAGTACTTCCTTTTACTATTCTATAGATGGTCACTTGGGAAAGAAACCTTGTTAAAGATTGGCCTGAAGCAATATTCAGATAGTGCTCCTTTATAGAGCTCAGTGTCTCACAAAAATCAGTTATAGCCATGGGATTTTGAATTATTCCTCTATAAATAATATCAGAAACAATAGTTTTAAAACCAGTTTGGCTGGTTCAATGGATTTGATTTTTAGCCTTGGAAAGAATAAAGAGAAGGGAGTATAAACATTTGTGAAAAAAGAGAAACCAGTTGAATATTCAAATACAGGTTTTGCTATAAATGCAATGAATTCTAGTTCTAAAATTTAGTTGCTGATTTTGTTGATGATTCATCTTTTTGCTGAAGGCTTAAAACTATTTTTACTGACTGTGAGAGCACTATGAATTGAAGGCTTAAACTGTTATTAGCATAAATGTTTTCTTTTCCCCACTGAACTCTTATCACAGGAAATGTAATTCTTTTTACCTGAGGCATTACTTAGTAATTAAAGAAAAGTGGTTTCCTAATGCTAATTTCTGTAATAAAAAGGAAATGTATGAACACATTAAATTGGGAATTGTAGTGATAATAAAAGGTACATTTCACATGTCTCACCTAGAATTATGGTTTTCTTGCTTTCTAAAATAGAATACTAAAAAGGGGTTATGGTGTTTTCATTTTATTTTCCATGAACATAAAATTCCATGAAAAGACTAAGTATGCAATTTGCTTGCCTTTATTTTTTAAATTTTTGTGAGTTTCTTTTATTTTTTCTTTAGAACTTTGTAGATTTCCACAGATATATTTCATACATATTTTGTTAGATTTTTGCCTAAGTATTTCATTTTTTTAATTTTTAAAATTGTTTTAAATTTTTAATTTTTTCTTCTTTCCTTTATTTTTATTTTTTATTTTTTTATTTAACTTATAGAAAGAATTGCGATCAAACTCCACTCATTGGGCCAGAGCCCCTTGTGGTTTTAGCAAAAGACTGGCCCCTCATGTAGCATAGTACTTACACTTGGGAGTTCATAGCCAGCCAGTGGCCCCACTCGAAGCTCTAACAACGTGCAGATTTAATTTTTTTGTGGCAATATGAGTGGTGTTGTGTTTTTAATTTCAATGTCAACTTATTTATTGATAACATATAAGAAATTAATTAACTTTATTCACATAGACTTTGTATCCTGCAATCTTGTTCTTATTACATATTTGTTCCAGGGTATTTTTGTTGTTTGAGATTGTCTACACAGTTATCATCTGTGGACAAAGACAGTTTTATTTCTTTCTCTAAATCTGTGTAAGTTTTATTCCTTTTCTTGTCTCATAGCATTAACTAGGACATCTAGTATGATATTAAAAAAAAGAGTAGTGCATGAACACCTTTGAGTTTTTCCTTATATTCAATAGACTAGCTTCCAGTTTCTCAAATTAAATACGTTAGCTATACAATCTTTTTGGTAGACGTTTTTAACAAATTGAGGAAGTGGCAGCTGCCCTATTGTTAGTTTTATTATATATGCACATCGGATTTTGGCAAATGCTTTTCTGCATATATTTATGTGATCATATTATTTTTTTCATAATAATAAAAATAAAACAACATTAATACTTTCATCAATAATAGCAAAGTTTATTAAATAGTTAATATGTTTTGAAACTGGGTTAATCGTCTTCTATGGCCCATTTGACTTGATTATATTATTAAACCAAAGTTTCAGATATTATTATCATCCACTTTTTAGAGATGGTGAAATCTAAGTCCATAGATGTTAAGTATCTTTCTCAATAGTCATAAAGCAGGTGTGTGGTACAATTCTTTATGAATTTAGAGATTCTAGTTTTAGAGGAAACCTAATCACTATACAGTTCACATTTGCATATTTTTGAACACCTCATTCACAAGTATTTTTTTTAATGTTTTATTTACTCTATATTTATTGATATAATAGAAATCAGGGGGCAATTAGGTTATTTGCATTATCAATTTTTTAAAAGGCCATGGCATCTTCAACTCAACAAGCTCAAGTGAGTGAAAGGAGAAGGTGTTTTAGGGGCAGCAAATCTACCTTATCTGATGGCATGTATCAAAGTCACATCACCACCACCACCACTCTCACCATCATCAATGCCACCACAACCACTACCACTCTGTAAGCCTGAAATCTCCTTGAAAATTAAGCTTAGGAAACAAATAGAAAATATTGCTTTGGGGAGAAAATAAAGTGGTGATTCTCAAATTTCAAATGAGAGTTTAATTTTTGTCTTTATTGACACTTGATTCTGAGAGACATTTTTGAAATTTATATTCATTCTTTTGGAGTATTAGGAGAAACAAGACTATGGATGAAATATTTTAGAAGAGAAAGACAAATTCTTTCTTGTCATGGCTCAACATAATTGGAAACCATCAATTTTGGAAAGACAACTTCATTAAGACAATTTTATATAGATGGGAAAGTCTACAGAGGTAACAATAATCTATTGTCTCAGTAGTAACATGAACATTGTGATTAAGTGTTATTTTCATAATTAAAAATTACATATTAATTTTATTCTTTAATTCATGCTTTCCATACATAGTAAATAGACATAAATAGATAAATAGTATCATTCAGTGATTTGTAATTGGATTGTAGCTCCATTCCCATCCTCCAATGCTATTTCCAGTATATCATCTTTCTTGCTATATGGTTTCAGGTTGCTGATCTTGGAGTAAATGCTGTTCCTTCAGGCACAGATGGCCATGTGTGACACAGCTCTGCAGAAAACCTTTTCCATACCTGACAAAGGTGTAGAGCTTTGGTGATACTAGTGGAGCGTAACGACATGTACTGAATCTGTGTTATCATGGAGAGTACTGGCAACAAAGGACATGGGTAGCTATGAGATGAGGAGATAGATGGAATTATAGAAGAGTACTTATTCCGTAGATTCCAGAATGACTAAGCTCAGTGATGTTTTGTAGCATACAGGTGGAAACTAAAGGCCTTCTAATTAGTCATTGATATGAAGAGCAGTGATATTTGGGTCACTCTTGGCATTTTTCTACAATTAACTTAACAATTATGATAATTTGGAAAATATTATAAACAGAGACTGAAAATAGAGCAGATGATAGATATTTTTTAAACATTAAGGGTCTCATTTTCCCATGTTTTACTGAAAAATAATAGTTATAATAACATCATCAACAACTACAAAATTAAAAGCACCATGTTTTTCAGTAGAGGTTTATTTATAGAAGCATGTGAAGTATTCCAAGACATAGGAGTCACAGATCTGAAAATCTTTACTATTTGATTGGGAATATACAAAAACAAAATACCACAAATGCTTTTATTGTAAAATATTTGTATTGGTGCAAAGTTCTTTGGGTTGCTGAGTTGTCAGCAGATTAGCTGCAGAGACGGTGATTAGGTCAAAACTTTATTAAAAAAGAAAAGTATCATCACTTATTTTGGAAAACTTCCTCTGTCAAACTATTTAGATGAAGTCATGTTGTAAAGATAATGCTTCATTTCAAAGAATGTTGGAGCCCGAGGGGTTTTACAGGACACGTTTAAGGCATGTATATTTGTCATCATCACACACTATAATGTGCAACATAGTTTTCCTTTAAGAAGAATTAATGAAAACATATTTTGACATTATGATTGTGGACATCTGTGTTTGTTTACATTCATTTCAGCTTAATGCAGAAAATGTCAAAGAAAGAATGTAGAGTGAAAACTGTGTATCTTTCAGTTTTACTTTCATTGCTTAGTACAAAGGGATAAAAATGCATGGGCTTCTTGTGTGGTAAGAGTTTTGCTAATGGATGCATAAAGCAAACAAAGCTGAAAGGAAATGTTTTATTGCTCCATTCTGGACCATGTGGATTTTTGTTGCTCTTGTTTTTATTGTTTTTGTTGTTGTTGTTGTTATTGTTTAAAGACTACTTAATCTGAAATGTCTGGAACTTTACAAAAATTTGGATTTGTACCAATACAAAACTTTTCTCTTAAAACATTATAATGTTGCTTATTCTCTTGCCAAGCAAAAAAAGTTACACATGTTTGGATCCCTCTGGAAAAGCCGGAAAACTGAAAACGAGGGGGAAACTTATTTTGCTCAAAGTACTTTAATATTTTGTCCCTTTATAATATAACAAAATAATTTAAATACATATATATTGATGATAAGCATAACCACACATTATCTAATTCTATTCAAATTAAAAGCTAATGATGTTTTAACTTATAGTATTGGAGTATGTCCTTTTATTGTTAGTATAGATGGATCTCAGGATTCACACTATGTTTTAATCAGATACAATAGTCAAATAATTATTTTCTTTTTATTTTCAAATATATGCTTCTGAAATCAGATTGCCTTTTTAATTGATACGTTTTTTTCTAGAAAATCCAAAACCAAAATATAGAACATAACATGTAGTTTACATTATTTATACTTTAATCTGTAAGGTGCAACCAAACCGTTTTTCAGGGGCACTTGGTTGTCTCAGTCGGCTGAGCATCCAACTTCAGCTCAGTTCATGATCTCATGGCTCGTGAGTTCAAGCCCCGCATCGGGGGTCTGTGCTGACAGCTCAGAGAGCCTGGAGCCTGCTTCAAATTCTGTCTCCCTCTCTTTCTGGTCCAGCTTCCCCACTTATACTCTGTCTCTCTCAAAAATAAATAAACGTTAAAAAATTAAAAAAAACCTGTTTTTCAAATGTGTATTATTAATTTGCAAATCTTTTTTGTCATAGATTTGATGGTGTAAAATTACATAGATTTAAAGAATGATTAATGCAAAAATGCAGAGAAGGTAATTTTTGAACTCCTATATTGATATTTTATTAATTCTTCAAGATGGCTATGTTAACATTTCATGAAATAATTGGATTTAATATAAACACTTTCTCTATTTTAGAAATGATTGATATTCTCCTGTGCAAAATAAGATATAAGCTTTCTTACACCACACCCACGCATGTATTTTCCCTCTATTTAACCTACCATTACTGTTTGCCACAGAAATAAATCAATGCTTGATGTTTATATTTCTGTGTCTATCTATAAACATATGGTTAACAGCTGAGAAATGTTGATTAGTGCTAAGAGCAGACAGCAGTATCAGCCTCACCGGGGTTTTTCAGTCGGGGTAGCTCCCTAAAATTTGAATCAGAGTCTATACTTTATCAAGATTTTCCTGGTGCACTTTTGAAGATTTTGACTCAGTAAATCTTTCCTGAGACTTGAGATACTGGATATCTAAAAATGTCTCAAATGATGCCAGTGCCACTGGCCCTGCAACCACCCTTCGTAGCAAGAATGTCAGGAACCATGGTTACATTTCTTTCATTTGTTGTATTACAAAAGAAATAACATTTGTATTTCCTACAGTTACCTTTATCTCTTTTTTATTTCTTTTTTTAAATAAATAGCCATCATTTATTTAGCTTTTTGTCTTCTGACAGAACTCAACATTTCCTATATAGTCAAACACACCGTATACTAGATTTTTTTTTCTTCAGTCTAGGGAAAGGACACCTAGGTTTCACAACCATGCTCCTGCTCTGATTTAGAATAACTGATCTTGACTTTAGAGGCTGTAGTCCTGGGTCACTCTTTATTAACAGGAGGGCCTCAACTATAGATTTGTGGGACCCAGGGTGAGATAAATGTACAGAGCCTCTGTGTTTTAATACCTTTTTGAGGAGTTTTACATTCACAGCAAAACTGATCAGAAAGTACAGAGATTTCCCAGATAACTACTGCTCCCATTATACAGTGTCTCCTCTAGAATGGTACATCCCCCACCAGAATAGTAGATTTGTTACAATTAATAAGCCTATGTTGATGCATTATTATCACCTATAGTCCATAATTTACAATAGGAATCATTCTTGGTGTTGTATATTCTATGGGTTTGGACTTATGTAAAACGCCATATATCTATCACGATAATAACATAAAGAGCTGTTTCATTGCCTTAAGAATCCTCTATGTTCCATGAATTCATCCATTTCCCCATACTCCAATCTCCAGAAACCAATGATCTTTTACTCTCTCCATAATTTTGCCTTTTCCAGAATGTCATATAGTTGGAATCTTACAAAAGTTCAAAAGTAAAATTATTCTGGTTCTAATAGAGAAATATCCTTCTTTCTTTATAATTATTAAGATTATATGAATATTATTTTTCTATGCTTATTTTAATGCTCAAATATCAGTAAGTGTTATTAATAGAACAATCTGAAATGATCTTTTCAACCATTTTACTATATTTTTAAAGTTTTTTTTTAGGTTCATTTATTTGAGAGAGAGAGAGAGACAGTATGAGTGTGCACACGAGAGAGTAGTAGGGGTAGAGAGAGAAAGGGAGAGAGAGAATGCCAAGCAGGCTGTGTGCTGTCATAGCCCAACACGGGGCTCGATGTAATGAACCATGAAATCATGACCTGAGCCAAAATCAAGAGTTGGATGCTTAACTGACTGAGCCACCCAGGCGCCCTGTCAACCACTTTACTATATTAACTCCACAGGATTAGTAAGGAAATATTTAAAATTCTTGCCTAATCAAGACAGACACTGACCCTAAACAAGCTGTAAGTAGATCGAGTACATATGAGCTGAACATCAACGAAGGGTCCTACATTTACAAAATGAGGCAGCATAGTGGATTAGGAGTAAATTAATAAAGAAAGACCAAGAGTCATCTTGGAACATTGAAATACATTCATTAGTAAAAAGTCAAGGGGACTGAAATAAAAGACTCAGATGTACAATTCTTGGAAACCCATATATTTTAAGTTTACATGAGTGTAGTCCATAATTCTTCCAGACCCCATACCCTAACCATGAGAATAATTTTATGCACCAGTGGCACACAAATTAATTTTCTGATAAATGAAATAATTGTTAATACATTTTTAAATAAAAATAAAACAATCACATACAACTAAATTTATAATAAAATAAATATTATATTTCCTTTTCGATTTTTGTCCTTTTGGGAAAAAGTTTACATCTATATTACATAAACAAAAAAATGCATTATTTTGCTCATTTTAGTTCTTTAAGCACTTTTTTACATAAAATGAGTGGCAAGTTTCCAAATGGCTGAAATTTTCTATTTAATTCTGCTATGACCAAATGAATTAAACAAAAAGTGCCATCAGAGTCTATTAAACATGATAATATATTATTGTCTTTTGGCTCTACTTTATTTCTCAGTGTATATTTCTATCTGCTTCATAGTTAAAGCAGATGTAAATGATATAATGGCACATAAAATTATCATATCAAATATATTTCTATTATTATTTAATGCAAGTGATTCCTAAGTTTAATCTTTTTAAGGTTTTGTGTAAGAAAGAAATGTGTTTAACTGTTTAAATAAAGGAATGTTTGTTGATACAATGTACTTTTTCTAGAGAAGTAAGAGCAGTTGCTTTGTTGTTTAGTAGCTATTTCAAGGCTTGGCATGAATAAACATATTTGAGATTTAATGTTTATTCTTGCAATGGCTTTTATTAACTGAAATAGTAAGAGTAACTTAAAAAAATATGTGCTGAGGTTCTGTGTATCATAGGACTTCTGTGTATTCATCTTACCTTAATTCTTGGCTAATGGAAATGAATATATTTCCATCTCATAGCAGCAGTCTTAAAACCACTAATTCTTCTGCTAGAGATCATTCTATAGCTCCCCCTCTACATATCGCACTGGATGGATAACTGGATGGATAATTTCTGACAAAATCACATCATCACTGATAACTGCAATTAATGACATAGTTATGAAATGTTGGCCAGCTAGATTTTAATGACACATAATAAGTGAAATTTTTGAAATTTTGATGTGTAGAAATATAATTTAGAAATAAATATTTGGTCATAGGCACACAGAGAAATATTCTATACTAAATTTCAGTCAGTTTAGCAACCATGTCAAATATATTGCAGTGATAGGTCGTATGGCTGATAGTGGAAAGAATCCAATTTAATTTTGAAATATGTCACAGAAAATGTATAGATTCACCACACTAATTTCCAAACCGTAAGTGGAAAATATATAATCAAAGTCAAGCTGCCAACCAAAACCTGGAGCAAATGACACAATAAAATTTAATAAGTCCTTAAAATCAGTGCAAACCTTAAGTATAATTAGCTACCACCATTACTTTTATTTTTGGCTCTGTGGCAAATTCCTGAGAATGGCTCCTCTTTTCCTTAAAAAATATGAACTGAAACACCTTCTCAGTAACCTTCTAATGCCAGTGGATTAATCAAAAGAAGGAGTTACTGAATGTTCACATGCTAGTGCAGCATAAATAAAGACTTGAAATGCACGTTACACCCTTGAATCTTGGAGGCAGGGGTGACTATTGCACATGAAATGATGGTGATGGCTTCCTGATGTTCCATTTGCCAGCATCCATTCATATAAACGGTGGCTGGCTACCTTGCTGCCTTCTCTATACCATTTAAAGTTTTTTCTGTTTGTTTTTTTTAATGTTATTTTTTAGAGACAGAGAGAGAGAGAGACAGAGAGAGACAGAGAGAGAGCGGGAGGGGCAGAGAGAGATGGAGATACAGAATTTGAAGCAGGCTCCAGGCTCTGAGCTGTCAGCACAGAGCCCGATGTGGGACTCGAACCCATGAACCAAGAGATCGTGACCTGAGCCAAAGTCAGACGCTTAACCGACTGAGCCACCCAGGCACCGGCCATTTAATGCTGTATCATTAATTAAGTGATATATGTATATATCCCCCTCTATATCATATCATACTTCCTAATGCAGCTTCATGTGAGAAATTGTTTTAAATTTTTTTAACAACTTTGTTGTAAGGAAATTTTTTTTCCATGTAGGAAAATATTTTGTTCACTCTGTAAGAAATAATACAGGTTATATTCTAATCTTTTATTTTTCCTTCCATAAGCAGAATATATTTTACCCTGATATTTGTTATTTATTATTATTTGCATGCTATTGTTTTTGGTCTCAAATTGAGCAAAGCAAGAAAAAATAAAACAATGAAATAAATATAGATACTATTATGTTGAATATCATCAACTGAGTTTATTGGGTAATTCACTTTGGTTAATTCTCCACTTACCCCATTCTTTGAATCTATCAAACTGTTGTGCTAAATGAGTTACAATAAGAAACATTGCAAACTTAATGATATTTCATTTTCTCAACTTAAGTGGAAATAACCTGGAGGCATAAAAAACTGGAGTAATAATAGTTAATTAACAGGATTCATATGTATTATTAATAATAAAATTAATAAAAAGATAGTATGTAATCCATAGGACAAAAGGAGCACTTGACACATCAATTATCCTTAGAAATCCCAAGGCATATTAAGAAGTTGAAAAGTATAGACTTCCCTTAATAATTCTTGCAAGAATTGGTTTCTTGGTATGTTTTAATTAATGATTTAAGAAGTTACAGGTAATTGTGTTACTGAAATAAATTTATAGCACATACAGACACTCCTGAATGTGCAATGAATTTGAATTCAAACCCATTATGTTTTTAATCAGGCTGTGGTGATAAGACTCCTAACACATATTTCTTATGACTCTTTGCTATGGAATATTAAAATCTCTATTTCACATAATGTTATCTATATGTTCAATTTATGGTACTAGAGAAAACTAACAAAAGCAGCTTCTCAGGGTGTTTTTAGGCAAATAAACTGTAGGCACCAAATACTATAGATTTTAGCATCAGGGAATCTCTGTTGCAGAATAAACTAAAGAAAAAAGTGGTGAATGTCTCTTAGGTTAGGGCGCCAAGTTCACAAGTGGAAAATATTGCGTATCTCAAATATATAGTCAAAGTAAAGAATCAAAAAGGAGCTTAATTAATGAGATAAAAATAATAAGGTAGGTATTCAAAATGCTCTATGTACAGAAATTAGGGATAGCTAGTTACAAGCAATAAGATGAATGAGGAAAGGCCATTTTTTAAAAAGGTGAATGAGATTTAACAAAAAAGATATTTTAATATAGTAAAAACCCTTACTCAATTAAATATTATTATTTTTTAGGTATAAACTCTACTCTCTACTCATCTAAGGGTAAGAACTTTGGGAAATTACAACTATTATAATAGGATTAGTAGTAGCAATAATTATTTAATTTCCAATAATGAAACTTAATACTATGTATAAGATCAAACACAATATAATAATCCTTATCTAAGAAGGAAATAACATGGTGAAAATATGAAATCTATCTTGATTCTGATGTTTGCTATTTTTTACTTATAACTTGAGGAATTATGTTGCCAATACAGTCCGATCATCAAGAGTTACAAGATGCAGGCTAAATGTGTGTTAGTCCTTTTAGTGACAATATGAGATTTCCTGAAAGCTGTTCTAATAATTAGTTAATTATTATTCATGACCGTGATAATGGAGATGGAGCTTAATTCTAAAGATAACTAGGTCTTCATGTTTGCTGATTCTATAAAGCAGGTTATTTCCACTTAATATTAATCTGTGTGCCATTTCTCAAATCCAGTTTGAGAAACTATTCTAGTTTTCTACATTGGAATCATTTAAAAATACCTCTAAAATTTACATTATAAATATTATTAAATGTCATTAAAATTTTAATTTTAGCCTGAAAAGTGTTTCATCTTTTGCATAAATATTGTGCACCATTTATTTAGCTCTTGTATCTCAGCTCTGAATCTGCTGTTTTGTACTCTATTTTGTGATGCAGAACCTAAAGCTGCCAAAATGTATTTCTGTTTTGCCAGCAACCACCCAACCGGGAACTGCCAACAGAGACGACTATAGGAAGACTACAAGGCTAGAGGAAGAAGAAGGGACTTCCACCTTCTTGGGTCCTTATTGTTATTTTCTGCTCTAGCTATTATTCCTGCATTACAAAATACTCCCCAATACAGTGGCAAAGAACTGCCTTTTTTTAAAGACAAAGAATTAGTAGGTCAGGGACTTTATGGACTCATTGTGGGGGTCCCCTGTGAAACTGCAGTCAACTTTTGGCTAAGGTTGTAGTCATGTGATCATCCACGGCAATACTGGGCCATCATCCAGGATGGCTCATTTCTATTGCTATCAGTTGATGCTGGCTCTCAGCTGAAAGTTCAATTGGACCACATACTACAATGAATGCAAGTGGCCTCTTCACCAACCCAATCTTAGGGCAATCTTTTACATGGCAGATGACTTTCTCCACAAGTGTTCTAAGAGAAGCAGGGGGAAGTAAGATTTTCAGACCTAGCATCAGAAATTACACAGCATCACTTCTGATACATTCTCTTGATTACTGGTCTGGTAATGATTAAGAGGAAGAGGATACAGACCCCACCTTTTTTTAAAGAGGAACATCTAAGAAGTCTGGGTGGCAGGACCTAGAACCCCTTCTCTAAGCACAGACAAGACATTTCACAGATCTGAGTTCCAAGTTCTTCTTGGAACTTCTTCCAAGTTCAATGTTTTAGTAATCCCCCCTTCCCATCTTTGATTCCCTCAAGCCTAAGAAATGGCTTAATTATATTTATTTACTTTTACAGTAACCTAACTCAAAATTTAATATCAAATTAATAACTGTTAATACTAAATATCTTAAGTTAAAATAACTGTTGTGGTTTTTGCCTCCTCATTGAACACAACACTACACATAAAAATAAATATTTGGAAACAAATGGAAACCAACTTAGGCAATAATTTTAAAAATAATGAAATATTTCAAACTGATGCTGAAAAATTAAGTCATATCTGGGTATATTGATATTTTATTTTTTTATTTTTTTAATGTTTATTTATCTTGAGAGACAGAGAAAGATAAAGAAAGACAGAGAGAGTAGAGAGGGAAAGGGAGAGGGAGGGAGAGAATCCCAAGCAGGCTCCACACCATTGGCACAGAGCCGGACGTAGGGCTCAATCTCACGAACAGTGAGATCATGACCTGAGCTGAAATTAATAGTCAGAGACTTAACTGACTGAGCCACCCAAACACCCTAGATATTTTAAAAAATTATTTTATATGAATTACAGAATTTTATCAAGGACTAAATATTGAGTTGTTTTTATATCTTCAAGTTCCTTTAGGATATCCTGGTTCTAAAAGTAATTCTTTTTAAGTTTAATGTAGAATACTACTTTAGCTTAAATATGGAAGTATGTAGTAATTACAAACCACTTAAATACTTAATTGTAAGAATTTTTTATAAGAATTTATCCACATGAAAGTTTTCACTGTGATTACATCAGATTTTATCATATTGTTGGATGAAGAATGTTTGCTATATGTTATACATATACATGTGTATACATGCATAATTTATATATGCACATATAATGATGATTATTTCAATATGCACATTAACACATACATTAAGTACACTGCTGTCTTTATAGGATTTATCCTTAAATATGGTATTGATTTATTTCCCTCAAATTGTGTTTAAATGTATAATTCTAGTTGTTTACTTGTTTGCTGAAATTAGGTTTTACCATTCCTTGAAATATACCAATCCATAACAGATACCAAATGCATCATGATCAGTAAAATTCCTTCTAGCTTTGATACTTTTATGTTTGTTTGTTTTTTTAATCCTTTCTTCCTCCAGAGTTTAACATTCTTGGTAAACATTTGTACTTAAGTACATAGACCTCCATTCTTTTTAAAAAAAATTTTTTTTTAATGTTTATTTATTTTTGAGAGAGACAGAGACAGAATGTGAGTGGGTTACACAGAAGCAGAAGCAGGCTCCAGGCTCTTGAGCTATCAGCACAGAGCCCGACGCGGGGCTCAAACTCACGAGACATGAGATCATGACCTGAGCCGAAGTTGTACGCTCAACCTACTGAGCCACCCAGGCGCCCCCATAGACCTCTATTCTTAACCACATCTTATGGAGTTTCTAAATTCCCTCATTATTGGCATGAAAATATCACACTTTCTTTATCAAAATTAGAAAATTGTATGGTGGACTTGTTTGTGTTTCTCTATCCCAGTGAGATAATGGATTGAAATGTTATGAAACAGGAAAAAAAAAAAGATATTAGTACACCCTCACAATTAAGAGCAAAATTCAATAAATAAGAGCTAAAATATTCGGGTTAGAAAGTTGTTTTGTTCATCTTTCTAACTCAGTAATACTGTGCAAATTACTTAACCTCTTTGTCCTTCAGTTTGCTCAACTTTAAAGGGTACCTAACTCCTATAGTTATTATGAAGATTAAATATGTTAAAAGATTAAATATGTTAAAAAATTTAAAGCACTTAGAAATGTTTGGCACATTGTAAGGGCTATAAAAGTGTTAGCTATTATTCCATCAACTACAAAGAAAGATTTACTTCTAAGGAGTAGTATCCCTTACTTAAATTGTTTATGATGTAATCACTAAAGTTATTTAAGACCGTACTGCATTTTCACAAAAGCAATTGTAAGCAGGTTTTGAGAATAAGGAAGACAGTGTTGTAAAGAAATTTCACTTTGAAACCTTCCTAAGGGAAAAACATCATTCAGAAATCTCAACCAATTAGATGTGCATTACAAAAATACAAAAAGGATGCAGTTTTTTGTACTCAACCACATATCAAAAATATGAAATATCTTAAAAATACATTACAGTTATCATGGTGAATATAATGTAGTGTATGGAATTGCCAAATCATTGTGCTGTATACCTGAAACTAATGTAACATTGTAAGTCAACTATGCTTCAATATTAATTAAATTAATAAATTAAATGTAAAATAGTTTAATAAATAAATATTTACATTAAGTGTATACCATTATAATAATCTATTGGTATCAGCATATGGGAGAAAGGGCTAACATTGGAGGGAGATAAAAATAATTTAGTATTTAAGATCTGCATTAAATAATTATTTAAAATTGTACAAATATTTCGTATCTCTAATAATAATCACTTAATTATAAATTGGAAATAATATATTCTGTGAAAAGATTTTAATAACAAAATTAGTCACAGTCAAAGGTTTCATGCAGAAATGTTTTAAGAAGTGTCTATGCTGTTTAACTAAAAAAGATAGAGAAAAATATCTATAAATGAGGAAATGTGTCACCTACTTACAAACTGGTCATTAGTTAACACCAACCTATCAAAATAGCCAATAGCTTACTAGGAAGAAAAACATGAAAGACTACTTTCTCATTGGAGTGAAAATGTAAATTCCATTATAGCAAATCTGTTGTGACAATATGGTGCTATTGTTCTTAACAGATGCAAAGGTGAAAAAAGCTTAATGTGAATAATCAAGGAAGAAATGAATTGATTAAAATTGTATTGTGCTTGTATTGAAATGTCAATTTACACAGTTAACTACAGTGAATAGTCTCCCTTCTGATATTTTCTGAACCTAACAACAACTAGGATTCAAGTTGGTGAGTTTAACAATCAGATTAAGGCATTTTAGTCTTCACACTAATAAATTAAGTATTCAGATAACTTCTGTATACATGATGGATAATCTATTATTCCTGAGGCAAATATTGCTTTAAATGAACACATGGCAAAAGGAAGTTTAACAACAAATGATAATATATAAGGTAAAGTCCAAGGATAAATTAAATAAATAATAAACGACTTTTCAGACAAAAAAAAGAAAAGCATATATATTCTGTTTAAATTACATATAACTCATTACATTTAAGTTGTTTAAAAAATAATTTTAAAAAACGTGCTATTCCAGAGAATTTAGAATGCAGTTGAAATCTAGAAACTCAGAGACCAGTTTTATATTAAGTAAGATATCTTCCTAATTTTGTATTACTTTGGTAGTATAAGATGTGAACAAATTTCAATTACATAATGACAAAACTGAAAGAAATGTTGATATTTACATAGTTTTCTATAAGGTGTTATAGAATACACCTTTAGTGTATTAATACACTTAGTCAATACATTTAGTCCCAGAGGGCTTAAATTTCCTTCACAAAGTTAAAAACTAAATGGGAGAATATATACTCAAATAGTTGTATCCTATGTCTGGATTCCCATTTAGTGCTATTTCTAAAACATAATCCAGTCCCTGAAGTACCCAGTTACAGCAGTCAAAAAAGATAATATCACACAAATATCAAAGACTGTGATAAATCAAATAACAGTAGAAATTTATTTAAAAACACATTTTTATAAAGTCCAATTTTGAGCTATACATTTGTTACTATTTCATGAAATTTCACATTCTAGTTTAAAATTCTAAAACTGGGGGTGCCTGTATGGCTCAGTTGGTTAAGTGGCCAACTTCAGCTCAGGTCATGATCTCCTGGTTTGTGGGTTAGAGCCCCATGTGTCAGCTGTGCTGACAGTTCAGAGCCTAGAGCCTGCTTTGGATTCTGTGTATCCCTCTCTCTCTGCCCCTCCCCTGCTTGTGCTATCTCTCTCTCTCTCCCAAAAATAAATAAACATTAAAAAATATTAGAAAAAAGACATAAAAAATAAAATTCCAAAATAATAAAAAATAAATTTGTGAATTAAGATGCCTCATAATTTCAACCACTTAATAAATATTTTGATTTAAGAAGATTTTTTATTTTTATTTATTTATTTTTTAATGTTTTTTTATTTGTTTTTGAAGGAGAGAGAGAGAGAGAGAGAGACAGAGCATGAGTTGGGGAGGGGCAGAGAGAGAGGGAGACACAGAATCTGAATCAGGCTCCAGGCTCCAAGCTGTCAGCATTGAGCCTGATGCGAGGCTCGAACTCATGAACTGTGAGATCATGACCTGAGCCGCAGTTGGACGTTCAACTGACTGAGCCACCCAGGCGCCCCAGAGGATTTTTTTAAATGTTTATTTATTTTGAGAGAGGGAGAGAGAGAGTGCATGCACACTTGTATGTGAGTGGGGAAGGGGCAAAGAAAGGGACAGAGAGAATCCCATAAAGGCTGCATGCTGTCAGCGTAGAGCCTGGTGCAGTGCTTGGTCCCAGGAACTACGAGATCATGACCTGAGGCAAGATTTGGACACTTAACTGACTGAACCACCCAGGTACACCATGGTTTAAGAGTTTGAGTCAATAATTTGTTGCTGGAATAACACTGAATTTTAAATATACTTAATAAAGGTTAATAGCTCTGCATTATAATTGGTGAGAGTTTGTTAACCTATTGTCTATGCATCTGTTTTATTCAACATGATTATATGTTTATGCTTGCAAAAAAAATTATGTTTAAATATGCTTGCAAAAAAATCTGTAAACTATCATAAATTAGCTTGTAATAGAAAGTTATGTAACCCATGGCTGTTGCCAAGTTTATAATAGTCATTTTTTAAAATATTTATTCAATCAACAAAATATATATTGATGCCTATGTCTGAATGCTATGTTTAGCAATAGTCATGGACAATTGATTGTAACCATGGACAGGTTGATTCCAATACCTGCTTCTTCTAAGGAAACTTGTCAGCAATTTCCAAAGAAGGCCCAGAATCGCTGACATATAATCCAATAATAATTTTGATACCTTTATAGCTAACATAAAATGAAACAGTGACTAAATTCCAATATGGACTCCAAACACCAGCCTATAGAGTATAGGAAAGCATTGAGTATACTCTTTCTCTACTAGGACATCAGTTATGTGTAATTTTCAGGCAGCTTTGTGGGAGCCAGCAAACTCTCTATTGCCAGATATCAGATTACCAAATAATCAGCACTACTTTTGTGCAGGAATATCCAAGTGATTGAAAATCTCACCTAAATGGCTAAGCACTGGAAAGAACACTAATAACATTTTAATAAAAGTCTATGGAACACTTAAGTTTGTTCTTCCTCAGTTTTTAGAAATTTCCATCACACAGTTATTAAAAAGAATCATAAAGGAGTCTACTTTAGGAAGACTTTATAACATGTTAAATTAAATACAAAATGGAGACTGAACGGAATTCCCTGAGCAGACAAAACATTTAAGCCAAGTCAGCAAAATTAAATCTAGCTTATTTCACGTAACTTTGGTTATTTCTGGTAAATGCCTCTGATAATTATAAAAGAAACTTTTATAAGTCATCTCCTAAAAATGGTATGAGAAAATCACTTTTAACCAATCCCTTGATGTCAGGAAGCCCCCATTGCATTAACCAATCATTATAAAGGTTAAATAATTTTCTCATTTCTACTGTATATCCATTCTGTAACTTCATGCCCCTGAGCTTCATATCTATTTTTATTTTTGAAAGCTCCCAGTTTATGAACTGTTCTTGCATGCACAATAAATTCTTACTAAACACTATTTATGGATTTGGTGGGTTTAATTTTGCTACTTCTGGATTTTGGGCAAATATTTCTCTCAACATGTTTTTAACATAGAAGAAAACAATTACACTAAACAGGTATTATAAAATAATTGTTCAGGCTTTATAACAGAAGCATATAAATGTTACCCAATCACAAGTTCAAGAGAATGGAATAGTGGATTGGTAGAGTTGATTATTAAATATCGTTTTTGTTAACTAGTAAAGAAAACAGAATAGAGAAGTAGCCAAATTATACTTCCATTGCTAATGTTTCCACCAGATGGATTGTAAGAGCGATTGTGTCTTGAAGTGGTTTGGCTCCTTTATATTCAAGATCAGGCCCTCAAAGGATGCAGGTTTTCTTTTTTTTTTTATTTCAGTCTGTGGTGACCTATTTAAATTGATAAAAATCTGCATGACTGTGGGCTTTTCCTTATCTAATTCAATAGCTCTTGTAAAAGTGCAGAGAAGGTAGCAATTTGCATTTAACTGGGTGAGAATAGAACAATAAATTTTGAAAATTAAAATATTATTATTCCTATAACAATTTTTAATGGATAGACTAAAAGTAAACTACACATGAATAAGTATTAAGTCTTTGACATTCATTATGAAGTACATTAAATCTCTTAAAATAGAGATAAATGATAAATATAGAAGATGAAACATTACATTCTATAGCTATACCACCCTGAATGCTCCTGATCTTGTCTGATATTGGAAGCTAAGCAGGGTCGAGCCTGGTTAGTACCTGGATTGAGAAGGTGGAACATTACTACCTAAAACAAAAAGCAATGAAGAATAAATAACAACAATAAAAATATATCCCTCACATAAGAGTGCCAAAAAAGCAGACTCAATAGATTGGGGTGGGAAGGATAGTAGAATAAATAGTAGAAAAAAAGTTTTGAATAAATGTAGACAGGTGTTGGACATTATAAAAATCACTGAGATGCACTGCTTAAAAAAAAAAAAGTAATTGGGGCTCAGTGGCTCAGTCAGTTGAGTGTCTGACTTCAGCTCAGGTCATATCTCGTGGTCCATGAGTTCGAGCCCTGTGTCAGGCTCTGTGCTGACAGCTCAGAGCCTGGAGCCTGCTTCTGATTCTGTGTCTCCCTCTCTCTCTGCCCCTCCCCCGCTCATGCTCTGTCTCTGTCTCTCTCTCTCTCTCTGTCAAAAATAAATAAACATTAAAAAAAAAAAAACCCAGTAACTTGAAGAAAATGAGAACCAGAGGCCAAAAGACTATAATTAGCAAAGCAAAGTAATTAAGTGGAGAGAAATATACAGGACTGCAAAGATAAGATTGAGCATTGATTGCTATTATTATTTCATATTATATTATTTTATTGATAATAATCTTAATTTTTGAGCAGTTTGTTTGAAATATACAGAAAAATTGAGCACAGTTCCTCCTATATACCCTCCAACCCATACACACTTTCTTCTATTACTAAAATCTGACATTTAGCATGGCACATTTGTTGCAATGGATGAACCTATATTGATATATTATTATTAACTACTCCACACTTTATTCAGATTTCTTTAATTTTTACCTAATGTCCTTTTTCTGTTCCAGGATCCTATCCAGGATACCACATTGCATTTAGTTTTTAAGTCACCATCATCTCTTGGCTTACAGCACCAGCTTCATAAGAGGTTTCTCTGCCTTCACCAATTCTGTTTCTGCTCCATTATTCTAATATCATTTTTTTTATTATTGACTATCTCTCTCCTCTATTAGAAACAACATGGCAACAACAGTATGTCTCCCAAGCACTTTGAATAATGTGTGACACCTTGGCATTCAGTATTAGTCTAATCCCTCTCAATAACCAGTATCTTATTTTGAACTTCTTTTCAAATTCATGGATATTTGTTATGCAATTTCACACTGTTGGCTCCAACATTTGTGGCCATAGCTTTCTGTTAGTCACATCCAGTCAATCCGTTTTGTTATCGTCAATCTACAAATTTCCATTACCTTTAAAGTTTCTCTGCACATATTCTAATTCTCTCTGCTTGGCCTAGACATCAAGATGATTTGTGGTTTCACATTCAGCCAAGCTTTTTACTCTGCTTCAAATTAATTCAATCTTTTCTCTTAATTTTAGTCAACTCAGCCTTGTCCAAAATCTTGCTTTGATGTTGAGATAGTGGTGCCTAAAGTTTTAATTTAATTAAGTGAGACATAGATACCATAATAAAGCTTTTCCTGTTAATTTATTTTATTGTTTACGTTAAAAAATTTTTTTAACGTTTATTTATTTTTGAGAGAGAGACAGAGCATGAGTGGGGTCAGGGCAGAGAGAGAGGGAGACACAGAATCTGAAGCAGGCTCCAGGCTCCGAGCTGTCAACACAGAGCCTGATGAGGGGGCTTGAACACACATGAACCATGAGATCATGACCTGAGCTGAAGTCGGACACTTAACTGACTGAGCCACCCAGCTGCCCCAATTTTATTGTTCACATTTAAGATGTAAGCATTTTAAAGCAATGGGGCTTTAGGATTTTTCATGTCATGCTGATGTCTTGCATTTTGAAGACTAGCATCTGAAACAAAACAGGAAAAGTCTTTGACCACAAAAACTAATTGAGATGGCTCCACTTGATAAAAGAAAATGCCTCTCAGTAAAGAACAATCTTAGCATATCAAACTCTACATTAATTTCTTGATTTGCAGTGCACCATCCCACTTTGTAAAATTGCTACGATTAGTGTCACAAATTTATGGTATGTTCACACTTTCCAAGGCTGATAGACATTCCATTAGTGTGCATGAACTGTAGGCTCAGCATGCTTCTCATTGATAATAAACCTTTTGAAAATGAAATGACTATTTTTGACAAAGTACAATGAAGCAGAAAATGGGCAGATGCCATAGATTGTATAATCAGTACAAGGAAGATTCTAGCTAGCATTCATAATACATCAAACAGACCGATGGGGTATTTAGTGGTTAACTCCAATGTAATGACAATTGCAAGCCATCTGTCTTGAAAGCCCGTAACACATAGGTCTACTGCTGACCCACGTGCATTAGAAAAAAGACACTTGGATAGTTAAGTAATAGATTATACTTCAAAGCAAGAATGAATTACTAATAAACTACATAAAATTTATTTTTAATTTTACAGGATGACAACAGTTACATATAAGAGATTACAATCCAGCAGCAGTTAGCAAGTTTCAAAGTATTTGGTTCAATGATTTATATAATAGTTTTTCAGCCAACTTTTAGAGGGTACTTTTTTGTGTGTGCTTAGAAAATACTACAATATTTCCTTTGCAAAAATATACTATCAGACTAAAGCTTCTATTTTTAATAATAGCATATTTTAAATCTTTTAAGGTAGCATATTAAGTGGCATTAATTCTAGAGCCATTAAGTCAAAAGTTTTTACTATTCTTGGTTTTCTAATTTTCCTGTTTTTCATCTTTTAACAAATATTGGCTACATCCAAAATGTCTGATGTAATTTTCTTTTATCAATGTTACTATGCAATTTTATAATTTAAAATTCAAATGTGAAATTGTATGCAAGGATCAAAGCCTTGAGATGACATATTGATTTTTATACTAGATTCCCTCTATTAGTTTCCTAGGGCTGCCATAACAAAATACCACAAATTAGGCGGCTTATAATAATAGAAAGTAATTGTCTGAAAAGGCTCAGCAAAGGCATCTTCCCACTAAAGGCCCTAGGGAAAAAAAATGTTCCATCTTTCTCCCTTAGTTTTGGGTCGCCTCAAGCATTCCTTTGCTTGTAGATGCATCATTCCAATTTTCTGTCTTTACATGATTTTTCCTGTGTATCTCCACACCACCTCCTCTCTCTCTGTGTGTGTGCCCATATTTCCCCAATTTGAAAATATAGCTATTGTATTGGATTAGGGACCATCCTATTTACCTCATCTTAAACTGGTTAAATCTATGACTCTGATACCAAATAAGGTCATATTCTGAGGGACTGCAGTTAGAACTTCACATATTTTTGGCAGGCCACAATTCAACCTATAGTATTGCTCAAGTTGGAGTTTCATTTCTTCCACTTACCATTCCCTAATAAAGTTATACAGTCTTTACCTCCATTTCCTTATATGTAGACTTGCTGTGAGGAATAAAGGTGCTAATATCCACTGTGGACACACAGTGATATTAAAATATTGGCTGTTGTTACTCTTGCCCAGTTACAATCCATTTTCTTATTCCAAGGATTTTTTAGTATTTAGTTTCTTAAATTAATATTTCATTCTTTTACAGCAGGTTGGAAGGATGTTCAACTTTGTCACTTAGGGGTAGACAATCTCATGAGTTACAGTGTTTTGCCAGGAAGTGTTAGAAACAATGACACAGTGTATCCTGAACGAGTCAACCACCAGGCCAGGCTGGGTCCTACATTGTAGGCAGATTAGTTTCAGATCTAGTTTCAGATAGCTTCTTACCATGTTGTGATATGTGGTCTTAGAATCACTCCAGTATTCTAATAATGAGACCAACAGATTAGAAATCTGGTCATATTTAGCTCCCTTTCAGGAATGTCATTGACTTATAGAAATGGACCAACAGAACTGATGGGAAAGGACATTATTCAGTCCAGAACAACACTAGAACCTTATATAAATGTAAAATTATGTGATACAAAAATAACATGATTTTAAATAATACTCATTTCGTAAGAGTCTTCCCTCAGGAAACAAACACCAAAGTGAATACATTTCCTAACTGAATTGAAGTAATAAAACAGTTCTTCCTAGTTTAAAGAAAGTATGCCTGAATTTATTAGCCATATTGAATTGAAATATCTACATTGCAATTTATAACTTCCAAGAGTTAAAAACATGACTCATAAAATATATAAAATAAGCATATGCCAATATTTTTTTCTCACTAATGGAGGAATTTTAGAGGATATTAAAGCTAATTCAAAAGACAATTCAAAAGAAACTGAAGAAAATATTCTGGAAGAAAGTTTCTAGTTTAGATAACAAAACTGGTTATGTCCTATAGAGCAACAACACTATATATTTGGGGCTATCTTTTTTACTAAATATAAATCATGCTTTTCCACATATGGATGCAAATATAAAGTAAAATTAGAGACAAAGAGTTACTTATTTTTATTATATATTCTGCTGATGTAACAATACAAAGATTAATTACATTTTACCAAATAACTCTTTCATTATATTTACTTTGGAATAGACATTACACTTACAAAAAATAAAAGGGCAAAGAAAACCCCAACAAATAATAATCTATGATATTAAAATCTATGCATTATTGTTTTAAGTCCCATTCTTTCCTTCAATCTATATGGACTCTACATAGCATATGACTGTGCTCTACATGTGGTGCAGTTGATATCAATTAGGACAAATTACATTTAAGGATAGTTCAATATAAACAGACAGGTTTATACTTAAACCTATAAGTGAGTAAATAATGAAGAAAACCTTTTCAATTGTTCAAATTAATCAATATATAATTTTCTTAGGTATTTTCTATATCAAAAATTAAATTAAAAATATGAATTTCTAATCTCCCACTATGCATTGACTATGATCTTCATTAGTAAAGTTGAACTTATTTCTAGTTAATACCAGACAGTAGCGAAAGGTATTAGTTATGATGATAACTAATGATTATTTTAATCATTTTTAACCACAAATCCTTATATATAAGTAAAAACATGTTTCTTTTGAAAGAAAAGCTAACATATATTGGGCATCCACTGCTAGTATGTTGATGCTACACATGAATCCTGTTATTTTATAATATATTCTATTTGAGTCCAGATACTTCCTATTTATTTTCTTATAATAGTTCAGAAATGGATTTGTAGGTTGGGACATGTTAAATATGAATTAATCAAGTTAATAATGAATCAAGATTACTTTAGTACAAATACATATTTTAAAAATCAAGCTGATTTCTCTTTGAAACCATTTTTTTAAGTGAGAGGCAAGGCCATTTTATTTTTATTTTTTAAAATATTTATTTATTTTGAGAGAGAGAAAGAGTATGAGCAGGGGAAGAGTGGAGAGAGAGGGAGACAGAAAATCCCAAGCAGGCTCCATGCTGTCAGTGCAGAGCCCAATACAGAGTTTGATCCCACTAACTTTAAGATCATAACCTGAGCCGAAATCAAGATTGGATGCTTAACCAACTGGGCCACCCAGGTGCCCTGAATCCAAATATTTTATATTAATATAACCCTTTTCTCTTGTCCTTTCTTCTGTAGACAAGATTTTTCATTAGCAAAGTTTATATATAGGATACACTTCCTTCAAAAATTAAAGTTTATAATTAAGGAATTTAAATGGCATGTTTAGGATATAATTTAAATAAAGATGTCTTCCAGATTGGAGTAAATATTGAGAATGCTCAATAAATCAAGAAAGCATACCTTTGAAATTGGTGAACATTGATTTTCTGAGCACAGAAACCAGTAGAGCAGTAGAAATAATGAAGATATTAAAACAAAAGAAAGCAGAATTTAGGTAATTTAGCCTACACAAAAATTTAAATCTTTCTTCTTTTTTTTAAATTTTTTTTTCAACGTTTATTTATTTTTGGGACAGAGAGAGACAGAGCATGAACGGGGGAGGGGCAGAGAGAGAGGGAGACACAGAATCGGAAACAGGCTCCAGGCTCTGAGCCATCAGCCCAGAGCCCGACGCGGGGCTCGAACTCACGGACCGCGAGATCGTGACCTGGCTGAAGTCGGACGCTTAACCGACTGTGCCACCCAGGCGCCCCCTTTCTTCTTAATTAAATGATTTTAGAATATAAAAATTGCTAACTAAATGAAAAAGATTAATTGAAAAAATATCTAAAGTGTTATTTTTTTTTAGTTTGGAAAATAACTAGTGTAATATCGCCTCGCTGATATGTACCTAAACTGACACATTTAATTCTATTTTGGAAAAGTAAACAACCCAAACCAGCAGATTAATTTCTAAATTAAGTACATTGGATATAAAGTTGCAACTATGTATCTAATATATAAATATTATATATGAAGTGTTTTAATTTCAGAATTAAGTTATAAGGACATATCATTCTGACTTGTTATTCTCATTTTACTGGCATTCATTGTGACAGATTTTCTTGATAATTACCATACAGATTGCAAACCATAATAAAAATATATTTAGGATAACAGAAATCCCTACAAATAATTATATGTTTTATGAATTTATTTTTATGATAAGCAATTAAGTTAATGGGGTGTTGATTATTCATTATGTAAAGCATACTCAGAAACAATATTTTCATGCCTTTATTAATGACATTCACATGTCAAATGAACATTGAGAGAATGAGAGATAGTCTCTGTTCTCATGTCACATCCTTTCTGGAGTGTATTGATAGTCAATAGACAAGTTCGTGTTTATTAGATTTAATAGAATATAATTAAATTATATTCTACTTACATAATTAAAGAAAAATAAAGATTTGTCCATATTTTTAAGTGGAGAAAGTAATAGGTTCCATTGCATCCTCTATATGAAATATGTTCTTACTACACGTGTAAATGGTTCACACACTTCCAATTAAAGTGTGATACACCTACTCCTTTCTGTGAAATGCAGAATGCCATGACCCACCTTAGACTTATTGATTCAGAGTATACATTTTAACAAGATGTGCAGTGACTCCTATGTACATTCAATTTGAGAAACACCAGAATATGCAATAACTTAAACTGTTGCTTTTATAAACAACAGCGTCATTTTCCACATTCTTGATTTCAATTAAGCCTTCCTGTTGGGTGAAAATGATAAAAGGGACTCCCAGTTTTATTTTGAGCCTTGGAACTTTCTTTTGCATTAGTGAAGTAAGTAGAAAACCTAATGTTTGCCTTTCTTTAGTTTTAAACTTCTCCCAATATATGCAAAGGAGTTAGGCACTTTACATCATACCAGTGAACTTGTTTGTGATCAAAATTAGAATGAAAATAACCAAACACAATTATATCAAGATTGAAAACAGGTGAGTGAAAAAAATGTTCTAATGTTTTTAGATTGCTTTTGGAAAGGAAAAAGTTAGTGATAACATTATATTATATAACCTTGTTAATTTAATTACCCATATTGAAATAACTAGATTAACCAATAAAATGATAATGATAGTTTTTCATTTAGCTAAAAAAATTACACAAAAATTATTGGAAAAAAATCAACCAATCCAAAAGAAAAAAAGAAAAGTAAGGGAGGGAAAACAAACAGAAAGTAAGTGCCAAATAAGAAGTAAAAAATAAAATGGTTGATAACTCCAAATACCAGTAATTTAAATAAATACAAGCGGACTAGTGATATAATACGAAGAAAATATTACAATACAGAAATTAAAAAAACATTAATTACGGCTATTTGAAGGAGACACCAAAACAATAAATAACTAAAGTTCAAAGCTATTCCAAAAAATTTGAAGCACGTAAAATGTACATAACACTTCCAGTATTCGATAAAGCTTTAGAAGAAAGAAGATCATTACAAATAATAAAATGTTTAATTCAGCAATTCATACAAATATGAATTTTTACAGGCCTAATAATATAACCTCAATATATATATATATATACACACATATATATATATACACACATATATATATAATTTACATCATATATATGTATAATATATTACCATATTTATGTATATGTGATTTAATACCCTCATTTTATTATTTAGTAGATCTAAAACAGAGTGTCAGTAAGGGCAGACAAGATTTGAAATATTCAATTAATAAGCTGATTGAATTGATAATTCAATTAATAATGATATCCCAAGGGCACCTGGGTGGCTCAGTTGGTTGAGCTTCAAACTTCTGCTCAGGTCATGATCTCATGGTTTGTGAGTTTCAGCCCCATGTTGGGCTTGCTGCTGTTAGCACAGAGCCAGCTTCAGATCCTCTGTCCCTTTCTCTCTGCCCCTCCCCCACTTGTGCTCTCTCAGAAACAAATAAAACATCAGAAAAAAATGATATTTTAAGTACAGAGTACACAGAACTTTTAAAGTATGCCCAACACATTTGTGAAAATTGAGCATGTAATTTATTTTAAAGGAATCCCAATCCAATTATAAAAGACTGTTATTAAATTTCTTTTTTAACGTTTATTCACTTTTGATAGACAGAGACAGAGCACAAGTGGGGGAGGAACAGAGAGAGGGAGACACAGAATCTGAAGCAGGCTCCAGGCTCTGAGCTGTCAGCACAGAGTCCAATGCGGGGCTGGAACTCACTGACTGGGAGATCATGACCTGAACTGAAGTTGGATACCCAAACGACTGAGCCACCCAGGCTCCCCAAAGATTGTTATTATGTCCAACCTATTTTTTTTTATCACAATGCAAATAATTTATACATTAAGTTAGATAAATCCTATTCTATAAATAAGAAATAGCTAATAGTAAAATGAAAAATAAAACTAGATATTAGAAAATATAGAAATAATTCAAAATAAAATTTAAAATATTTTTAAAAATGTATGTCCTAGATAAGCAAAGTATCATCTTATCATTCACTTCCTGCATATACACATCTTTCCTTAGATGATGGCTTCTTTGTTACCCTGTGATTTCAGCTAGTTAAATCCAAGACAATTTATGAATTTTTAGTTTTTCCATATTCTTTTTTTGTAAGAGTTCATCACTCTTTTGGGGTTCCTGGGTGGCTCAGTTGGTTAAACATCTGGCTCTTGACTTCGGCTCAGGTCATGATCTCATGGATCGTGGATTCGAGCCCCGTATCAGGCTCTGCACTAACAGTGGGGAGCTTACTTAGATTCTCTCTCTCTCTCTCTCTCTCTCTCTCTCTCTCTGTCCCTCACTCACTCACACACTCTGTCTCTCCCTCTCTCAAAATAAATAAATAAGCTTAAAAAATGTTAATTACTCTTTCTAGCTTTATCTCCAGTGAATAATGAACAATACTCTTTTTTAATGGAGATAAACTGTCAGATAACTGACATATAACATTGCATAAGTTTAAGGTGTGTAACATGTTGATTTGATACATTTATATACTGGAATATGATTACCACCATAGCATTATCAAACACCTCTATCATCTCTATTGTAGTGTTATCTAACATCTCTATCACCTCTAACTATGGCCATAGAAGCACTCCTAACATGAGTAGGTATGAAAGGAGGAATCAAAGAGCTGAGTACTATAGAGGTATATAAAATTAGCTGAGCCCATTTAGTTAGAATCCAGTGAGGTCTTAGAAATGTCTGTTCCAGGCCTATAGGCATAGGGTGGCAGCAGAGAAATCTAGCAAACACCAAATCTCAAAAAAAAAAAAAAAAAAAAAAAAAAAAAAACAAAAAAAACACACACACACACAAAGATTATGAAGGAGAAGTGGATTTAAAATTAAAAGTTCAGGGGTGCCTAGATGGCCCTCCCCTCCTCTCTTTGTCTTCAAAATAAATCAATAAACTTCAAAAATTTTAAAATAAATTAAATTAAAAGCTGCTATAGTAAGGCTGCCATTAGCCTGCATAAAGGAGACCGGACTCTTAGGAAGATGGGGTGGTGCGGGGGGTGGGGGGGATAGCAAGAATACATGTTTCATGGCTGAAACTTAGGGACTGACCTTATTCAAGAGGTATGTGCAAACAGTTTAGGAAGAGGACCATTCAGATCACCCATCAACCAAGCAGATAAGCTGACAAAAAAAAAAAAAAAATCGGGAAGAATTTTAAAGCTTCTGTGGAACAATGTAGACAGGTCAATGGCTGTTACCTGCAATTGATACAGAGTATTATAGGAACAAGACAAACTAAGGCAAAAATAAGATTTGGGCCTAAATTCTTTTATCCCAAGGTTGAGCCCCAAGGATCCCTGAACTTAATACTGAAACTTACATGGCTGTGATTTTTTATTTTGTGTCTGGAATGCCCTTCTTGTTCTTTTGTCAGCCTTTATGGTTTATGGGGATATTCTGGATATTCATCACATGGACTGGTTGGGATGAATTCTTTGGCACCTCTACCTTCATAAAGGTCAGCCAAAATATACAGCCCCAAAAAGCTTATATTCCTAGATGTTTCCAATTGGAAAATTGAAACTAGATTGTAGAACAGGCAAAGACAACTTACTTGGTCATTTCATAATGTTTTATATAGGCCAAAGTGCTACACAATATTATCTTCAAATTTTATAACCCAATCTTCCCTGTGGAAGCCACATTGTACTTAGAGTCTCAGGGTAAGGTAGACGACTGAGGTTTAAACATGAAAAAGGCCAACAATGTTTCAGAAATGCCTAATATCATAAGAGCATTGGAATAAATCACTTCTAGTATTGGATTTGTATGCATCTGTGGATATTGCTCATGTGACCTTTATCATACCTCTTATGCTTGCCTTCCCTTGGAGAAAAATGCAGTATGCTTTTACTCTCTGAACATTACAGAAATAGTCATCTGTGGGTTAAATTAATAGTAGCATAATGTGAACTGTTCATAGCATGCAAACATTTCATTATGTTAATGATATTTTGCTGCCAGTTTACACTGAAAAAACTTGTTTGAATTGCATATTGCTTTGAATATTATTACTCAATGGGGCCAGAATGAGAAAAGTAGCAAAGACTTTGCCTGTCCAGGCCTGTTTTGAGTTCTGTGTATTCTGAAGCACACAGAGACATTTCACAGAGTGTTATGAATACATTTTGATCTGCAGCTACCAATGACAATAAAGAATTCTCAATGTTGAATTGGATTTATAGATCCTGGATATCCTACATCTGGAATTTGACTCTGGCCTCTATCCCAAATCATCAGACAAAAGGCCAAAACTGACTGGGAATCTTAATATAAACAAAGTATAAGAGCAGTGAAAGTAGCAATAAAATAAGTCTTGACATGAGAAATTATGCCTTTTCAAGACTCCATGGAATTAAAAAATATCCATAACCAACATCACATCTTATCTTAACCTTTTATGAGAAGATCTTCTTGGAAACTCTACTGAAACTTATGCACACAGAGTTCAGGATTAGAGAACTTCCTTCAACTGTTAAATATCAAATGTGTAGTCCGTTTGTTGGCCCACACAGAAACATTATTTTACAGTCTTACTGGAAAAAAAAGTCATGACTCTTCAACTTTACATTATTACTTTGCAGTAGAATATGTGTGAACCAAGTTGAATGTAAGACAAGCTTTCAGGGGTTCCATTTTGGTACAGAAACAGCACTTTCAGTTAAGAAATGATTATCTAAGACAATTTAGCCATCTCTGGCCAGCTGGCCATCTATGTATTACACACAGAGACTGACATACTCTTTTGTCCCAACTGCTGGTGCAACGGGTGGGAGACTCTCTACAACACATGTAGATAAAAGAAAACATGGGAAAATTCAAATGAATGCCAAGTTATCAGCCATAATGATGGTAAACCACTGCTAGCCTGCAACACTGAATGCTCTAAGCCCTGGACTGGGAATCAGCTATGGCTCCTAGCTGTAAAGCACACTATCATGAATTGGACAAAAATATGTCTTTACTCAGATTTATAAGCCATCACTAATTGAACCATCTAATAGTGGACTATAAATGCATATATCTATATGAGTTGCCTCCCTAAAAAACAAAAACAAAAACAGGTATAGCAATTCAACCATGGACTTATTCCTTATGTTTATGTATTTCATGCTCATAGGAAGCAATTCTATAAAAACGAAGCAAAGAACTTGTAGGAGGTATACCCCAAACCACCAACCATTTCTTCCTATTCAAAGAAGGTCCCTAAAAGACAAGTTGGTTCGGCCATCCTTAACTTCTTAAAAAGTTATGTGGTACTTGGTTACATGGCACATGGGGCGCCTGTGTGGCTCAGTCGGTTAAGTGTCTGACTTTCGCTCAGGTCATGACCTCACGGTTTGTGAGTTAGAGTCCCGCATGGGGCTCTGTGCTGACAGCTCAGAGCCTGGAGCCTGCTTTGGATTCTGTGTCTCCCTCTCTCTCTGCCCCTCCCCCACTCACACTGTGTCTCTGTCTCTCAAAAAATAAATAAACTTTACAAAAAAATGTACATGGCCATATTTTCCTCTCATTTGTCTGAACTTACAGACATACAGGAATCAGGGGGTAGGAAAAAGGAGAATTTAAGGAGAAGAGTCTAAGACTGTACCTTCTTGAAATAGCCCACCTCCTCAGAGGACAGGCGCATTACTCTTCATTTTTATTGTACCTGCTTTACTGTACCACAGCAACCTATGCATGGACTGGTTCATTTAGCCTATATTGAAGGTACACGATATGTGACCTTAGAGACTGACTTTGATTTAGGTGATACTGGGGACTTGTATTACCTTCCCAGGGTTGCTCTAATAAACTGCCATAAACTGCTTGGCTTAAAACAACTGCAATTTATCCTCTCACAGTTCTGGAGGTTAGAAATTCAAAATCAAAATGTCAGCAGGGTCATGCTCTCTTCCCTAGCTTCTGTTGGTTGCCAGAAATCTTTGGCATTTCTCAGTTTGCAGAGACATAATTCTAATCACTGTCTTAGTATTCTCATGGCCTCTTTCCTCCATGTGTCTGTGCCTGCACATGATGTTCTCCTATCTTTCTGTTTCTGTGTCTCTTTTGCTCTTATAAAGACAAAAGTATTATTGGATTAAAGGCCCATGCTGCTCCAATATAACCTCATTGTAAGCTTGCATCTTAATTACAGTCTGAAGACCCCATTTACAAATAAAGACACATCCATAGGTACTTGTGATTAGGACTTTAACACATCTTTTGGGGGAACACAATTTAGCCCCATATAATCCCCCTTCCACTAGTCCCAGAATGCAACTATAATGGAAATTTTTTAGCTGTGGGGACTTGATAGTACACAATCTCCATCATTGTCCTTAACTTAGTAACATTCATCAAAACATTTTCAAATCTTAAAACATGAGTCATTAACTGGAAAAAGGAGAATAATCATAGAGCATCACTATGAATAGGAAAAAGCTCTAACACTGCTATTATTGCATCTACTTATATGTGGTAGAGTAGAGCAATACAAATAAATAGTTAAATACAATAAATAGTTACAATAAAAATAAAATTCACCTTTGAAATGCTTTGCTTTAAAGTGGGTATCATACTTTAATTAGTAAATGACATTTAAAAGCATAGTAACTTTAAATAATAAAACCTCAAACTTTTAGGTCTAATCCTGCTTTCTTTTTCTTTTCTCCACAATCTGAGATGTGTGCAGGCTATAAATATAGAGAAACAAAATACATGAATTGTCACTATGTATTCACTTCAGTGAGACACAAAATATCAGAAGCAAAATCAATAGAAAATATGTGTCCTTTCACAGAATCTACAAAATAAAACAAATAAAAACAGAAACAGACTGATAAATACAGAGAATAAAGTGGTGGTTTCTTGAAAGATGACCTGATTTTGTATTTCATACGAATTGTAAAGGAGTTAATATGTGTTTAGCATGTTTTGAAAATCTTCAATATGTCTCACCATATCCATTCTCCACCCTGGTCTGCACTCTGATAGACTGATCTATAAAGACTATCTCAACAGACCTCCTTAGCATTGGACTTCCAGCTGATTTTCCTCAATGGGAGGCACTTGCATGAGATTTCAGGATGGAGCTTAGGCAGTTCAGAATGTTGGTTAGCCAGTCATTTCAGGACACCTGTGAGTAACTGTAACCATTACCAATGTCACAGCTTTCAGGGGACCCTTTCTATACAACTACTCTCTCTAGGTTACTACTCCTTCCGCTTCATATCTGGGAAGTTCTCAGCTGCACTTAAACATTTTGGATCCCTAAATTCTGACTACTTTTTTAATTAGTCCCTTTATTAAACTTCCATCATAATCAAGTTTGATGCATAATCTGTTTCTTGCTGAGCCCTGACAGATCTTTTCGAAATATTTTTTTCACAGACATTGGAAAAAAATTATTTTCCTGTTTAAATAAGGTTTAAGTAGAAAAATAATACTAATGTATGTTATTACATTTTTAAAAATGGTGAGCACATATTTTAAATTGTTTAAAATCATTTAAGCTAGCTATATTTCAACTTTAATTTGTATGTTTCCAACTTTATGTAATTGCACCACTTACTCATTTTATATCATCCGTATCTTAACTATTTGTGTTCTCTAACATTTTTTCCTTGTACTTCATCATTTTATTTCATATAACATCTTTTTTTTTAATATTCAGTCATGCACAGTTTCTAGTACTGGAACCAAAATTTCTGGAGTAGTGACTCCTTTGTTTTACACCAAATAAGAAATCTTATCTGAAAATTAGAAGTATTTCTTTATGACTCTATACCCCAAGATTTAGAAATTGTCCAAATTAGCATTATCATAGGATTTAGAATTCTAATTATTTATTATTGCTATTCTTCAGTCCCCTTCTATAAAACAATATGAACTGGATTGTTTAGAGTGTTTTACTAGGCTCTTCACAATCTTCACATAAATCAAATCCAAGATTCTTTTATGATATTTATGGGTAAGATAAGACACTTGGCTGATACAATAACATTGACAGGATTGATTTTTTTTCTTTTCAGTTGAATCTTATTTTAGCTTTAGAAGATGTCCTGGTTTTTCAATATATACAAATAGCATGTTATGGTAATCATATGAGGGAACTTGACTAATTATTATTTTATTTATTTATTTATTTATTTATTTATTTATTTATTTATTTATTTATTTTAGAGAGAGAGAGAGAGAGAGAGAGTGCATGGTGCACAAGCGGGAGAGGGGAACAGGGAGAGAGAAAGAGAATCTCAAGTAGGCTCCATGCTCAGTGCTGAGCCCGATGCAGGGCTCAGTCCCACAACCTTGGGATCATGACCTGAGCTGAAATGAGGAGTCAGACACTCAACTGGCTCAAGCCAATCAGGTGCCTCTTGACTAACTGAACTCAAACAGAATTTCTCATGTTATGTGTCCATAATAGTCTAGCATATTGTGGACATGTTGTGTTAGATTTACTTCTTTGCTAAGAAATGTAGAACAGATAAGAAAAAATGAGATAAAAAAATTGGGGAAGAATAGCCCAGATTTAATAAAAAATGGCAATGTTCAAATGACACTTGAAATATATACAAACTATGATTTTTAATACAGAAAATAACATGTAACTATTTCAATTATAAAAAATCATATGTAAAAAGCTTTATTAAATATACTCAAACAACTGGTATCCCCTAAAAAAAGGCTTAGGTCTACTATCAACACTGAACTATGAGAGAAGGATCTGATACTAAACATTGTGTAGCTAAAAATATGGAAGGCCAGATGTTGTGCATCCCAGGCATTACAAGGAGCTTTGTTGTAGAAATATTATACTTGAAGCTTTAATGATATTTGACAACATCTACAAAGTAAGTGATATACCTAGTATCTATAATACAGTGATGTGATTCTGGTTGTAGGAAGAAAAATAAAAACATGATTAACAATTATGTGATTGCCAATCATGACTGTTAACTCAGATTAATGCTAAAAAACACAAGAGAAATGATCTGATTATCTAATGTTGATTGTTCAGCACTGCCTACCAGATAAGTGGAACATAATGTTTGACAACTGTTTTGTCTTTAATGCTCTGTTGGTGACAGACACACCGGATTATCTCTTGACACAGAAAGGTAGACAGGGATAATGGGCCTTCATGAAATAATATACTAGAGATTAATTTTGTAGACAATCAACTTTGGAAAGAGTATTACATTTCTTATATTTTCAAGAGCAATTAAAGCCAAATGCCTCTAAAGTCAAATGCCAAGAGTAGTAATCTACTCAGATGCTACTATAGAAACTTTGGGCCTCTAACTATGAGCTACAAACTACAGAACCATGGTTTATGCCAAGTAAATAATGCAGAGTTAACTCTTGAAACCTGAAAGTTTATATTAACTGAAGGGATGTTGTTAATTAATACAACTCAGTAAGAAAAAGTCAAGTTCTGAAAGAATTTATAAAGGTAATTCCTGGTTTACTAATACTATCAGTGCAAATAGTGCATGATAGTCTACAGCTCTCTCATGGGCTGACACTGCCCATTATCACCCAATTCAGAATAGCAAGTGGATGTCTGGTAAAAAGATATGTTTTTCCTTATGCTGTTGCATAAGGAAAGCAATTATAATTGCATAAGAAAGCAATAATCACTATTTAACATACCTCTGGCCCCAAAAGAGATAGTGGTTTTGTATATTAGAATTTTCCAATGCTTTCCTCTGGTAAGATATGCTATAATCAGTGGTTTATACCGAATGTAATTATTAGTTCCATACCTTAGCAATATGATGACTTTATTTATTGCACAGCAGTTCAACCTAGATAGCTTTTCTGTTTTTTTTCATAATTTCATGATTTTTTAATTTTTAAATTATTTTTGCATTTAAATGCTCCTTCTATCCAAATCATATTTTTATACTTATTCTTTGTATGTCATCATTCCTACTTTTTCTGGTACCATGTTATAAATTGTACTGCCTTTTAAAATTTTGACTCTTTATACCTCTTTTTAATTTTTAAAAATTTATTTATTTATTTTTGAGAGATAGAGAGAGAAAACATGAGCAGGAGAGGGGCAGGGAGAGTGAGAGAGAGAGAATCCCAAGCACGTTCTGTGCTGACAGTGCAGAACTGGATGCAGGGCTTGATCTTACAAACTGTGAGATCATGACTTGCGCCAAAATCAAAAGTTGATGCTTAACGGAATAAGCCACCCAGGTGCCCCATTTATAGCTCTTTTTAAAGCCCTACAAATGCAAACTGGTGCAGCCACTATGGAAAACAGTATGGAGGTTCTTCAAAAAGCTAAAAACAGAAGTACCCTATGATCCAGCAATTACAATATTAGGCATTTACCCAAAGGATTCAAAAATGCTTATTCAAAGTGGCACATGCACCCCAATGTATATAGCATCATTACCAACAATAGCCAAAATATGGAAAGGGCCCAAATGTCCAAAGACTGATGAATGGATAAAGAAGAGGTGGTATACATATACAATGGAATATCACTTAGCCATCAAAAAGACTGAAATCTTTCCATTTGCAATGACGTGGAAGGAGCTAGAGTGTATTATGCTAAGCAAAAGATGTCAATCAGAGAAAGACAAATATCACATGATTTCACTCATACGTGGAATTTAAGAAACAAAACAGATGAATATAGGGGAAGGGAAAGAAAAGAGAGAGGGAAACAAAGCATAAGAGACTCAACTACAGAGAACAAACTGAAGGTTAATAGAGGGTAGGTGCATGGGGGATCTGCTAAATGAGTGATGGGTACTAAGGAGGGCACTTGTGTTGAGCACTTGGTGTTATTTGTAAGTGATGAATAAATTCTATTCCTGAAACCAATGTTACACCATATGCTAACCAACTAGAATTTAAGTAAAAATTTGAAAAAAAAAAGACAAATGAAACTGATTTATTGGACAGTCTAAATTCAGTGATATATCAATATGGAATAATTGTTTTGTCACTATCTTCAGCTGTGCTTTTTTAAGTCCCACTACAGCATACTTGGCAGATCTCATTTATTATTATCTACATATATGTATAAAATACAGTGATAAAACGTAATCTTATTTAAACTTCAAACATGTATTTTTCTTATCATCCCAGTGGCAGATAGTTCTGGCATTAATGACTGGACACGGGGAAATAATATGGTCTGCTTTTTCAATATTTCTCCACTTAGTCATATTTTCTCTTTGGGTTTTGACTCAAAGTCATTAAGAGAAAGTGGAGGGAGAAGTGGGAGGGCAGGGGGACTCTTCTTACTCTACTACTTCAAGCTGGTATTGCTGTAGGTCTTGCCTGAATGTCCAAGCCCAAATTACTACTCTTTCACCAGCAATAGGGCTTTCACTGTATAGAGATGTCTTCTGATATAACCTCCTCTGGCTCTTGAGGCTTCTTTATGGAAGATGCCACCTTCTGTACTCAAGCCTAGTCTGCTTCCTTATTGTGCACTTGGACTTTCAGGGAAAGAATATATTTTTACCAGTAAAATAGCTCTTTCTAATGAATTCTGTCCCTCCTCTTTCATGTCTTCCTTTGTCTTATTATTTTCTACAAAAAAGGCATGTAATGCAGATTAGCAAATCACTTGATTCAGCAGGGCTCAACCAGGAAATTACATTTCATCTCCTCTTTTTGCAGGTACTTCCAAACTCTGTTTCTAAACCTCTTGTAGTCTCCTCACAAAGTTTAAGGGAATATTAACTTTTACTCCCTGTGGAAAAAGAACCTTTCATCATAAACACTTTCCTTCTGAAAACTACAAGTTTATCCACTCAATTATTCAAGTGTTATCTTCTGCATGTGCAGTGGTGGAACAAAGTAATGGTTGTGGTTGCAGGGTCATTCTGCTGTTACTAATTGTATCCTATTAGGATATATCTATTAGTGATCTCTATAATGTGAATCTCCCCTCCCCCTATTTTCGGCTTAGTGATAATTGCAAAAAACAGTAAACATCTTGCTAAACATCCAGTTACATAAAAATTGTCAGATTAGCTACAGCTTTAAGCCATTACCTTTGAAGAAGCACCTCTTTGCTTTCTAGTAGTGTAAAGGGTATTATTAATCATTGTCTAAAATTATTGTCTTCTTTCCTCAAAATTCACTAGGCACACCATGTTACTTAAACCAGTTTTTGTAAGTAGCTAATGACCTTATTTGCTAATCCAACCAGCTTGTTTGTTTTTATTTTGCTTTCTCTCTTCTCCATGACTACTCAGGTTCTGTGTTATATAATTTCCATTACAAATTAGCCAAAATTCTGATTTCTTTTGACTAGTCTGTCTATTTGTTACATTCACTTCGCTGCATACCATCATAGGCATGGGTGAGCACAGGTGTCTATTCTTTTTGTGCTCACATCATAGGAGCAAAGCATCATTTGCAAAAAGAACATGGCAAATTGATCTCAATATACTTTTGAAGCCAGGAATTTCAACCAGATCCTAGAAACTGCAACTAAATTTTCCATTCTCATAATGCACCTTGAAACCTTTCCACTCGACTGATTTTCTCTGTAAAGATATTCCAACTAGTAGCTATGAAAAAATCCACTCGTTTATAGGATATCAAACATTAAACTGAGTATTATAATCCTATTCCCTCATTCTCACTTAAGGAATTGTTGTCACTGGTGGTATCTATTTTCTTAATTCATATGTACTTCTCAACACATTGCAAACCGCATTAAGATTTTTTCCCTGTTTAATCAGAGAAATCAAATGACACCATCTCATTCTTTTTTTGTTTTCCATAACCTTGATACTTTGGAAGAGTATTGGTCAGATAATTTCTAAGATGTTATTTGTTTGGTGTCTTCTCATGATTAAACTGGAGCTACAGGCTTTTAGGAAAAAAGTACTGGAAAGGTGTATTTTCCTTCTCTTATCATATCAAGGGATATTGTAAACATGATCTATCACTAATGATGCTTACTTTGATCGTTTGAATAAAATGATATCTGCCCAATTCGACCATTGTTAAATTATCATTTTCCCTTTCGATACTCTATTCTTTGGAAATGCATTACTACACCTGGCCCATGCTCATAGTATGGCAGAATGGCTTTATCTCTACTTGGAAGAGGTGGAACTACCTACATTTATTATCTGGAAAAGTTCTGTATGGAAGATTTGTCCCTACTGTTTTCTACTTTTTGTATCTCCCATATATCTCTATTGTGTACAGATTTCTACATCTCCACTATTAAACATCTTGTCTGCAGTACCATTATCTCTCAACTGGATTATTTTGCTGTTTTCACCAACCTATCCACTGTAATCTGTGTAAAACTTTCAATACCTTCTCATTATGAAGGTTACAACTGCTGTTTGGTTGGAACTCTACTAATCTTCCTAGCCATAACGTGCCCTGTGATTCTCATTTCTCTCTCTCTTCTAGTTATGTTGCCTTCTCATGAGTTCACCTACTTATTATCCACCCTCTTGCAAATAGTTACACATGTTGGCAGGAAACCTTTTCCTGGTATTATTAATTCAGAAAATCTTAGCAGTAATATTTCTCCCTCACAGCATTTGTCATCGTTGCAATGGCAGATTTTTGCTTTGATGATAATTTAATCAATATAGTCCCCACAAACACAAGAACTAGTATCTCTTTTCCTCCAACATTTTCTTTCTAACATGAAAATTAGACATATTAGTTTGGTGATACTCTATAAGTTTTGGTTGAATCAATTTAATAAATCAATTAATTAATTAATTAATTAACTTAAGATGAGCTAATATTTAGGTCAAGCTTATTTCGGGATTATTACCTAGGGAGTATCAGGAAAGGGTAAAGTAAATGTTAAGACAGTGAATTGACACTCTAATAAAGTTTATATCTTTACTGCTTTTTATCCCCATTCCTCAATCCCTGACTATTTAACACCTTACCTCTTTTTCTGCTTTTATAACTCTTATAATATTCCAAGTTGTTCATCATTTGCATGTCATTTAGATTACTTCACATTACCTGGCCTTTGTCTCATCATTGTCTCATGAAACTAGAAATTCATGTTTCTTCTCTATTTGTTTCTCCATATCCTGATTGTCTTTTCTGAATTGTTGGGGTTGCAAGTTACAGAAATCAACTTTAAGTAACTACATATAAAATAAAGATATCTTATTTTACCTTATTTTTGATGAAAAATATAAAATTATAAGCACATTGTGAAGTGATTACTGAAATTGAGTTAATTAACAATCCATCACCTTAGTTATTTATTTCTGTATGCATGTGGTGAGAACACTTAAGGTCTACTCTCTCAGTAAATTTTAAGTACATAATACAGTACTATTAACTATAAGCACTGTGTTGAAATGAGATATCTAGAACGTACTCATCTTGTAGCTAGAGGGTTAATATACATTGTGGAGTTCAATGACACATTAGGGATGAATGCAAGAATCTAGAGTAGATGGTTTTCAAAACCTCTACAATTACTTCCATAAGTCTTATCTGCCTCCCTCTGTTCATATCCTTTACTACTCTTTCTCAGCAAATCCCACCACATACATGTTTTGTATTTACAGTACCCTCTGCATCCATCAATCTCTCTGGTTTTAATAACCATGGGTGAAAGACTCTATATATCTTAATTAGTTTGTTGACCTAAAAGAGACTCTGCCAAGCAGTGTGTTAACATTAAATACATAATGGAGTTCTTTACTCCACACCAGAAAAAACAAATAAGCCAGTGAAGAAATGGGCAGAAGACATAAATAGACACTTTTCTAAAGAAGACATCCAGATGGCCAACAGGCACATGAAAAGATGCTCAACATCACTCCTCATCAGGGAAATACAAATCAAAACCACACTGAGATACCACTTCACGCCGGTCAGAGTGGCTAAAATGAACATATCAGGTAACTATAGATGCTGGCGAGGATGTGGAGAAACGGGAACCCTCTTACACTGTTGGTGGGAATGCAAACTGGTGCAGTCGCTCTGGAAAACAGTGTGGAGGTTCCTCAAAAAATTAAAAATAGATCTACCCTATGATCCAACAATAGCACTGCTAGGAATTTACCCAAGGGATACAGGAGTGCTGATGCATAGGGACACTTGTACCCCAATGTTTATAGCAGCACTTTCAACAATAGCCAAATTATGAAAAGAACCTAAATAACCATCAACTGACGAATGAATAAAGAAGATTTGGTTTATATATACAATGGAATACTACTTGGCAACGAGAATGAAATCTGGCCATTTGTAGTAACGTGGATGGAACTGAAGAGTGTTATGCTAAGTGAAATAAGTCAGGCAGAGAAAGACAGATATTTTCACTCATATGTTGATCCTGAGAAACTTAACAGAACACCAGGGGGGAGGGGAAGGGGAAAAAAAGTTACAGAGAGGGAAGGAGGCAAACCATAAGAGACTGTTAAATACTGAGAACAAACTGAAGGTTGATGAGGGTCGGGGAGAGGGGAAAGTGGGTGATGGGCATTGAGGAGGACACCTGTTAGGATGAACACTGGGTATTGTATGGACACCAATTTGACAATAAATTACATATGAAAATACATACATACATACATACATACATACATACATACATACTGGAAACTGTACTTGAAAATTCCCTAAGAAGACAAAACCATTTTAGCCATGTAAGAAAAACTAAATCTAACCTATTTCAAGAATATAAATAAGACTTCACTTAGGTTACTTCTTGTAAATGCCTCTGGTAATCATAAAAGAAACTTAAGTTTCACCTTCTTAAAAATGATATAAGATAATCTTGTTCAACCAATTACCTGCCACCTAGAAATCTTTATTGTAATAGCCAAGTATTGTAATGATTAAACAACTTTTTCATTTTCACTTTATAAACCATTCTGTAACTTCAGGTCTCTGAGTTTCATACCACTTTTAAATTAGAAAACTACAAGTTCACGAGCAATTCTCATACATACAATAAAGTCATACTGAATACTATTTATTGATCTGATGGTTTTAATTTTGCTGTTTCTGGATTTTTGAAAGAGGTTTGAAAGATATATCGACAAGTAATTCTTAGGTGATTAAAAATGTTGATGATAAATCTTTTGATTCCAATGAAAGTTATTTAAAATTCTACCTGAAACTCAACATTTCTGGATAACTTTATCACCTAAACTATAGTATGAAGTGGAAACTTTCTTCACAGAGTTGTAGATAGTATTAAATATGGTATCCTATATAATATGGAGATATACTCACCATATATTATATATTTACATTAAGCAGTTTTTGGAACGGTATTTTGAATATTAAATTGTTTTAAATATATGACAGAAAAATTTTATAAGGAACTGAAGTTATTTGCCCATGAGGTTGAAAAATAAATAAATATGAAAAATTGAACTAATTAGAAAGCAAGGTATGTTACAAGTGATTGTTATGGTCTCAAAGATAATACACTAAAGACTATTAACTTCACTATTCAAATTTCAAAATAAAACTGAGGTTTTAGAAGATGAATATTTTTCAATTTGACACACAATTAGAAATATAATTTTCATATTCAATGTAATAAATAACTTACATTGTAATGCATATTCCTTTAAATTCATGTTTGTGTGATCTAGTCTTTCCCTGGTAAGAACTTTCATTGACAGAGCTATCCTTTAAACTTTAAAAAAAAAATTTTTTTTTCAACGTTTATTTATTTTTGGGACAGAGAGAGACAGAGCATGAACGGGGGAGGGGCAGAGAGAGAGGGAGACACAGAATCGGAAACAGGCTCCAGGCTCTGAGCCATCAGCCCAGAGTCTGACGCGGGGCTCGAACTCCCGGACCGCGAGATCGTGACCTGGCTGAAGTCGGACGCTTAACCGACTGCGAAACCCAGGCGCCCCTAAACTTTTAAAAGCAAAACATAACACTCACATTTTTATGGACGCTTTTGTCAATAAGCATATATACAACCATTGCTAAACCAGGCTATTTTCCCTAAGGTACTATTTCTCCACACTTTGTATTGATTTTGGGTATGTCCTACAATGAACTGGAACAGAAAAGCAAATGCACTCTTACACAAGTGAGCTTGTAGTGTTACACAAATTGCTTGGAAAATATCCATTAGCAAGAATATTTCAAAAGAAAGCTTCATGTTCACAGTTTTAAATCTTTAAAGAGTCTCTGAGACAGTATCTGGTAAATTGCAAGTAGAAAATTGGAAAGGGTAGAAATTGAGATTTCAAGGAGGTTTCAGCAAATGGACACTTAAGAAATTGCACTGGGACAAAGATACATTATTGTGGCAAAAAAGGATAAAATTACTGTTAGTAAAAATTTCCAAAAAGCATATGCATACTATATTTCCACCTGTCTGTCTTGTATTCACTATGGGATAGTTTAGTACCTCCTTTATGTGTCTTAAAACTTCTTTTGGGGCACCTGGGTGGCTCAGTCTTTTGAGCATCTGACTTCGGCTCAGGTCATGATCTCAGGGTTCATGGGTTCAAGCCCCATGTCGGGCTTTGTGCTGACAGCATGGAGCCTGCTTCAGATTCTCTTTCTCTCTCTGTCCCTCCTCCTCTCTCTCTCTCTCTCTCTCTCACACACACACACAAATAAATAAACATTACAAAAAACTTCTGTCAGATATTAATTTTAATGATAATAATTATGATGATGATAATGATGATGCCAGCAGACTAAGGAGGTCTAATGAAGTCAGTTCCTCAGATTTTGGATTGTTCAATATGCCTCTCTAACATAACACTTTCATCTATTTAGTTCTGTTTAGCAACACTGAAGCTTAATCTAGAATCCAAAATTTAATGTAAATATTAAATAAACAACTGTTTGGCATTCATCTAGACACTTGACAGACAAACAGCACAATTTTTTTTACTTGTAGTTTATTGTCAAAAATAAATCTAAAAATGGTGAAGCCTAATTTTTAAAAATTTTTTAATGTTATTTATTTTTGAGAGAGACAGAGTGTGGGGAGGAAAGGGCAGAGAGAGAGAAAGAGACACAGAGTCCAAAGCAGGCTCCAGGCTCTGAGCTGTCAGCAAAGAGCCCAACACTGGGCTCAAACCCAACACCTAGGAAGTCATGACCTGAGCTGATGTTGGATGTTTAACCGACTGAGCCACCCAAGCATCCCCAAAGCCCAATGTTTTACAAGATTCTGTGATATGTAAAAATATATGACGATGGGCTTCCAACTCAAGTGAAATATTATACTTAAATAAAATAATAATACATGCATCAATCAATAAATGTAATGGGGAAAAACAAAAAGCAAAACCCTAAAATAAAAATTTCCATGAGGTATCAAAATGACATTGGCCACTTTTTTTTATATTTTCTCATTTTTGTACAGAATTTATGGGTTTTTTTTAGTTTATTTGGCTTTTGTGAAACTAGGTACAACAGGGTGTATATCAGAATGTGTGACATAAATCTTTTACTTTATTTCATAACCATTTATGTCCTATATGATAAAAATCTAAAAAGTTGACTAGAAACCACTTTTTCTATGAGAATAATATCATATTATTTGCATGTAAAATTAATAGTATGTTGAGTAAAGTTGAGGGTTTGGAGGATTTTAGAAGAAGTACATTTTTCTCATAAAAAATCTATACAATTATCATTTAAAATATTATCTGATGATAGACTCACAAATTTCCACTGAGATATCAATATAGAAAATTAAACCTCATTACTGTGACAGTACTTAGTATACAATCTAATACTATACAATCTAATCTAGAATCTAAATTAATGACCTCCTTGTACACAGCCAATGGAGTCATATTGCAAATAGTGTCCAATGCCTTGCACACCCTCTCAATAAGAGGAAATGATAAGTTTATAAGTAGACAGGGAAGAAACTTTGGCCCTCCTAAACTGTCTACTTCAGAAACAGATCCACAGTATTCATCAGGCACAAAACTCTGTATAGAAATAGCAGGGCTATTGGTCATTGTTAATTATTTCTACAAATGGTCTGCACAAACATTGGGTAAGTAGATGACCAACCTACATCATTTAAGGTATAGTCCTGACAAATACTAGCAATGTAATTTTTTCTTTAGATGATAGAAATCAAGTACATTATTTTTTCATTAAGCTATTGACCTTTGATAATTCTAGACTTTAAATTTCCTTTCCTAAAATCACCTAAATAATATTAGTCTGGTATTCATCTTTCTTGATCTCAGAAACTCAAATTTTCTCCCATGTATACGTGGGGGTCTGTAAGCCATGTTCACGGGCATCACAAAGCCATACTGCATGCCTGCTTGTCACCTTATTCAGTGAATTCACACTTGATGGCTGCAACTCCCCTGTGTATTTCATAAAGATCATAGCACTGGTGACTTATAAGCTGCTTTACAAGCAGGTGACTTATAGGACTGGTGACTTATAAGCTGCTTTATCTCTCCCTAAATCTTTTCATAGCATTCATAGGCATTCTTTCAATCTCCAAAGCACATCTTATACGAAATTGTAATATTTTCAAAGCTTTGTTAAATTTTTGTGATAACAGAATTACAACCTGGTGAGAGCAAATGATTAGTGCAGTTATGATACTGACTGACACCTGTCACATAGGTCAACTATCTCTCTAGACTTTCCTTCACCCTTCCATTTCCCTAGCCTTTGCTGGCAGCATCATCCTTACCCATATATTTCCTATCTAAAGTTCTGGCCCCAAATCCTAGGAACACCAAGAAGAAAGGGAAACAACTTATGTCTTCCCAATCTCACAACCAAACTCCTCATTTAACAAACATATGGTCAGATAGACTTTTCTCCTAAAAAGAGAAAAAAAAAAACACATGTGGGTTGATTTTTTTTATTATTATTTTTTATCTTTCTATTGACTGGATTTTTTCTGACCCAGAAAATAAATTTTAGTTTGCATATGAGAAAGATTCATTAAAGAAGTTTGCTTCTCTCACATTGTTTTTCTCAATCCCCTAAAAAGCATAATACTTCCTTAAAGATAAAATTAGTTTTTATCTTTTAATAACCAATAAATTTGCTAGCACTTTATTTATTTTTTTAATGTCTATTTACTGTTTATTTTAGAGAGAGAGAGAGAGAGAATAGGGGAGGGCCAGAGACAGAGGGAGACAGAGAATCCTAAACAGGCTCCACACTGTCATTGCAGAGCCCAACATGGGGCTGGAATTCACGAACCATGAGTTCATGACCTGAGTGGAAACCAAGAGACATGCTTAACCAACTGAGCCACTCCGGAGCCCCTGCTAGCATTTTAAAAGTAATAAATGCATTTGTCCACACATCTAAATATTAGTATTTCAAAAAGGGAAGAACCAAATATCAGGCAGAACTTCAGTTAGAGTTCTCTTCAGTAGAATTTTTATAATAACTTAACAAGCTCCACTCTTGGCCTAACTTGACTTCAGCATTAGGCTGGTACCCTAATGATGATGACTGTCTCAAAGGAGTTGGCTGTGACAGCCTGGTATCCTCCCTTGTTAACCTAATAGTGCTATAAACCTGTGAACTAGAAGAGGAGAAGTGGGTTATTATTCAGATCATTTGGTTATTTAAGGTGTCTATGAAGAAGTAAGCTTTTAATTTTGCCTAAAGATTAAAAAATATATACATATACCTATTTAAAAGACATTGCAGAAAAGCCTCAGGCTAATGAAAATTACATGAAAACTCACTAAAGCAGGAAGACCTTTCTATGCTAACATAGAAAACTGAAAAAAACACTAAAATACTTGAGAAGTAAGAGTGAAGGTAGGATCATTTTTTGTTTGGAGACGATAGGAGGTTGTGCAGTGCTTTGTCGTTTATGATGAAGTATTTGGATTTTATTCATGTAGAAAGACAGTTGTACAAGTTTTAATAAGGGACATGATTTTATTTACATTTTTCAAAACATCACTCTGGCTGCTGTGAAGGAGGAATGATCCTAGGGAGTCTTCAACAGAAACATTTACACTGTTATGCATAAGACACAATAAAATATTGGGTCAAGAAGGTGGAAATAAATATGGAGAAGACATTTTGAAGGTAAGGCTTACATGACTTCTCGATAGCCCTTATATTTGTAGGAAAAAATAGAGGAATCAATGATGATTCCCCAATTTGCAAACTGTAGAAAGCTACATATATAAATCAATACATATACATAAATACATATATATACATAAATACATTTATACATATATATGTGTATATATGTGTGTATATGTATATATGTGTATATATATATTTGGGTGATGGAAACATATAGATGTCATTTAATGTCATGGAAATTGAGGCTACCTAGAGAGTTCTAATCCATCTTTAATGAAAATCTAATGCCTTTTTTACTTTATGAACTTCAAAATCTAATGATGAACCAATGAACACATGATAGCATATAAACTATTTTGCTATGTATTTCATCCATTAGTTTGAATGAACACACTGAATGTTTTCCAATGCTGTATCAACACAAACTTAATTATGCTAAGTGTTTCTCATCTGGGAATCAAACAATTCCCTATTTGAGAATAGCACTGTAACTCTCCAGATACTCTTGACTTCCCTTGCTCTCACTGTAAGTTTGAACATCTAATTCATCAACACAACATGTAATCTACCTTTGGAATGTTTTATAAATGGACTAATTCTTTTCACTTCCTTTACTATCACCTCGGTCAAAGCTACAGTTAATTCTCACCTGCACTGTTGTAGTTTCCTGAGAGGTCTCCCTGTTTCCACTCTTGCCATTTTCCAGTCTACTCACAAGAGAAAAGCCTAATTGATCCTACTATATAAATCCTCTACTCAAAATTTTTTAGACATTAAAATGCAAAGTTTTTATAATCATCTAAAAAATCTTCCCTGATTTTATGTTGACCCTACCTCCTCTAACCTTCCCCTTCTTGCATTATACTTCATATTAGCCTTTTTCTCCCATATCAGTCATTTTCTTGCCTTAAAGTCTGTGAAAGCTGAGTTCTTCACCCTAAATACTATTGCCCAGATACACATATGTCTCACTACAAACCACTAGATATCTATATGTTTCATAACTATATATTTTCACTGAGATGACTCCACATCTTTGTTCAACTGCCATCTTCATAGTGAGGTCCTCTGGGGGGTGCAAATTACACTAATATCCTGTCTCTCCTTTCCACATAACTATTGACATCAAAACTTACTTATTTGGATTGTCTTCATTCTCCACCCAGTTATGTGTAGGTTACATGAGGGCCAATATTTATTTGTTGTTTTGCTATTGGATGTAAGCCTGGATAGAGTGCCTAACACATAAAAGGAAACAATTTGAATAAATTACTGAAATAGAGATTCTACAAATTTGCCATTTTTTTCATAACTGGATATTATTTTAATAGCAAAAATTGAGATAGATTAAAAATTAATAACAATTTTCAAAAGTGGGATAATGCAAATAGGGATAGATTAAAGAAAGAGTAGTGTACCATGAAAAACTTGAAATATTTCTAGTAAATAATAATAATAATGCAGATAAAATTTATCATTTGCTTACTATGTATCTAGTGTTGCAGTAACGACTTTGTGCATTCTTTTAGGTTAAATGGCTGCCTCTATATCCATAGTGAATGAGCTATGTAACTGGAACTTTTTGCTGTTATCTGATTTTAGAATCTAAGTTAGTAACCACTATCTCTTCATGCCTTATATTTAAGAAGTTGTTTTTAACTCTGGTTCTAAATTAAGATCAACATTGAGGCTTCTTAAAAAATCGTGTAGCTCATTTTTACCCTCAAAATATGAAATCTCAATCCTCAGGGGCGATAAACAGAAGTCTTTTTTAAATAAACAAGTAACAGAAGTTTCCAAGTGAAACTGCTATGTAGCCAGTGTTAGGAACCATGACTACACAGCATCAAAAAATAATTCAGCCAGAAAATAAACCATCTAGAAAAATGTTTTATTCATTGGAAAGTGAAGAAACTAAAGGAAACAGGAAACAAAAGAAAAAAAATATTGCCATATTGCCATCAGATAGACATATAATCCACAAAAAGTTCTGAAATATCAAACTAATTTCTAATAAAATATTAGGCAGGAGATAGGATATTAAAATCAACAACCATGCAAACAATTTGCATCATAACAGTAACAATTCTCCAAATAATTATTTTTAAAAATGGGTAACATACACGTTGCATGAAAATTTGCCAAAACGTTTTTTTATATGATAGAATGTACAACATGAGTTTAAAATGTTATAAGCATGAATAGCTATTTTTATAACCTGTTCCTATTACCAGAGAACAATAACAACAAAAAGTAAACAATGTAATCGCTGCAGCAAAGGAGTATTCATTCTATCAACACAGTTTACTTAGGCACCTATCTTCCACAGGTTCAGGAAAGGTGAAATATGTATAAAACACTAACCTGCACTAAAAAAATTAAACACTAGAGGGGAGAGAAATAGTCTGTAGAAAATTAATATTAAATAATCTATGATAAATGATAGAAGGACCAATTGAATCAGATATGAAAGAAGGACAAAGAAGTTAAGTGAAGTTCATATAGTACAGAGGTTAAATAAATAACATTTTGAATCACACAGATATGATTTTTTTTCTCTCAGCTTATACTTTGGTAAGTCAGGTAGATGCTCACCAATATTCAAGCTTCCTTTATTTACACTTAATATAGCCAAGTTTTATTTTTTAAATTTTTTTTCAACGTTTATTTATTTTTGGGACAGAGAGAGACAGAGCATGAACGGGGGAGGGGCAGAGAGAGAGGGAGACACAGAATCGGAAACAGGCTCCAGGCTCTGAGCCATCAGCCCAGAGCCTGACGCGGGGCTCGAACTCACGGACCGCGAGATCGTGACCTGGCTGAAGTCGGACACTTAACCGACTGTGCCACCCAGGCGCCCCAATATAGCCAAGTTTTAAATAGATACATCTACTAACTGATTTGATGTTATACCTTCCAGCTGATTTGTTCATGGTATGACTAACTTCTGCCCAATGAGATGCAAGAAGAGATAATGTAAGCCTCTTCTGGTACATAGCCTGAAAACGGAAGTTGAGCGTTACACAGCCTTGCCTTCTTCCCAATGTCAAGGAAAAGAAATAGCTACGTTGGTTCCAGAAATAGAAACCATATATGATAAAAGCACATTGGTTCTACCTCTGATAGCCAATTACCTTTGAACTTCTATGGGAGACAGAGATACATTTTTACCTTGCTTGAATCATTGTATCTCTATTTGTCTGTGTGTGTGTGTGTGTGTGTGTGTGTGTGTGTGTGTGTGCGCGCGCGCATGTGCAGCATTAATAGTTCTCTAGGTAATTCATAAACTGACAAGTTGTATGAAATTACTCAAGTGTATATATGTGATGATAGGATTTGGAGGATTAAGTGCAAAAATATATGTTTATAATACCTAGTAATCCATAACATTAAAAGGGAAAATGTAAAGGAAAAAAGCTGGTTTTATCTCCAATTTTTAGTCATTATAAACTTTATAGGTAATCTTGTCAGTTTATAGTAAGGAATGCTCAAATACATATTTTAAAAAAACACAGTCTAGAGCCACTGAATTAAGGACTACTTATTGTTTTCTTTCCTTACATTACACTTTGACAAGTATATATTTAAAATCCATACATTATTTCTTACTTAAATCAGATTCCATAAAACCTTTATTTTTATCAATGCAAGCCATTTAAATATGGTATTCCATTTTTTCTTTTAGCTTATTTTAAAATATCTGTAGGTAATAATGCAGTAGGGGCATCTGGGTGGCTCAGGCATTTAAGTGTCAGACTCTCGACTTTGGTCCAGGTTGTGATCTCACAGTGGTTCGTGAGTTAGAGCCCCACATGGGCTCTGAGCTGGCAGTGTGGACCTGGTTGGGATTCTGTCTCCCTCTCTCTCTCCCCTCCCCCACTTGTTCTCTCTGTCTCTCTCTGTCTCTCTCTGTCTCTCTCTGTCTCTTTCTCTCTTTCTCAAAATAAATAAAAATGAACAACAAAAAAGGATGCAGTAAATTTTAAGTTTGTTTTCCAGCCCCTAATTTATCTTATATAAACTGGTATATAATGTCATTGAAATTAAGCATCTTTTAAATCTAAGTTAATGTTTATTCCTTTTATTTGAAATCTGAACTGAAAATGTAAATTTTTAAGTGACAATTTTTTGAAGTTTGAAGTATCTACAAAGACTGTCCCTATCACCTTTTAATTTGACAAAAATATCATCTAGAAATTCTGACTACATCATCTTCTTATATTGTAATATTGGAATGTGCTCTTGGTGTTCTGCCTTCTACCTCAATCAATCTCTCTCTACCTTACTAGGTTATAATTACTATGAGGGGTATGTTGTATGTGCTAACAAGAAGTGACCCATCCTCCTAAGTCCATGGTATTTCAGTTTTTAAATTCTGAGTATGGTTACTTTCATTTACTGTAGAAATGTACAGACATTATCACACCACTACACTAGACTCTATAGGGGGAGATGCAACATGTTATACAACTTTTCCTTGCCCCACACCAAACACATTTGTAAACACTCAACTATTTCCTAAAATGGTAAAAATATGAATGAAACCAGTAAGAAGTACCTAACCCATGGGAGTAGGAGAGGGAGTGGTGGTATTAATATAGGAACCATTAGATGATGATCATGATACCTGAAGGGTATGTCACAAAGCAATTTCCTAAAGAGGAGCTGTGTCTAACTGAAACATTCCTGAAATTAAATGCAAGTTAAAATCCGAGTTACGGAAAAAAACCCATATATTAGACTGTGTCACTGAGAATTGTATACTGGTATTTGAATAATAAAGATTTTTGAGGTGCCTGGGTGGCTCAGTTGGTTAAGCGTCCAACTCTTGATTTTAGCTCAGGTCATGATCTCAGGGTCTTCGGATAGAGTTCTGCATCAGCTCCGTCCTGGGTGTGGAGAGAACTTAAGATTATTTCTCTCCCTTTTCCTCTGCCCCTCCCCAGGACTTGTCTTCGCTCTCTCAGAACAAAAAATTTTAAATGCATATTTGCAAAATATTGACACATTTAAAATCTCTTTACACACTTTGTCCTTGTTTATTTTTATTTATTTATATATTTATATTTATTTATATATTTATATATATATTTATTATATATTTTATTTATTTATATATTTTAACTTTTTGAGAGAGAGAGTGTGTGAGCAGGGGAGAGGGGCATACAGAGACAGAGAATCCCAAGCAGGCTCCATGAGCATGACCTGAACTGAAATCAGGAGTTGGATGCACAATCAACTGAGCCACCCAGGCACCCCTTGTTCTCTCTCTTTTAATATATATCTTTAGTTTTATCACTTATTATAAGCCAGCTCAAGTCAAAGTTATTATCTGATTTTAGACCGTTTTTTGGTGGAGAACATGAAAACATGTCATGTAGATTAAAATGGCCATCATGACATTGTATTCTTTATCTAAAAAAGAAACAGATTTTAAAACACATAATTTTATTAGAGTACAACTCAGTGTCAGTTTTTCACTAAACTTCCGAAGCTATTTGCAAAAATATCATCTAGAAAAATGTAAAATGTGTTAAGAAGCTAGATTTCTCCACAAATAGGATAGTCTTAAATACAATATTTTTTCCAGCAATATCCACCATCAGTTTGGATAAATAGTCTTCTGAGAAACCAACTGTCTCATCTGATCATCTAAGAAAATTGCATATGATTGGGATGTTAAAACCCACTGGGTATTTTTATCATTTTATACTCAAATACAACCACAGTGTAGGCTGTACTTGTTGATTTTGGTTTTAAGGTAGCTATTATATCTTTCCCCAAGTACTTCAGCCTGAAACACATAGCTTTTTTGTTTGTAAAATGTAATCATCCAAGTTTAGTGCATACACAAGCTTGCTAATGATAGTAATACAGAAACAGTGAAAATAAACAAGTACATATATGGTGGAAGTTTGGAATCTTCATTCTTTGCATTTATCTCTTTATATAGTAGAAATTAATAAGCTCAAAGCAATTTTAATGATTATCTGAAGACCAATTTTACATGAGGTTTCAATATATCAGTGAAACTGTAGCAAAATATTCAGGGTTATGTCAGGCACCTGGGTGGCTCAGTCAGTTGAGCCTGTGACTTCAGCTCATGTCGTGATCTTGCAATTCGTGAGTTTGAGTCCCACATCAGGCTAGCTGCTGTCAGCACAGAGCCTGCTGGGATCCTCTGTCCCCCTTTTTCTGTCTTATATTCTGTCATATTCAGGGTTATGTCATCCGAACTACTTTCACACTGTTACAGCTCAAAACAAAAATGTCCAGCTTCCTTCTCCATATCTACACAGTTATTCAGGGAAACTAACTTTATTAGTTGACAGGTCAATTCATCTTCTACAAATGTTACCACTGTGGATATTAGCTAAATATTTACCAGGTTGTAAAATCATGCTATATGAATTTATTTTTCCCAGGAGATAGTTGAATTCTTTCCCAACCTTATATACTGTCCTGCACAGGATGTTAGCACCTATGGCAAGCCAACACCTATAACAGGAAACATAATATTACATAATGTAGAAGGAACATTGGAAATTATATATATATTCCAATTATATATATTCTAATATTCTTAATACATAACATATAATATCCTACAAAAAGAGATAGTCTCTTTGTTGGAGTCCAGGAGTCAGGAAGTAGAATATATTTTAAAGGTTTGGCTGCCTGATGGGTTTTCTCAATATATATGCTAAGTCAAGAGATAATTCTTGACTTACTTAACTTATGATATTGTGACAATTATCTAAAAACTATATGACTCACACTGACCAGAAGAGTCACCTAGTTTATTTTACAAAACGTACAGTTAGGATTACTGAAATTAAAATAAAATCTACAGAAAAGTATCCTTCAAAACATTAATTAAATGAGTTATTGTGAAAAGGAATACATATTTGTTAATGGATAGATGGAAAGAAACCTGTATTTGTGGCTTGAACATACCTATTCTTTAGTGTTAAAATAACACTTGCTTCCTTATAGTTTTCATGTACTGAGATGAAATTTCTGTTTTATACTCCAAATTTCTGTCATCACAATTCCAGGAGTTCAATTTTCCAAGCCTTTTGACATATATGTGTCATATATATGTGTGTGTGTGTGTGTGTGTGTGTGTGTGTGTGTGTGTGTGTATATACACACACACATACACATATATATATATTGACATTATATTGACATATATATACACACATACACATATATGTATATATTTTAGACATATTATCAAAAAAGGAGAACATGAAATATCTCATGTTTGATAATCACTCTGGAATAATGTGATAGTGTCTGAAAGTAACTAGATTCAGTGTATTAGTGTAGTTTTTTACTGTTTATTTATATATTTTAAGGGGTGGGGCAGAGACAGAGGAAGAGAGAGAATCCCAAGCAGGCTCTAGGCTCAGTGCAGAGCCCAAAGCAGGGCTTGATCTCACGACTGTGAGATCATGACCTGAGCCGAAATCAAGAGTTGGATGCTCAAGCCAACCAGGTGCCCCTGATTCAGTATATTTTTATTGTTTTTTTATTATCTAAATTTTTATTTAAAAATATAAGAAAATAGACTTATGACTTCTGCTTTCAGTTCCAACATTAAACGAGCTTGGAAGTCACCATTTCCATCCTTACACCAAGGAAAAGCTGAACTAAAAATGGACGATCTTTCTTGTGCATATCAGAGAACTGAGGTTACAGGTAAATCTCAAATGCTTAACAGACAGAATTCTAATGAGTCAAAGCCAAGATCTGCTTACTTGGAGCAAAAGCAGCTGGAGACATTAATTGGTAATAACACTGATATGATAATATTATTGAAATGGTGCATGCTCATCATGGACTAATCTGAGAGTGATAAATTATAGGGGACCACAGCATAAGGGAGGCTTCTACACTTTCTAAAATTTTTCTTCCAGAACCCAACCAGAGTGGGGATCCAAGGAAGATCCAAATTCAAGTGTAAACAAAGTTTGAAGAGAAAGCAGGTATCAGAACCAGAGTCATATATTACATAGTTATTGTCTTATTAGGAAAGGAATTTAAAATAATATGTTAAGTGCTTGAATATAAAAAGTAGATGATATACAAGAACTGATGGGTAGTGTAAGCAAAAAGGTAAACCATAAGAAAGAATCAGTATAAAATGCCAAATATCAAAAGCAATATAAGAGAAATAAAGATGGCTTTTTATTGGCTCATGAGCAGCCTGGACTTAAAATGGAATCATATAAAATGTTGAATTAAAAGAAGAGAAGACAGAAATAATGAATAAAAAGAAAGCAAAGAACAAATGCAATAAACATAAAACAGAAACAAACATGGTAGGTATTAATTCACAACTATCGATAAACAATTTTCATGTGAATGATCCAAATGTACCAGTTAAAAAACAAAGACTGTCAAGGTGGATAAAACACAAGAATGTAATTCTATATTGTGTATAATGAACATACTTTATATATAAAAACACAGATATGTTAAAATTGAGAGACACAGAAATATGTATCATGTAATGGAAGATTACATAATGATAAAGGATCCAATTCTCCAAGAAGACCTAACAACAATCCTAAAAGAATAAAATTCATATATAAATGCATGAAGCTATAACTGTTATAACTGCAAAGAGAAATAGACAAATCCACTATTATAGATGGGAGAGTATACTTCTACATGCTACTATCTATAATTATATTACATTACATATTAGTTTTTATTGATATCTCTAGTTCTAATCCATTATCACATGGATCATTGTAGCTTTATCCTCTTACTTGTCTGTAACTTCCCACCTTTTCACTAAAAAACATGCTTTCCACCATTCATTACTTAAGTGTTCAATTCTAATATCTATGTATAGCAGTATCAGAATTGTTAACCCAACACCCTGTGTGGGAAATAACTTTACCAACTACAGTAAAGTGCTTTTTAACAGTTTCTTTCCCATTAGTGTTTGCTTATTTCAGAAGTCACTTAGATGAGCATATTTTCCCATATCCTTTTCAATGAGTTTCGTTGTTTTATCATATCCTGCATTCAACCCTGGGATCTTCAATTTTTTACTTAGTAAAAACAATGATATTCATAAAACTTAATTTTTTATGCTGTAAAATTCTATGGGTTTTGCCAAATGCATAGTTATTTTTCCACGGTTACAGTATCATACAGAAGAGTTTCACTACCTTTAACATAGCCCTATGTGTCACACATTCAACTTTACTTTCTGGCAACCTCTGATTATTTTATAGTCTCTTTCCTTTGTATTTTCCCAAAATTATATAATTAGAGTGATTTATTATATAGCTTTTCACAATAGATTCTTTTACTTTAGCAATATTTTATTTAACATTTATCCATATGTTTGCATTGTTTGATAGCTCACTTATAATTGCTGAGTAATATTCTCTTTCATATGTATACTTCAGTTAGTTTATCCATTTATCTCAGTTACTTCCATATTTTGTAATTATGAACATTCATAAATGAATAGCAAAACATAAAACTACTATAAAAGTTCATGTGCAGTTTTAATTGTGTGAGCGTACAAAAGGTTTCAAATCAGTTGAGTTTACTTAGAGAGACAATTGTTGGATCATAAGATATCATAATGATTAATTACATAAAAAATCCTAAACTATCTTCTATACTGGCTGTATGTTGTGCGTTCCCTCCAGCAATGAAGGAGAGGTCCTACTGACCTGCATCCTCACCAGCAATTGATATTGTTGGTTTTTTAAGTGAGGAATCTGATTGTACTTGGTTTGGTTGTCTTGCACAGAGTAACTCACAAGGCTGCAATTAAGGTGTCAGCTGGAGAAGTGGGTCACCAGGTCCAGAACACATTCAAGGGGAGGGGATTATCCAACTACTTGAATACCAGGAGGGGAATCACTGGAGGCCATCCTACAAGCTGTAAAATATTGAGTAATATGGGCCATCACAATACCCATATGCAAAATTATGAGCAATGTCTGGTTGGACATTCTACTTCATGACAGAGTGAGAAAGTAAATTAGGAGAATTTTCAGCATACTAATCTGAATACAAATATATGAATCAGTGTTTTATTTCAATGTGACCTAACATTTCTTTAATCTAAAAAAAATGCATTGTGCTAAAATATGTAATTATAATAATGACCATTACCCTGGTGAAATTCACACCACACTCTACTAGGTGAATTTAGTTTTGTGAATTTGTGCGTATGTGTATGTGCTTCATTAAAAGGCCATGACTTGGATGTGTTTACTATTGTATTCTCATTTTCTATCATGATATAAATACTCAAATATGTTGAATGATAGATTATTTTATTATTCTCCTTTGGTACAAATACTTTTGATGAATTCATAAAACACAAATATATTTTAAATGTAACTAAATACAAATATATTTTTGCAAGTTCATTTTTCCTCTAACAAGAGATGTGTTTTTCCATGCCACGATGAGGTTCCATATTTGAAAATGTTGAAAACTACTGACTTATTGGACAGTGTAAAAGTTATGGTCATTTGAATTTACACTGTGTTTCTTGTAAAAAATATTTGTTGTTTAAGTACAAGTTCTTTAAGACATGAGGTCATGAAAATGTTGTTCAACAGGTATCACTGTGTATGCAAAGTGAAGGCCAGAAATGTCGATAGAAGATCTCTGTTTCTTATACAAGATAGATTCTGTGACTTAAGACGTGCCTTTACTCAAATTCTATTCCTGAATCTAATATTACATTATATATTAACTAACTGGAATTTAAATAAAAACTTGGAACAACAAAAATAAATGAATAAATAAATAAGGCAAGTTGATAATGTTGTGGAATGAATCTTCAATATCTTCATCATTTTCAAGTTATCAGGTCCGGTTAATAACTCATTCCTATTTTGTTTTGTTAATAATATCCTTAGGTGTGAAAAAAGACTTCATTAAAGATTTTCTGGAGAAAAATTTTTTAAAAAGACCTGATTTTCCTCTTTGAGTCTCAGTTATCACTTGAAAATTGAGTTAATCCTATCTACCTCACAGAGTTATTGCTGTTAGTGTTTAATGAAACACTGTATAGGAACAAAGCTCAACTGAGAACAAATAGGTCTGATTTCTCCCAAATATTCCTTATAGTTTATGTACAATCAGTAGCACTCTCTAAAATTTTTAAAATGCTCTATAACCTTATGTGCAAAGTTGTTTATAAAATACATCAAAGTTAATTAAGACTATTTAATATTTTGCAGATGTTCAAAAGGAGTTACCAAACATAAATACAAAAGTAAGAGTACATATTTTAATTAAAAATTGGCTACTAAATGGACAGGAATGTATGAAAACATCTGTGAACAAAAGTTTCTATTCAAAAGAATCCACTGCAATCAGAAAGCCAACAATACTATTATGGGTTTATGGTAGATTACAGGATAATATATAATTATTTTAAATTATAGTTAAAAATATTATCTAAAATCATGTTGTCACTACATAGTGGATGACTATTTTAAGAAGAAAATCTTTATTTAAGCAAAAAAATCATTGAAAGTGATATTAAATTAACTTGATTCAACTATTTTCTGAGAGGAAAGAAATCACATAATCTCCATTTGCTCATTTCTTACCCGTAAATGAGAGAACATGGTCATAAAACTGATAAAATTCCATATAATTCTGCATTCAGAAAAAATAAATGTCTGGCCTAGAGAAAAACTATATATAATCCCACAGAAATTATATCATCCAAAGGTGATATTTCATAAAAATTTGTTCTCATAATAGAAATTATATAGAGACACTGGACCTACTATCTTCAAATATACTATATTTGCAATATTTAAAAATGTTTTCAAGCCACAAATATATTGAATTAAGCATAATGATTCAGTGCATTTAATTTTTTGTTCCATCAAATTTGATTATTCCATGTGTTAAGAAGTAACATTTTTTTTAATTTTTTTTTAACGTTTATTTATTTTTGAGACAGAGAGAGACAGAGCATGAACGGGGGAGGGTCAGAGAGAGGGAGACACAGAATCGGAAAAAGGCTCCAGGCTCTGAGCTGTCAGCATAGAGCCCGACGCGGGCTCGAACTCACAGACTGCGAGATCGTGACCTGAGCCGAAGTCGGCCGCTCAACCGACTGAGCCACCCAGGCGTCCCAGAAGAAGTAACATTTTTTAAAGAATATAGTAATCATGTTTGGTAATTTGAAAAATTTCACCTGATATTAAATTCTGATATCAAGATAGATATACTTTATATTCTAAATCCACAATATTAATTGAATCTGAATATGAGAATATGTTAATTATGACTTGTAGAAATATCTGAGTAATTGAAAGTATGAACTTGCAGAGTAAGAGTGACTGAATATATTTAATGTTTGTTCTTAAAGCTACAATGGAAATTGTACATGAGCGAGTCTGTCACTCTTGCTAATGAAATAATCATTTTTTTCAATCTGTTTTAAAGTAGTTCTAAGGGTTCAATCTTAGCTTGATTATCAGTTACTTACTTTGCATTGGAACAGTAACGAACATCCCATATATGGAAAAAATTAAACCTAGAATACTTGGTTGGTTGAATACATACATAAAAGGTCTATAAATCAATTGTTTGATAATTCACCATCGTCATTTCACTGTCAGTTTGTGTATAGATGTAAAGTCATTTTTCATCATATTCGTGCCCTAGACAGCAAAGACATGTTTTAGACAATAGCCATGTGTCTAGTTCTCAAAATTTTTGAATATCTTCCTATAAATCCGTCTTTTTTTTAAGTTCAGACCTGTCCATATTTACATCTAATTTTTGTTTATATATCAGAAATGTTATAACTTTTGTTTTCTTAAAAGAATATGACAATATTTATCTGAAGGTAATGAAATCACTTATCTTGGAAAGCTATCTGCAACAACATGTTTATTATAGCATTATTTACTATAGCCAAGAAAGTATATAGAAACAACCTAAGTGTCCATCCATAGATGAATGGATAAATAAAATGTGATTTATTTATATATACAGGAAATGTATTCAGCCATAAAAAAGAAAAAAAAATCCTGACATTTACAACAACATGGATAGACCTTCAGAGCATTGTTGTAAGTGAATGGAATCAGACATAGAAAGACAAATAGTGTATGATCTTGTGGAATCTAAAAAAATATTGAACTCAATGATATAGAAAACAGATTGATGTTTGCTAAGAGTGGCAGATGGGAGGTGGGAAAAATGGGTGAAGGTGGTTAAAAGTATAAAGTTCCAGGTATAAGACAAATGAGTCCTGGTGATGTAAATAAGTTACAGCATGATGATTATAGTTACAATATTGTATTGTATATTTGAAAGTAGCCAAGGGAGTAGATCTTAAAAAATACCATCACACAAAAAAAATTGTAACTATGCATGGTGATGGATGCTAACTAAGCTTATTGTGGTAATTATTTTTCAATATACATATATCACATTATTATTATTTTGTTCACCTAAAACATATAATGTTTGCTATCTCAATAACAAAAAGAAATTCATAATTCTATAAACGTCAAAACTCTTCTTTGTAAAACACTATCACCACATTATATTCATTGTGAAATTAAAAAGAAATTTAACAACTCATATTTAAAAAATTTTCCTACAATTTTAGAAAAATTGCACATGCATCATTTTTCATTTACTTATAATAATCACTGTTTTAAAAAATATTTTTATACCTTTTATTTTATTGACATTTCACCCCGTTTGAACACATAGATCTTCCAAATTTGGCGGTTTAAAAACTTTCAAAAGTTATTTTAATTTTTTAATGCTAACAACATAGTCTGGTCCTCAGTAGTTCTCTTTTCAATGAGTTTACTGACACTTGCTCTAAAACAACTGTATATATTCTCAGCATTTTTCTTGTATTAACTTATTTCATAAGTCCCAACTATTCTTTCATTTTTCAGTCTCTTTCAATTTATTTTCTTGTGTTTTTTGTTTTGTTTTGTTTTTCTCCTGGAGGACCAGGACTCATAATTGAATGCTTATTACTCATGACAACAATGATAATAATTTTGTATTATTGTCCAAAATAGTTGGTGTTAGGATATTTTTGTCTCATTAAAAGATGAAACTTGTACTATATAGAAACTTTATACCTTAATAGTGAATAAGATATCTCTACTTATATGTTATTAACATCTCAATCCTGAGTTTTTATTTCATGGGAATTCAACACTTTTTTTGTCAATATCATGTTATTTCCCTTGTTCCCATTTGTGACAGCATCATTTTTTAAACTCAGAACTATAATAAAGAAGCTGGATGAAATCCTTTATTTCTTTTTATCTTAACCTCTAGGATCAAGATTAACTGTAGTAAAAATTGATGTAATCTTTATGAAAAAGTGCCTTATTAGTTGGTTGCAGGAAAGACTGCCAGACTACAAAAGAAGGAGATGTTTTCTAGCTTTAATATGTATTTAAATAAGAGAATTTCCCCAGAGTTAACTCAAAAACAGAAATTACTAAAAGCCCTTCATTCTTGAGATGCAATTATGTTGAAGTACTTAAGGAAGGAAACTATAGGATAATGGTATTCAAAAGAAATTTTGGTCTAGCATGTAGATGAGGAAATCAAGGCCAGCTGCAAATGAAAATGTATAAGAGGATATTTCTTTATCATGTGAAATAAACACCCTGCCAATCATGTGTTATTTTTACAATAAATAAAGACAGTAAGCATTGTGAAAGCACTTTGACATCTTAAAAACTCTTTTCTAATTAGGTAAAACATTATATGGAAATATTTTGCACAGACTTGGAGCTCCTATTGTCACATAAGTAACAACTACCATAAAGACCAGTTAAATGACAAGATGGTAATTAACATATTTCTTAAAGAATGTCTCAGAACACATGAGAACTGACATAACTATGCATGTCCTGAAGCAATTCATTATATTTAATATTATTTTAGAAGTCACAGCTACACTCTAGTCTTTTTAGAACTAGAGTATCAAACTGCTTATAAGTATAATTAATTTTTATTCTATTTCCTTGATAAATGTCTTTCTATAGCATAATATGCTTTCTATAGCATAATGTCGTATGCCACATGTCTTTTTTATGAATTTTATGCATGAAGGAAACCTATGTTAGTCAAAACTCTTACCCATAATTTATTAGCAAAATATAGGCACGTACCTAGGACCAATTATTTACTTTTGTCAAAATGGAGACATCTTATATCTCTGTAATGTTTACTCATGGCTTTCTACTCTCAAGTGATATTTCATCTATTTTGGAATAAATCCACCTCATTCACATTTTAAAATCAATAATATAGCTAGGAGAGATTTTTTTTTAGTAGTGCTATTTTTAAATACTAATCAAAAGTAGTGCATTAAAGCAAGTTACACAAAGGAGAGTACCTCTACTCAGCGCTGCTCAGTGGACATAGTCACGGAATAGGAATAAGGCAAGTGAGTGAAAGACACTATGGAATGCATGCTTATCTCAGTATTACCAGATATAATTTTCCAAGAAAAGCCTACCATCTGAAACATTATGTGAAATATTCTGATTTTAAAAACAGTGTATGGAGCAAGGAAAGCAAATTTGTAGTTCATATGTGATTAATCAGATTTAACTTCATTCAGACAAATGTAAGGTAATCTGTCTGCTACCATTTCATGAAATTTATGTAATGGATAAGTAAAACTATGAGTAAATTAATTTATTATATTTTAATCATTTCATAATAAGAAAATCTTCACATAGACCATCCAAGAATGACACTAGATTCCATATAACTGATTCCTTTAATCTTTTCTATTTTGATATATTTTTTAAGTTTATTTATTTATTTTGAGAGAGAGAGAGAGAACAGGGAAGAGGAGCAGAGAAAGAGAGAGAGAGAGAGAGAGAATCCCAAGCAGGCTCTGCATTGTCAGTGCAGACGCCAATGCAGGGCTCGAACTCACAAACCGTGAGATCATGACCCGGGCTAAAACCAGGAGTGGGACGTTTAACTGACTGAGCCACCCAGGTGCACGTCTATTTTGATATTGTTCTTTTTTTTTAATGTTTATTTATTTTGGGGGAGGTGCAGAGGTAGAGAGAGAGGGAGATACAGGTTCTGAAGCAGGCTCCAGGCTCTGAGCTATCAGCACAGAGCCTGACGCAGGGCTCAAACTTGTGAACTGTGTGGTCATGACCTGAGCTGAAGTCGGATGCTTAACTGACTGAGCCACCCAGGCACCCCTGTTTTGATATTCTTAAGAAATGATTTTCACTTCATGGGCCAGGAAGAGTACTAAAGCTCCAACCATTGCATTCATGTTCCAGATAGAGAACCTGGGGAAGATAAGATTTCAATAATTCTCTCTAAAGAAATTTGTGAAGTACCACATGACACATTTGCTTTTGTCTAACTGGGCAGAACTAGTTACACTGCCGTAGAATGTGAGAGGTGGTGGCAGGAATGTTTTCTTATTTCAGGTTATCATTAGCCCAATTTTTTTTTAAAAAATCAAAGTTTTAATTATTGAAGAAGGGAAATGTGTACTGAGGTTAACAACCAAAGGACTCTGCCACAGGATCTTCCTAGCATAGATGTGAAGACACTAGGTTGTGAAGCCTGATTGGTTTGTATAAATTTTGTTACTTTCATTTCACAGCTTTATGACTTCAAGCAAGTTGCATGTTGGTATCCATTTGTTTATCATATAACAGGGATAAAATGACATATATCTCATACGGTTATTATGAGATTCAAGTAAATTCTTAGAATAGTGCTTACCACATAATAAGTATCAGAAAATATCTGATATTATCTCAACTATATGGTAAAGAAGGAGAGATATCATCACTACAAGAAAAAACATCTGATAGGACTCTAATTACAAATGGCCAAAGCCACAAATTGTACAGAGCTAACTTTAAATAGGCCATTTATCCACTGGACCTATCAAATGATTTAAGGTTTACCAACTTTCCTAGGAATTTAGGATTGCTTAAAAGAACACACATATCTCATATCCTAATGGCACTTAAAATGGAACAATGTCAAGGCAGGAACATAATCCTCAGAAAAAATCTATGTAGATAATGTTTGTAAGTTTCCCCATTTTATAGATGATAACATTGAGGCAGAAGGTGTTTAAATAATCTTCCCAAGGCCACATGGCTAAAAGATTTTGAAGCAAGCCTACTAAGTCAGAAAGTGTAAATTACCCGAAGCATAATTTTAGCTATAAAATGTCATTCAAAGGGAAAAAACACTATTCCGTAGACCTGGGAGGTCAACTGGACATAAATCTTCATTGACTTTTAAAGGGATAAGTAGAGGAAAGGTCACACATGTTGAGCATCAGAACTGTCTGTGGGCCTGGTGGTAAAAGAAATAAGGGGGTTTTCTTCAGTCATATGACCCCAACTTTGGAGGTTATCTAAGTTTTCTGATTTCTTTATTTGACAGAAAAAAATACCATTAGTAAATCTTAGTAGCAATGCTTAAATATTCCAGAAATGCCCATCAATTATTTTTGCAAGAAGGATTTAATGATAATCCAATCTTTATGAGGCAAATGAAAAGACAACTCGAAGTAATTTAGATGAACATAATCTGGGAATGATTGTTACTTGGTTGTGAATATTATTCAAACATGGCTACTTCAAAGACATAATGTTCAAGCATTAATAGCTTATTTATTTGTCTCACAAATAAACAATTTCATTCATAACATTTAGAAAGTTGTCTCTTCTTTTGTTTTTGATTGAAAGCAATGTGCATGCATAGCTAAAGATGCAGACACGATTGAAACTAATTTAGCTTTTTTCTCTCCAAATGCATTTTAAAAAGAGACTCCATTAGTCAAAACATTACATTCTTTCCTCCACTTTGTTCGAGTCACGACGCTTTATAATAAACCTATCCTCCAGCTATTTTCCATGCTTTTACTGTACCCACTGTTACTGATTATATATAATGGCATGCTGATGCCTATATTTAACCCTCCTACTGTTCATTGTTAAAATTAGTCACTATGGTACCTGATCACATCTCATATCTTTGCATGTTTGAAGCTTGTTGAACAAAGACAGCAGGCAAGTCCTGGATGTTATAAGACAAGAAAAGCATGTTTTAAAGCAACAAAATCCCAATTATGTTTAATCTAAGGAGAGAAAAATAAAGTTGCAAGAACAAGGTATAATACCCTGCTTTGAAAATTGTCAAATCCTTGTCATTTGTTTCCATAGAATTACAAAGGTATTACTGCCGCTTAGTTCTTTTAACAGCATCAAGCATGCTTTGATTTGCAAGACATTGCTCTTAAAAGAGGGAAGAGAAGAAATAACATTAAAAAGTTAGAAAAGTATAGCATAAAATACAGAAGGAAGACTGATACTAACTGATACAAATATTACACCATTTTCTTTCAGCGTGTAGAAAAAGTGTGATGGGAGATACCATGCTAGAAGAAAGCACATAATTTTGAATTTTTAGTGACTAAATTTATTTCCTACATATAAAGAGAAAAGGAGGTGGTGGTTACTTGTATGTGTCAACTTGGTGAGGATATATTTATTCAATCAAACACTAACCTAGGTGTTGCTGTGAGGTATTTTTAGGTGCAGTTAACATCTGTAATCAGTTGACTTCAAGTATATAGAAGATTGCTTAGATAATGTGCGCTTATGTATCCAGTCAGTTAGATGTCCTTAAGAACAAAATTAAGCTTTTCTTGAAGAAGAAGAAATTGTGCAACATCAGCTCCTGACCTAAAGTGTCCAGCCTTCCAGATTGTGCCACATATTCTGGATCTGCCAGCTGTCACAAGATTCCCTCTTTCTCTTTCTCTCTCTTTCTCTCTCTTTTCCCTCTCTTTCCTTCCCTGCTTCTCTCCACACACACACACACACACACACACACACATATGTATGCATATATACATATAAATACACATATACTTACATATTTATTCTACTGATTCTCTTCTGTTTCTCCAGAGAACCCTGGCTAATGCAATTGCAAAGCTTGCTGTATAAATCATACAAATACCATTTCTTAGATAAGGTTCATTTAAATCTTCTCTGAATTAATTTAAATTTAAATACATGGAACTTAAGCAGCTATTAAATATAAATTCCAGGGAAACAAAAAGAAACATCTAGTAGAGAACAGAATTTAAGAAAAAGAATTTCTACCAATATAGGACTTACAATCCTAAGGGTGGTTCGTATTCATGGACTTAATTAAAAGAGATTTTTATTACATACTGAAGTTTAAATGAAAGCCCAACTAGATCATTTATTAGTTTTACTATTTATATGCAGGTAACTTACGTAAATCACTTAATTGCTATTTACTCTCATTCTGAAAATGTGTGTGTATATGTCTACTATATATAAATTAATTAATCCATTTTATTGTATCTTAAACACATCTTATCAATCTCTGTAACTTTTAATTATATGAAAATATATAATATTAAAAAAATAATCTCCTTCTTTTCCTCTGCAACTTGGGTGAGTGCTGTAGTGAAGATCTAAGAGATAAATAATAAAGGTGAAGTGCCTGGCATATAATGGAAGCCCAAAAAAGATTAATTTTCTTCCCTTCCTCAAAGAATTACCAACATCATATGATTCTTTCACAATCACAAATTTGCATGTGAATACATGTTGTAAATTACAAAAATATTAACGTTCTGCAATACTAAAACTCAAATCAGTTTTTAAAATTAATACATTGCATTATAAATTTTTAAAGTATTTATGTGATGTTGACAGGTCCTGCAAAGTACTAATGTAAAAATATAATAAATAGTAAGCATAAAATTATAATAATTAACATTATAATTTAATTTTGATATGGACCCAACAGTAATATTTTAAGAAGCAGAAAAACTAAAATATTTATTTACTTTTTGTGATTAAGGAAACAGTAAGTCTTGAGTGACTAATATACATAATGCTGTTGCTGCACCCACCTATTTCCAAATAATAAAATAGTTCTCTTAAATAAACATATCTCATTTTACTGACCTTTATAATTACAGCCTAGACCAACAGTCAACAGGGCAGAATCAGGAGCCAAAGTGTTTGACTTCAAATCCTATAGAAATTTGGGAAAATTGAACTAAATGTACTGCCACCCTTCCCACCCTCCAGCATCTTTACATATCATACAGAGTTTTTGAGTGTATTTAGTGAGGTAACACAAAACGTGTAAGAACAATGTCTGGCACATAAGATATCTCAAAATATATTAGCATAGTTTTGCTAAAATACTATGCTGGTACATAATTACATCAGGCTTAATTTTATAGAACTCACAAATATTTTTTTCAGACTTAAAGAGGTGAAAAAATATTAATTTTATTCTATAGTAATAAATAATATAATAATAAATATAACAGTAACCCTTACAACATTTATTAGTTTTAGTCTGACATCAAATATCAAGAATCTGTTATTTACACCAGATAACAAACTGCAAAGAAAAAAAAAATGAGAGAGAGAGAAACAAAGACAGAGAGACAAAGAGAACTACAGGCTGATATCTAAAAACATCAACAAAATAAGAATATAATCATATTAAACTCAACAATACATTAAAAATATCATTCACCATGATCAAATGGGATTCATTCCTGGGATGCAAGGGTGGTTCAATATTCACATATGAATCAATGTGATACATCACATCAACAAGAGTAAGGGTAAAAACCATATGATCCTTTCAATAGATGCAGAGAAAGCATTTGGCAAAGTAAAAAAATCCATTCATGATAAAAACCCTCAACAAAGTAGGTTTTAAGAGAACATACTTAAATGCAATAAAGGCTATATAGTAAAACCAACAACTAACATCATATGGCAAAAAACCAAGAGCTTTCCCTCTAAGATCAGGAACAAGACCAGGATGTCCACTCTCACCACTTTTATTCAACATATTACTGGAAGACCTCATCATAGCAATCAGAAAAGAAAAAGAAATATAAATCATCCAAATTGGTAAGGAATAAGTAAAACTTTCACTATTTGCAGATGACCTAATACTATATGTAGAAAACCCTTAAGACTCCATTAAAAAACCACTAGAACTGATAAATGCATTCAATAAGGTTGCAATATACAAAATCAATATACAGAAATATGTTACATTTTTGTACACTAATATTTAAATAACAGAGAAATTAAGAAAAACAAACCCATTTACAATTTTACTAAAAATAATAAAATAAGCTAACCAAGGAGATGAAAGACCTAGCCTTTGAAAACTATAAAACACTGATAAAAGAAACTGAAGATGAAAAAAAGACATGGCAAGATATTCCATGCTCATGGAATGGAAGAACTTATAGTATTAAAATGTCCATACTACCCAAAGCAATCTACAGATTTAACACAATCCTATCAAAGTACCACCAGTATTTTTCACCGAGCTAGAATTAATAATTTAAAAATTTGTAAGGAACAACAAAGGACCCCAAAGAACCAAAGTAATCTTGAAAAAGAAGAAAACAAACTAGAGGTACCATCCCCCAGATATCAAGATATACTACAAAGCTATAGTAACCAAAACAGTATGGTACTGGCAGAGAAATAAACACATAGATTAATGGAAATAAACAGGAGAGAACCCAGAAATAAATCCACACACACATGGGCAATTAATCTTCAACAAAGGAGAAAAGAATATGTAATTGGAGAAAGACAGTCTCTTCAAAAAACTGTGCTGGGTAAACTGGACAGCTACCTGCAAATGAATGAAACCAGACCACTTTCTCATACCATACACAAAAACAAACTTAAAATATACTAAAGACCTAAATGTGAGACCCAAAACCATAAAAATCCTAGAAAAGAGCATGGGCAATAATTTTTTCTGACATTAGCCATAGCAACATATTTGTAGATATGCCTCCTGAGGCTAGAGAAACCAAAGCAAAATTAAACTATTGAGACTATTTCAAATTAAAAGCTTCTGCAGAGCAAATGAAAAAAATCAACAAAACTAAAAGACAACCTACTAAATGGAAGAAGATATTTGCAAATTACACACCAACAAATGGTTAGTCTCCAAAATATATAAAGAACTTAAAAAACTCAACACAAAAAAACCCCCAAATAATCCAATCAAAAATGAAATGAAGACATGAACAGATATTTCTCCAAAGAAAACACATACGGCCAAAAGATACACGAAAAGATGCTCAAAATCACTCATGAAAATCAAAATGCATATCAAAACCACAATAAGATATCACCTCACACTTGTCAGAAAGGCTAAAATCCAAAACACAAGAAACAACACAAGTATTGAAGATGTGAAAAAAAAAAAGGAGACTTCTTGATCTATTGGTGAGAATACAAACTCTTGCAGCCATTGTAGAAAACAGTATGGAAGGTTTTCAGAAATTTTAAAATGGAATTACCACATAATCCAGTAATTCCACTGCTAGGTATTTATGAAATATGAAAAAAAATAATTTGGAAAGGCATATGCAACCCTATATTTATTGAAGCTTTATTTTCAATAGCCAAATTATAAAAGCTGCTCAAGTGTCTATTGACAGATGAATGAATAAAGAAGATCTATATATAATAAAAAGGAATGAAATCTTGCGATTTGCAACAATATGGATGGAGCTAGAGCATATAAAATGCTGAGCTAAATAAGTCTGAAAGAAAAATACCATATGATTTCACTCATATGTGAAATTTAAGAAAAAAACAAGTGAGCAAAAGGGGAGAAGAAAAGAGAGAGAGAGAGAGACAGACAGAGAGAGAGAGAGAGAGAAGCAAGCCAAGAAAAGAGTTTTAACTATAGGGAACAAACTAATGGTTACCAGAGGGCAGGTTGGTGGGGGTGGGTGGTGAAATAGTTAAAGAGGATTAAGAGTACACTTAAACATGATGAGCACTGAGTAATGTACAGAATTGTTGAATCTTATATTGTATGCCAAAAATTAATAAAATGCTGTATGTTCACTATATTGGAATTAAAGTAAAAAAATAATATAGAAAAAAACTGGATTGTTTCATTAGATTCAGTGAAGTGGTATGTGAACTAATACCACATATTGGACAGAATTACATATTGAAAACAGAGACATTCTTTTCATTCCTTGATTATATGTTGTTGTTACCACAATTTTATTTGCAGGGTAATTATGGACTAAACAACCCTCATGCTATTGCCAAAATAATGACAGAATGACGCAAAGTGAATACAAATAAATATTCAAAATGTCTTTCTCAAGATATACCATCTGGAAAAAAATCAGAAAATGATTAGTAATTCATGAATAAATGAATGGGTTAAAAAAAAAAAGAATTGGTTATTTATACTATCTTAATGAATCATGGTCTGAAATACAGACACACACACATAGATGTTGTCTTAAATTAACGCTTAAATTAAGTGTTGTCTTAATTTATTATTCTTGTGTTAGGTAGACAAATAGTTCCTTAAAGATATCCATGTCAAATTCCCAGAACCTGTGAATGTTATCTCATGTGCTAAAGGGTGTGAGTAGGTTAAGGATCTTAAGAGAAAGAGCTTATCCTGGATTACACAGGTGAGCCCCTAAATGCCATGACAAATGTGTTTATTAAGAGAGGGGCAAAGGGAGATTTCATAGAGACGCACACAGAGAAGACAGTGTGACGATGGAGGCAGAGATTGGTTGATGAGGCTAGAGACCCGAGAATGCCCCGGCAGCCAGCAGAAGTTAGAAGAGGCAAGAAACTAATTCTTCCCTAGAGCACCAGCCCCCCCCCCCCCCGCCCCAGGAAAGCATGGTCATGCTGGCTTTCAGACATGTGGCCTTCAGATCTGTGAAAAAATGAATTTCTCTTATTTAAACAGCAACCTTCGTGGTAACTCGTTACAGCACCCCTAGTAAACTAATACAATTCTTCATAACTTTGGAGGCTAAGAATGTTTTCCAAGAAACAAAATGAGCCATAGTCAGCTGGGTTCTATAATACAGAAAAATGACTAGGTCAAGTCTAGGTTATCAAGATTATAGTTTAGTGAAGGTATTCCTTCTACCCCCAAACATCATGGTAGATAAGGAAACATATTCTGGACACTATATCAGTGGCTCACATGACTCAGCAGTGCTAGGCACTTTTCACTTCTTTCATAGAAAGAATAAGTAGATGTCAGGTGAGGGTGCAGCCTTTACTTTTGGTATAACATTGCTTCAATAGAATTCTTCCAATTACCTAATAGTGGCCAAAATAGAGCACACATACTTAGTTTAAGGTCATGTTTTCCCCAAAATGGAGACAAAAATGAGTCTAAACATTATTCTGAGTCTGAAACACCCCAGCTCTACATCTTCAGCAATAACAGGGCTGAGAGAGGCTTATGCACTGAGCTGAAGACTTCATAGATCTTCTGCCTCCATCACCAAATGAGAAGAGAGAGTCCCAGAAAATAACCCCTTCTTCTCAACACACAAATCCTTGCCACTATTATCAGAGTGGAAGTCACTGGGACTCATTTATTTTTATTCCTAGGTTATATAAGGTGCTATAAACCCCCCAAAACCTACATTTTCTGTACTGCTATCTCCATAATGCTCTCTGTACCCCTCATTCTCTTTCCTTTTTCCACCCCTCATCCAGTCTTGAAACTCTACTTCACTAAAGATTCACTTATGTATTATGATCATTATTTGTTGTAGGTCTCTCATTTTAAAATATAAACTACAAGGCAACAATCTTCAATCATTTTGTTTACTAATATATTCCCCAAGTGACTAGTTACTAATATATTCCCCAAGTGACTAGTTACTAATATATTCCCCAAGTGTCTAGCTTATACTAGGGGCTCAGTAAATATTTGTCACTTGAATAAATGAGTGAATGAATGATTAAACTGGCAACTTTTTCCTTTTCAAGGGGAAATAAACTAATCCTCAAATATCCTGACTTGGATTCAAAGTTAGGTTCCATTAACTAGAACAAGTAATAGATTCAGTTTTTTTCATTTTTAAAGCACAAATAATAATGATTATCCTTTGTGGATTTTAATGGGATTTAAAACTGTTTTGGGATATGATGAAGAATATATACATATATACATATATATACGATATAACAAAATATATATATAATATTTTGTTTCTTAAGTTATGGAAGGAAAAGAAAAGAACAGAGAGAAAGGAAAACTATTCAATAATCAGTAGTCATGCCAATTACCAGTTAAGAAAACACAACTCCCAAGTTCTACTGCTTTGTGTTCTAATAGTTTATTATCCTCTCATCTCCAACATAGCAATTTTATTTTTCTCTCTTAAGCAACCAAACACTTTGAAAACTTTGGTCTATTCGAATTTATCCAACTTTGCTATATAGCAACTGTTTCCTGTATGTGTAAAACAAATTATAGTAGAAGAAATTCTGGGGAAGCAAGGCATTATTGTGTTTCGAAAAAGTCAACTGTTTATTTTCTTTTATAAACAAACACCCTAGTAGCCCTCATTGACAGTTCCATCAAAATATTACTGTCAGGGTCTTTATGGCAAGAAGCCAACTGTCCTCCAACAACAGCAAATAAAATTCGAGATGAAGGTTTCCATTTGAAAACCCTAGTCTGCATTTTGTCTTGTCTTTCTCTTTCCAAGTTTGATGATTTATCTCAACATCTGTGTAGCCCCTCTCAGATCCGTAATGTTATGATGAACTGTGATAAAATCTGGGACTAGATTAATCTGGCCTGTTGAGTCTAGGACACACTTTCGAGGCAAGTCACAGTGGCCACTACTCCCACTGCTTTCAGTACAGGTAGTAAAGCCTAACTGGGTTCCACTGGAGTCCCTCCACCCCTTTAGTAATGCAACTATTTCAGTTAATTTTCCTGTGCCATTCGCTAATAATTTCACTAGAATTCATTATAGACATCATCACTATTTTTTCTAGTGGGATGACAGAATCTTTTTTCAGGGAAGTTCTTTAAGTACAATAAGAAAGAAACAAATTTCATCACGTGAAAAGCCAAAGTAAAAAAGACAAACCCTTGGATCTTGGAATCTGCATCTATATTTTTATTTTTTGATGATCAAAGAGAAAGAAAATATCTTATTATTAGATATCAGTCTTTTTTCAAAAAACATTAAATAGGTTTTAGACTTCTTTCACACAGGGTTAAATGGAGGGTGACACTAGAAAGAATTAGCAATGCGCATGATTTCTCTGATTCAACAGCCTACTTGGGGACTTCCAGTTGACCCAAAGTAGGCTTAAGACAACTAACTCCAGGTAACTATTGCACATACTAAAGACCCTTAAATAGAATTTCTAATTCCTTAAACAAAGGACAATCTATTTTTATAGTTAGAATTTGCCTATGGCCTAAGGGATGTCAAGAGTTCTATCGGAAAAGAAGTGGTGATATTCTCATGCCTCACTCATGACTTTTTTTCTTTCTTTCGTTCTTTATGACATCAGATTTTTTTGAATCAAATACATTTTAAATCTCCTTCCCTGCCTTAAATATGCCTGATTGTTTTTCACTGATATGATATCCTCAACTGTCTGTGAAATATCCTTTCCTAACCATTATAAAAATTCAGAGGCTTAGTGTTAAAATGATGGAGATTTGTACCTATGTACATCCACTACTGAAACTAGCAACAGTTCTGGCAGCAGTTTTGATGCCATAGTATTGAACATTTCTTGACTCAATTCTGTCATTCAAGTGTACACAGTCACTGTGTCAAAGATTAAAAGTCAATAATTTTTTCCACAAGAAAGGTAATAACAGAAGAGTAATTCTTGTCTTGGATATACAGTGTGTACCCAAACAAGAAATCTAGAAAAATATATAAAGAGAATTTCATTTTAAGCTTCAGTGATACATTCAAATCTATTGTTACCAAGGGGTATTCTAGAAATTAGAGTTTTAGTTTTATTGTTGACAACATTCCCTTGCATCTCCTGCCATGTTATCAGAACTTTGCATCTTGATTCTTGAACTGTTCCACAGAAGTTTTTCTCTTCATTCAGTAAGAAAACACTCTGTAGATGTGCTACCCATTTCCTATGGTTCTTTTGTCTAACTTCTTCCGTCAGGCCTTCCTTCAATTCAGGGTCATACCTCAGATTCTGACATATAATTTTGCTATGTTTTGCTGCTAGGTATTCTATACCATAAGGTAAAATTGTGAAGATAGGGAAAAAAATAATCATCATCACCAGGATTTGGTGAACTATTTAATATACAACAAGTCTTTCCTATTGTCAAGGATAGACTCTGCTGACAAGGCTAATATACATAGTTGTACTATTGTATATGGGATTTCTCAACATTTCATCGCCCAGTGGGAAATTATGAAAAACTGTTTTACTAATCCATAAAATAAAATACCTAAGATTACAAAGGAATTCATTATGTTACAATGCAGTTATCAAATATGAAACAAATTTATGATAAAACAGTGTATGTCCTTCTTCATTACACACAATAAAATAAGACCTAGGCACATTTAATGAATACCATAGTTCCAAAGTTGTAGTCTATTAGAAGACTTTAAAAATATTAAGTAAAGCTGTAACAACTTCAGCGTAATATAAAAATATATGTAATTTATACTGCTGATAAATTCAAATAAAAAAACTAATGGATTAGTTTCCTACATACACAATGAATGAAATGCTGAATTTCAGGTATAAGTCAGTGAACATAAAGATTTTTGCTTTACTTAGTACCCAAAATCCATGGATCCCATGAGATGTCATGGACTCTAGTTTATAAATCTATGTATTTAATTATTTGTATCTCCCACATTCGATTGCACATTCTACCAAATCCCCTGGTCTATATCCAAGATTTGGTCTATGGCAGAATCCCATGACAAATGGAGAGAAAAAGCACCTGCATTGTCTCAAAAATGGCCTCAAATAAGTTTATTTTCTCCATTCTTAGTGCCGTTTCTCTTTTTTTGTTGTTAACTACTACATAAGCATTTTAACCCTCCATTACTTTAATTTGTAACCTCTTGCAATTTTATGTTCTAAAACCAGAATGATCTTTAAATATACAAATCTGATGATGTAAATTAGTGTCCTTTACTTCCATTCCTCATCAGCTGCATTGGGCTTACTTTTATTATCAATAGTGTTGGAGTACACAAGTGTGGAACAGTATGGGTTTATTTATTTCTCATTAAATATATATTTATGACCTTACTATCAGTAAGAATCAGTGCTAAGTGGGAATATGTGTGAGTGTGTGTATGTGTGTGTATCTGTGTTTGGTTACGTTTATGTGTGTATGAGAAGGGACACAATGAATAACAAAACTTCTATTCATGTACTGTTTTCTGCTTCTCTTCAGATGCTTTCTTTAAGCTTTGGTGTGTGGAAATCTGTTAATTTGTGTGCTTCTCAACATTTTCAGGTCATAATAGTAAGCATTTTATATATTACTGCTGGAAGGCATGAAAGTGTGTTCTTGCAATGACAAAGTACATTGGAAAGCAATTAACATGCTAAGTAACTGTAGCTGAATGAAAATGAAGATTTAAAAAAAATGTATTCCAGGTTCTTTGGCTTTTTTCATTTTGTTTGTTTTTGTTTAATTGGAGGAAATTCCCAGTGATTTATTTAGTGCTTTTTAAAAAACTGGATATTTTCCATGCCAAGCAAATTTGGCAGGGTGAAAATCCAATCTGTTGAAACATGAATTTGTGTAATAGCAATACAGAGAGTGAGGTTCTCTCTTCATTTTAGCACTTATTGTGACCAGTGCTCCCTTGGGCCCAGCTCATTCCTTATCTTCACATATACAATTTGCACACTTGGTACTGGAATGCATGTAAATGGTCTACATTAAAGCTGCTGATTAACAAAAGTACATATACATAAAATGTGTACTATTTTAAGCTGCCTCAAAATGTTTGTAATTTAACTAAATAATGAAAAAATTAATTATACCACAGAAGCAGCTACCTTTTTGTCTTAGTCCCCTTGGGCTGCTATAACAAAATACTACATACATGGGTAGCTTATAAACAACAGAAATATACATCTCACAGTTCTGGAAGCTGGAAGTTGAAGATCAGGTGCCAGGATGGTTAGGTTCTGGTTAGCCTCTTCTAGGCTGCAGACTGCTTAATTTTGCTATGTCCCCATATGGTAGAAAGGGCTAAGGAGCTCTATGGGGCTTCTTTACAAGGGCATTAATTCCAATCATGTGGGTCCTGTCTTCATAACCTTCTCTCTTTCAAAAGGGCCTATCTCTTGATTCCATTACTTCAGAAATTAGGATTTCAACATGAATTTGGGGGACACACAAACATTAGGACATTTACATAGTATGTAAAGGTGTGTGCTTATTTTATTTGAAAGAGAATAAGGAATTGCTAACACTAATGTGGTATTTTTTTACTTTACTATCTAGGGTAAGTAATCATCTATTTTAAACAATGATTACAAAAGTTATCAGCATTTCAGGTTTTCATTAAAATATATTTCATTAGATTTGTTTAAAGAGCCACTTCTAAATATTGTTGAAGGTAAATAATATCACACTGGGATTATATTAAACTTATTATGACATAGCTTTTCAGAATATCAGGTTTACTTAAAGATTTTGAGAAGGGACGTTAAACACTAAAGAAAGATATGGCATGGAGTGTACAATTTGCATAAATTTAAAGAATAAATTATGGAGATTTAGATACGTTTTGATTTTGTGCTGCAGAAAGATGAGGTAGACCATATGGAATTGTTCTGAATTCTTCCTCCTCCCCTTACTGTTTAGGATTCATCCATGGAAAATGTTTGGGAAACTCCTTAGAGGAATGTTAAACTTAAGAAAGCATCTTGTAAACAATGTAGTAAGCAAAATTGGCTATTTTGTAGATACTAGTCTATCTCGAGTGCTTGGTTTATATATAAGATTTGAGTTTAAATATTTCAGACTATTGCCCCAGGGAATTGTGGCTTGTCAGTTGATTGTTTGCAGTATGAATGTAACCACAGTATTTTTCTATGCACAAAGACTAGAAATGGAAGTAGATCACACACACACACACACACACACACACACACACACACACACAGACACCTATTGCATGTATGTAGAATTTACCTTGATTTAATAATTTTATTTAGGGATTCAATGCGACAAGTACCATAAATAAAATTTAAAAGTAGCTCCCTTCTTAATAAAGAAGTAAAAATTTTTGGGGAAGCCTGGGTAGCTCAGTTTTTAAGCACCTAACTCTTGATTTCTGCTCAGGTCATGATCTCATGGGTTAGTGGGAATAAGCTCTGCACTGGATTCCTCACTGTCAGTGTGGAACCTGCTTGGGTTTCTCCCTCTGATGCTCTCTCTGCCGGGAGCCTTGCACTTTTTCTCTTTCTTTCTCAAAATAAATAAATAAACGTTTTTTAAAAAATAAGTAAAACTATTTTTAAGAAGTAAAACTTTTAAAAAGACCTTATTTCCTAGTTACTTTTTGATATTTATTATGTAACTTTTTCTGAAATAGTATTTTATATAGGAATTCTATACATTTCCATACATCATTCATACAGAAAACATGTACTGTATTTTAAAATGCAGTTTTTTATATGAAGAATCATAACCTTTAAAGATGTAATAGAAAAATACTATTGTGAATGAATGTGAATTTTCATAGAAAAATTCGTGGATAATATATTCCCCCAAAGATAATGCATATTTTGAGGATATCTATGTTATCTGAAATTTCAGGATAAGTATATTATCTATTGGTTCTTAATCATTATTAGTTTATATTCTTATTATTTTATAAATAATTTTTACATACCCTCCAACTTTGTTTCCTTTTAGGTTATTCTATCTTTGGATCATCCTTTTGCCAAAATTTTATGTAGAAATCAAGGTAAGAAAGCATTTGTGTCAGGGTGTCTGGGTGGCTAAGTCAGTTAAGCCTTGGACTCTTGGTTTCACCTCCAACCATGATCTTAAGGTTTGTGAATTCGAGCCCCGTTTTGGGCTCCACACTACTGGTGCAGAGTTGCTTGAAATTCTCACTCTCTCCCTTTCTCTCTGTCTCTCCATCCCCAGTCTCTCTCTTTCTCAAAATAAATAGAGCCAAAGCATAAGAGACTCTTAAAAACTGAGAACAAATTAAGGGTTGATGAAGGGTGGGAGGGAGGGGAGGGGAGGTGATGGGTATTGAAGAGGGCATCTTTTGGGATGAGCACTGGATGTTGTATGGAAACCAATTTGACAATAAATTTCATATATTAAAAAATAAATAAATAAATAAATAAATAAACTTTAATTTAACAAAAAGAAGAAAGAAAGCATTTGTGTGAAAACACTGGTCTGAAGAAATATATGCAGAAGATGCAATACATATATATACATATATATATGTGTATATATATATATGTATATATATATATATATACACATATATATATATATATAATACATGAACATTACTCAGCCATAAAAAAGAATGAAATCTTACCATTTATGACAACATGAATGGATTTAGAGATACCATGCTAAGTGAAATAAGTCAAAGAAGGAAAAATACCATATGATTTCATTATATGTAGATTCTAAGTGATATCATATGGTATTTGTCTTTTTCTTATTTCATGAAAAAACAAAATAAATGGACAAATAAAATGAAACAGAAACAGACTCATAGATACAGAAAACAAACTGTTGGTTACAAGTGTGAGGAGTGGTTGGAGAGTGGGTGAAATAGGTGACCTGAATTAAAAGGTGTAAGTCTTCTAGCTAAAAGTATGTCATAGTAATGTAATGTACAGCATAGGGAAAATAGTCAATAATATTCTAATAACTTTTCATGATGATAAATGGTAACTGGATTTACCATGGGGATCAGTCATAACATATAAAAATATCAAATCACTCTGATGTACACCTGGAACTAATGAGATATTGTAAGTCAATGATACTTTCAAAAATATTAACAAGAAAGCATTGTGGAGAAAACAGAATTTATAGATCTCTGTAGTACACTGATGATATTGAGATATCCTTCTCTCTGGAATGCAGAGTAAATAGAAAAAACTCTTGTTCTTCATTTCCTTTGATGTAAATATTCCCATTAATTCCATCTGAATGGAAATTTCAGTTAAATCAGAACTTTTTTTCCCCGAATAATACCAGATATAGAGCTATTTTATAATAATACATATCTTCTAAAATTACTTCAATCGAGCATATGTGTATGTGTGTACTTGTACACACATGTACACACACTCTGAAGACTGAAATAGAAGATTGCTATTGTTATCCTGTCATTTGCAACAACATGGATTAACCTGGAAGACATTATGATAAATGAAATAAGCCAGAAAGAAAAAAAAACCTGCATGATTTCACTTATATGTGGCATCTAAAACTGTGGAAACAGGGAGTAGAACAATGGTTACTAGGGGTTGGGGGATGGGGGGAATGGGGAGATGTTGTTTAAAGAGTACAAAGTTGCATTCGTGTAGCATGAAAAATTCTGGAGATCTGATGTAAAGCATTATGACTATAACTAATAATATGGTTTGAATTTTGGGAAATTTGCTGAAAAAGATTTCAGGCGCTGTCACTATTAAAAAAATGGTAACTACACGAGGAAACAGACATCCTAATTAGCATATTATTAGCATACAGTAATCATTTCACTGTATGTATATTTACCATACGTATTATTATATATTAACTACATATAATATGTATTTATATATAATATAACCTAAATATATACACTTTTATTAAATAATTAAAATACAGAACAAAAATAATATAAAAACAGGGAGGGGGACAAAACATAAGAGACTTAAATATGGAGAACAAACTGAGGGTTACTGGAGGGGTTGTGGGAGGGGGATGGGCTAAATGGGTAAGGGGCACTAAGGAATCTAATCCTGAAATCATTGTTGCACTATATGTTAACTAAATTGGATGTAAATAAAAAAAAATAAAAAATAAAATAAAAAAATATATATATAGAACAAAGAAATAAAGTAAAAAATAAAAGAATCACATGCGAAGAAAAACAGATAATACACTTCAATTTAGAGAGATATAAAGCCTCAATATGTATTAACATAGTAATATGTCTTGTCAAATATTTCATATGTTTTTATTTTTTAATGTTTATTTTTTAGAGACAGAAAGAGATAGAGTGTGAGCAGGGGAGGGGCAGAAAGAGAGGGACACAGAATCTGAAGTAGGCTCCAGGCTCTGAGCTGTCAGCACAGAGCCCGATGCAAGGCTCAACCCATGAACTGCGAGATCATGACCTGAGCAGAGGTTGGACCCTTAACCAACTGAGCCACCCAGGTGCCCCAAATATTTCATATGTTTCAAAACTGAAAAATATAAATTAAGGTTCTGATGTGGTCAGCAATTATAAGGACTTGATCCTGAACTAACAAGCAGTGTACTAAGTGTTAATTGCTACCACAGACCTTTCTCTAATGATGCCCAAAACTTTTAAGGTTCTGAGACCCCACGTACCTCTTTGGTCTTGAGGCTTTCCTTTCTGATGTTGGCATTTCATCTGTGGCATTATTTTTATTGTCAAGCTAGTAGCTTGACAATCATAATATATTTTTTCATATGCATTTTATTTTTATCTAGATGAACAGAGTTTTCTGACAATTTTAAATATGTTTACAAAGACCAGGGACAGAAATTAAATCATAGCACTTCAACTACTGATGATTCCACTTACCACAACTTAACATTTACTCTATGGATTGCTGACTAAGATGGCTTATTATCTCAAAGTGATTTCATTTTGATTTGCAATGGCCATGTTTAGAATAGTTTAGACTATGTTTCAATGTAGCTAAAAAACTAGTTATTTTTCTAGTCAACACAAATGAAAATGTTTTCATTGAATTTCCTCTATCTATTACAAATGTTTTCTGTATTATAATAATACATCCTGAAATACACTTTGCAGTTTAGGAACGCACATGTTGATTGAACTAAGGCTTTAAGCTATATTTAATCTAAACAAAGCTACTGGTAGAAATGAACACATTGAGTTATTCAATGGTGGGTTTTACTGTCTCAGAGCAAGCCACTGGTTTGACAACATCCCTTCTAGAGGGGATTGGTTGTTATGGTGTTATGGTTGTTATTACCATGTATCAGGCAATGAGGTGTGAATGTGTAAACAACATTTAGACTTTATGGGTGGGATGCTGATTAGTGACCTGAAAGGGTTAATGCATCCTTTCCCCCATTAACAGGAAATAAGGTAGGTCCTTTAGAGAAAGACACTGATATTTTATGTTTATGTAAATAATAATACATTACTTTTGAAATTATAGACACTATTTTATTTTAACCTAAACATCAGTAAATAAGCATTATACGCTCACAGCTATTTTTCTGGAATTCACTTCCTTTTCATTCCTTCTCTTTCTTTGGTGTATTTCCTAAATTTAAATGTCATAAAGACTTCTTCTATATATGTTTAAATAACAAAGAATGTTAGTTTTCCTTAGTGAAGCAGGCTCATTGGAGCTTTAATTCTTCCCAGGTTCCTCTTTGTGTGCATTAAGTTGGCTCTTCAAGTAAAATATACCACATGTATGAAAGCTCTGACGCTCACTGCTGCATGTGGTTCTTCAAAGACAGCATCTCACATGTTGATCCCCTTGCCACTCTGAGGCTGTCCCTGGATTCTCTCTATTGGTCCCTTTGAACAGTCTTTGAAGTGCCACATGTAACTGCAGACAGTCCTGGGATACATCACCACATTACGAATTCCAGCTGCAAGCCAGCCTCCTGCTGAAGTTGAGGGATTGGAAAGAGATCACAATATGACATCCATCTAGTTAAAATAAGCTCAAGAAAGTTGTGAAAGGGAAAAAAAATATAAGAGAACTGAGTCTCTAAATAGCCGTTAGGCGACTAATACACGAGATCTCCAACAATCAGTTGAATTTAGTATTAGCCCGGATATTTTTGTGGCAAATCCCTAACAAATTGAAAATAATGACTCTAAATTAAATTCCTGCCTTTGTGGTCTTCAGGATTCTCTCTTCTCTCCTCATCCCCCTCAATCTTTTCTCTTACACAATTCTCAACTTGTCATCACTTTGCTCTACTTTTGGATATAGGCCTAAATATATTTATTTTTAAAAGCACTACTGACAATAACAACCACAGCAAAAATCTGTAGATTGAATATTTAAAAAAGAAATACACAAACATTACTAATCTTAATATCTGTTGATGTTTGTGGAGTTAGCATATGGGCTGGTCTTAATGTGATAAAATGAAAAAAAAAAAACAAAAAACAAAAAACAAACCACACTTTAAGCATTGAGCTCATAAGAAGATAGACATATCGTGTTCTGGTCTTATTTGGCCAAGGCCCAGAAAATTGTGGTGCATTATATATTGGCTCCTCAGGGTGTCGACTTAGGTTCTTATTTTTTTGTATTCTACTTATATAAAAGAAAACATACTTACATATTCTTTTAATGAAGTATGTATTTTGATCACATGAATTTGTGTTCAAGTTCCTCTTCCCTTAATAGCATTTAATTAGGGGGAAGTGGACACACACTCACTATCTTTTCTATGAATTCAGTGTTTTGTCAGTATCCATAATGACTTTAATCTATTCAACTCCCCTGTTTGTTCAGCATGTATTCTTTCAAAATAAATTTGCTCACATTTTATTACTATTTATTTGTTGTTCCAAATGTTCACGCAAATCTGTATTTCCATAAATCTCCATCCTAAATACAGTCAGTGTAGCTCATTGTTGGAGGAACCAGAAGCAGCAGCATCTAAGCCATGCATTGATTTTGATGACAAAATTTGGGGCCTCTTTAATTTTGGTATATAGCTTTCATAATGACACAGTCCTTCTCTATCATCTGGAGAATTTCTTTTTTTTAATGTTTATTTATTTATTTTTGAGGAGAGAGAGAGAGAGAGAGAGAGAGAGAGAGAGGTGAATGGGGAAGGGCAAAGAGAGAAAGGGAGACAGAAAATCCTAAGCAGGCTCTGTGCTGTTACCACAGAACCAGACGTGGGGCTCTAGCTCACAAACTGTGAGATCAAGACCTGAGCTGAAATCAAGAGTTGGACATTTAATCAATTGAGCCACTCAGGCACCCCATCATCTGGAGAATTTCTAACTTCTGACTCTTGTACTGGAGGTCCCATGCTCTGGATCTAGTATATTCTGCATTCATAGCATACATCCTCCCCCAAACCCTGTTTTGGAAAATAAGTCTTCCAGGAGCGTGCTCTAAAAGGATCTATGTGAACTATTTTATTGTGCCAAAACATGTCTGAAAATGAGTTTATTTTATACTCCTACCTGATTCCTGATTTATAAGGTAGATGGGTTTAGAAATTTAAATTATGAAAATGTTTCTTGAAGATTTTTTTTGTGATGCAAAAATAAATAATATAAAATTTACCACCCTAACCATTTTAACTGTACAGGTCAGTAGTGTTAAGTAAATTCACATTGTTATGAAATAGACCTCCCAAACTTTTTCATCTTGCACATTGAAAACTCTATTGAAGAACAACTCCCGTTTCCTCTTTCCCCTAGTTGTTGACAACCACATTCTACTTTCTATGAATGTGACAACTTTAGATACCTCATAGAAGTGGAATTATATAGTATTTGTCTTTTTGTGACTGGTTTATTTTACTTAGCATAATGTCCACAAGGTTCATGTATGCTGTAGCATGTGACAAAATTTCCTTCCTTTTTATGGCTGAATAATATTCCACTTTGCATTTATAAATACCACTTTTTCTTTTTCCATTAATGTATCAGTGGACATTTGGATTGCTTCTACCTCTTGGATACTGTGAATAATGCTGCTATGAAAATGAGTGTGTAGATATCCCTTCCAAACTCTGCTTTCAATTATTTTGGATAAAACTCAGAAGTGGCATTATTGTATCATATTGCAGTTCTATTTTTACTTTAGGGATAAAATTCCACACTGTTTTCCAGTGTTTGCACCATTTTATAATCCCATCAATAGTGAACAAAAGATCCAATTTTTCCACAGCTGTAGCAACATCTGTTATAACTTTTTTTTTATTGTTTTTTTTTTCATTTTACCCATCCTAATGGGTTAAAGTACTACCCTACTGTGTATTTTGTTTTAAGTGTATTTATTTTGAGAGAGAGAGAGAGAGAGAACATGGAGGAGAGGCAGAGAGAGGGAGAGAGATAATTTCTAGCAGGCTCCGTGCTGTCAGTGCAGAGCCCAACTTGGGGTTAAAACTCACCAGCCATGAGCTCCTGACCTGAGCCAAAACCAAGAGTCTGACACTTAACTGAGTCATCCAGCTACCCCACTAACTGTAGTTTTGATTTCCATTTCTCTGATTATTAGTGATGTTAAGCATCTTTTCATATACTTGCTATTTGTACATTATTTTTGGAGAAATATCTATTCAAGTCCTCTGCTCATTTTTTAATTGGGTTATACGATATTTTGTTGTTAAGATATAGGAGATTTTTAAAAAATATATGTTCTAGATATAAACTTCCTATTAGATGTTTGGTAAATATCTTCTCCAATTCTGTAGATCACAGTTTCACTCTGCTGATTGTGTCCTTTCATGTACATAAGTTTTCAATTTGATGTAGTTTCATTTGTTTATTTTTGCCTTTGTTAACTGTGCTTTTGTGTTGTCATATACAAAACTGTTTCAAAGTCAAATCTCATGAAGCTTTTTCCCTATGTTTTCTTCTAGTTTTGTAATTTTAGGTCTTATATTTTAGGTCCTTAATCAATCTTGGGTTACTTTTATGCATGGGATAAGATACAGTTCTATTTTCAGTCTTTTTAATGTGTATATTCAGTTTTCCCACCACCATTTGTTAACAAGACTATCCTTTCCCTGTTGAGTGATTGTGGCACCACTGACAAAGATCATTTGACCATATACACAAAGGTATATTTCTGGAATCTCCATTCTTTTTCATTGGCCTATTTGTCTGTCTTTAGGCCATTACCATACATTTGGGTGATTATAACTTTGTAATATATTTTGAAACTAAAAAGTGTTAGTTCCCCAACTTTTTTTCTTTTTATAAATTTTTCTGGCTATTCAGGGTCCCTTGAGATAGTATATGAATTTTAAGATAAGTTTTATATTTTTGCAAAAATGCTTGCGGTGTTATGGACATTTTAACAATAAGTCTTTCAATCCCTGAATTTATGTTCCTTTTCCATTTATTTGTGTCTTCTTTTATTTTTCTTCAGCAAATTTTGTGGTTTTTAGTGTACAAGTCTTTCACCTTCTTGGTTAGGTTTATTTCTCAGTAGTTCATTATTTTTGATGTTATTATAAATAGAATTATCTTAATTTTATTTTCAAATTGTTCATTTTTTAAATTAATTGTTTATTTAATTGTTCATTCTTAATGTATAAAAATGAAATTGAGTTTTAGGTGTTGATTTTGCATCTGGCAACTTTGTGGAATTTACTAGTTCTAACAGGATTTTTTGTGGAATCTTCAGCGGTTTCTACAGATAAGATCATAGAATCTATGAACAGAGATAATTTTACTCATTTCTTTCCAATTTGGATGTCTACTACTTCTTTTATGCCTAATCACTCTGACTAGGGCTTCCAATAGTATGTTGAATAAAAGTGGAGAAAGCAGACACCATTGTTTTGTTCCTAATCTTAGAGAAAAACTTCCAGGTTTTCACCGCTGAGTGTGATGTTAGCTATGGGTTTTTCATAAATGGCCTTATTATGTTGATGTAATTTTAATCTATCATTAGTTTTTTGAGTGTTTTTATCATGAAAAGGTGTTGAATAGTATCAAATGAGTTTTCTGCATCAAGTGAGATGATTATGTGCTTTTATCATTCTATTTATGGCATATTACATTGGTTGATTCCCATATGTTGAACTATCTTTATATTCCAGGATAAATCTTACTTGAACATAGTGTATAGTACCTTGGTGGTGCTATTAAATTCAATTTATTATTATTTTTATTTTTTTGAGGATTTTTTAATCAATAGTCATCAGGGATTTTTTTTTTTTTTCATTTTGCAGTGTCTTTGTTTGACTTTGATATCAGACTAATGCTGACCTCAAAGAATAAGTTTGACAGTGTACACTCTTCAAATTTTGGAAGAGTTTTGGGAAGATTGGTGTTAATTCTTCTTAAGTTGTAGAATTCTCCAGTAAAGCCATTCAGTCCTGTGCTTCCTTTTGTTAGGACATTTTTGATTACTGATTCACTCTCTATAGTCATTATTGATCTTTTCAGACTTTTTTTTTGGAGGGGGGGAGTGCAAGCCAGGGGGAGGGGCAGAGAGAAAGGGCCAGAGGACCCGAAGTGGGGTCTCTGCTGATAGGCTTAAACTCATGAACTGTGAGGTCCTGACCTGAGCCAAAGTTGGATATTCAACCGACTGAGCCACTCAGGTCCCCCAATCTTTTCAGATTTTCTAACCTTTCCAGATTCAGTATTGGTAGGTTGTGTGTTTCTATGAATTTATCCATTTATTCCAGATTACCCAACTTATTGGCATACAGTCGTTCATAATATTCTTTTACAATCCTTTTCATTTTTGTGACATTGGCTATAATTTCTATTTTGTTTCTTATTTTTGTTATTTGAATATTCTCTCCTTTTCTTTTGTTAATCTAGAAAAGGGCTTGTCAACTTTTCTGAGCTTTTCAAAATCTCTTCATTTTATTGATTCTGTTAGATTGTTTTTCTATTCTCAATTTTATTTAACTCTGCATTTATCTTTATTATTTCTTCCCTTCTGCTAAATTTGGGTTCAGTTTATTCTTTTTTTCCTAGTTTTTGAAGATATGAATTAGGGCTGTTGATTTCAGATTGTTTTTGATTGTATTTATTTGCAACTATAAACTTTAATTTTTGCCCTATTTCACTTAATTTAATAAATTTTCGTATGTTGTTTTCATTTTCATTTGTCTCAGAGTTTTTTCTAATTGCGCTTGTGACTTCTTTTTGACCCTGTAGTTGTTTAAAAGGATGTGGTTTAATTTCTACACAGATTTTTCAATTTTTCTCACGATTGGTTTCTGTTTTAATTCCATTGTGATCACAAAAGGTACATTGTATAATGTTAATCATCTGGAATTTTTTAAGTTTTCATTTCAGATCTAACATGATCTATCTTGAAGAATGGTCCATGTGCATTTGAGAAGACTGTATTCTGCTGTTTTACGGCTCAGTGTTCTGTAGGTCTGTCAGGTACAATTGGTCTATAATTTTATTGTCTATAATGTTGTTCAAGTCTGCTATTTTCTTCTTAATCTTCTGTTTGTTTTTCTACCCATTATTTAAAGTATTACAGTCTCCAAGGGCACCTGGGTGGCTCAATTGGTTAAGTGTCTGACTCTTGATTTTGGCTCGGGTCATGATGTCATAGTTTGTGAGTTTGGGTCCCAGGTCAGGCCCTGCACTGACAGTGAGGAGTCTGCTTGGGATTCTCTCTCTCTCTCTCTCTCTCTCTCTCCTCTGCCCCTTCCCTGCTTGCATGCTCTCTTGAAATAAATAAATAAAATTAAAAAAAATAAAGTATTACAGTCTCCTCCTCTTACGGTGTTGCTATTTCCCTTTTTAATTCTGGAAATAGTTGCTTTATATATGTAGGAACTCTGAAACTTGGTGCTTGAATATTTATAATTGTTCATTTTTCTTGCTTAATTGACATTTTAATATTTATATAATGTTCTTCTTTGTCTCTTGACTAATTTTGGACTTAAAGTCCACTACACCTAGTATTAGTATAACCACCACTATTCTGTTTTTGTTACCAGTTGAATAAAATATGTTTTTGCATCTTATCCCTCTCAGCCTATGTGAGCACATAAATCTAAAGTCTCAAAAACTGTCATAAAAGTATCTTTCTGAAATAAGTAAATGAATAAATAAATAAGTCCCTTGTAGACAGGACTTAATTGGATCCCAGTTGTTGTCTTGTTTTGTTTTTTTTTTACACATCCAGCTAATCCAGGCCTTTTGATTGGAAAGTCTATTCTAGTTATATTAAAAATAATTAATGGTTTGGAAGGACTTATTGTTGCTTTGTGAGCTGTTTTCTGTATGCCTTATAGCTTTTTGCCTCCCTCTTACTACCTTTCTGTTTCTTGGTGTTTTTTTTTTTTTTTAATATTGATATGCTTTAATTCCCATTCTCATTTCTTTTAAGTATATCCAATAGATATTTTCTCTATGGTTACCATTGCAATTACATAAAACATCTTGAAATTATAACACTTTATTTTAAACTAATAACATCTTCAATTGCATATGTGTGTCATTTTATGTAGCTTTATTTTGTCCCTTTGATTGAGCTATGTTTCTTATTTCTTTTTATGCCTTGCACATTTCTTTTTTTTGGCTGGGATTTGGGCATTAAAAAACAAGACAAAACAAAACAAAACAAAACAAAACCAAAAAAAAAAACAAAAAAAAAAACCTTTCCCAATCTTTGACTACTTGGCTTCACGCAAGGGGAGGCCTTCACTTAGCTGGACTGGAGGTTCTAGGACCTTTTAGACCTTTTCTGATCTCTTCTTCCCCCTGGTGTCTGCCTGCAGAACTGCTGCTTCTTACTTCCGTGTATAGCCGATTCCATACTCAGACTGATCCCATTAATGACCAGAATCAAGTGAGACAGAAACCAATCCCTTGGGCAGTCCCCGACTAGCCAGAATATTGGATGTGTGGTGCACTCTTTTGTTCCCAAGGGAGGAACCCTGGTATAGGGAAAGGGATGTCTCCCAGTTGCTTTGCCTTATTCAACAAAGAGTTGTGCCAAATGCCATAATTTTCCTATCCTTTTTGCTGGAATTCCTTCTGGTTTCACAATACCCTTGCTGCTGTAGGTCTTCATTTGTTCTCTAGAATTCTCACAGAGATATTCTGGTCCATATATTGTTGTTAACTCCTTATTTCTGTATGGAAAAGAGGGCTTATAGTTTCCTAGGCCTCTATTTTGCTGATGTCACTCTTCCCTCAGATTTTGAAGGCATTACTTCACTGTTTTCTTGCTTTCAGTACCATTATGGAAAGTTTTGAAACCATTCTCTTTCAGGGTATTCTTATATTACTTATTTTTTTTCTTTGGGGATGCTTCTGGATCTTTTCTTTGTTTCAAGTATACTGTTCTAAAGTAATATGCTTTGTTCTGGGTTACTTTTCATTCCTTGTGCTTTAAAATTTGGGGCCTTTTCAAACTGAAACTTTTTTATTATTATTCTTAAAGGGCATTTCTTAAATTATTCAAATATCCACTCTCCTATTTTCTTTTCTTCCTCTCTTTTTTTCTCTATTCTCTTAATCAATAGTTATTATATTACTCTGAAATTGAGTCTTTTAGATTGATCTTCTAATTTTCTTTTTTTTTTCTCTCCCATTTTCCTTTTACTTTCTCTTGCTCTATTTCCTGGAATGTATTTTATACATTTATGCTCCATCATATCTAATTGTTGCTGCTACTTATTCTGTCTATTAAGGTATGTAGGGCCACTTTGCTTCTCATAATTAAGTGTTGCCATTTGGTTTCTGTCACAATGTGATTCCATTACTTTTTCTGGAATTTAACTATGACAGTAGAGATGGAGCTATGGTGAAGGATCTAAAATTCATCTTACAAGGTATTTCTCCTGGATGAAGATATCATTAGGGGCTTCAAATCAGACAAGAACAGGAGCATCAGGCAAAAGAAACAAATCTGCTTCCACTGACAAAAAAAAAACTCAGAGGGATTTTTTGGGTTTGCATCATTCTGAGTCTTCCCAATTTACTCTGACAACCCCATTCTAATCCACAACGTATCATGATTTTCCAACTAATACTTTAATATCCAAGTTATAGTCAAGCTGCCAAATTAATCTACGTATTTAACTTAGCAATCTGAAGGCATAGCTCTGTACCTGATTTTTTTTTTTTTTTGTCAAGTAAGCTTTATGGATAAATGATCAAAAGAGATCACAGATACTTTCTTTTTTAAAAAAAATTTTTTTAATTTTTTTAAAATTTTCTCCAAGTTAGTTAGCATATAGTGCAACAATGATTTTGGGAATAGATTCCTTAATGCTCCCTACACATTTAGCCCACCCACAATTCCTCCAGTAGCCCTCTGTTCTCCATATTTAAGAGTCTCTTATGTTTTTGTCCCCCTCCATGATTTTTATTATTTTTGCTTCCCTTCCCTTATGTTCACACAGATACTTTCTGAGTAAGGGTCCATTCTTGAGCTGAAAATTTGAAATCATGAGTTTCTAATTTTCTTTCTTTAAGCTCCTGTGCATGATTTAAATCACTAGCTCACTCCACAGACCTCATGTCCCTTCCTTTTTTGAAGAAATGGTTTATTGCAGAAGCCACACAATTTACCAAAGTGTTGGTTTATTATACCCTTTATTTCAGGTGACCACAGGTGATGATAATGTAAGTATCTAACTACCTAACACATCAACACACAATTATGACTAGCAGTAGCTATCTACCAATGTTAACAAAATTCTTGCTGTTTTCAAAATCACCCAGCTCTGAAAAAAAATTACAGATTTTTATTTTCTTGAACATCTGTTACTTTTAACAGCTCTATACTATTACTAAGTCAAGTCTGGTTCAGTACCCATTAGAGTTCCCGCTCTAGCTAATTGTAAAGAGCAAATAATTTTTATTATGTTTTAAATAGTTAATCTAATATTGGGAGATCTAGATGAGGGGACAGATCCTAAATGGAATATGCAGAAACTTCTTTCCTTGTCACACTAAAGAATGGGTCTGTCTAAGGGTCAGGGGAACCTACTTTGAATAAGAGACTGCAGAATGCCATCTGCTGAGATGGGAAGATGTCATTATAGTTGTTTGACCCAGAATCATGTTCTCTGTGACCTGATTCACATTATCTAAACTGTTCATTTTTGCCTTCCCTCATTCCCTGTATGACTCAGCTATAAACTCACATCACACACTAGTGAAACTCCTTTGTGGAATACAAGTCATAGCCAGAGTCCTAGCATGTTGGATGGCAGTCTGAAGGAATTTTGAGGAAAGTAATCTAAATGATCAGCTTCCTCTAGTTAATAAAGGAAAAAAAAAAAAAAAAAACAAATAAAAACAAAACAAAACAAAGAAAAAAAAACAAAAGAAGAAAAGGAACAAAAAGAAAACAGAAAACTGAGTCTAATTTCCAAACCATTCAGTCTGATTTGTCAGCACCAATGTCACAGTGAGTGTCTGCTTATAACAGCCCTGCTTAAGACTAGCACTAAAGAATGTGGGAGAAGGGAAATTCTCACCGTAAGTAGAAGTAGGAGTAATATATTTTAGTTTCTTAATTCTAAACAGAAAATCGCCCTGTTCCTGGAATATATCTGATGATCAGGCCTGGTGTGACAAATTTGGAAAACTGAAAGCAAGAGGTGTGATTTTTCAGAATGAGGCACAAGTCTACATATACACATGATCCATGCTTTTTAAAATTTTTAATTAATTTAATGTTTATTTATTTTGAGGGACAGAGAGGCAGAGAGAGAGGGAGAGAGAGAATCCCAAGCAGGCTCTGAACTGTGAGGGCAGAAATCTATGTGGGGCTTGATGCCAGGAACCGTGAGATCATGACCTGAGCCGAAACCAAGAGTCAGTTGTTTAACTGACTGAGCCACCGAGGTGCCCCCCTATGTATGACTTTGTTAATGCTTTTCAAATGGGCGTTAGGACACTATGTGAAAGATAACATTTTACTGTGGCTATTGCAGTCACCACCATATATATATATATATATATATATATATATATATATATATATATATTTTTTTTTTTTTTTTTTTTTTTTTTTTTTTTTTTTTTGAGAGAGAGAGAGAGCACGCGAGCAGGGGTGGCTCAGAGAGAGAGACAGGGACAGGGGATCCAAAGCAGGCTCCACTCTTACAGCAGTGAACCCAATGCAAGGCTTGAACTCAAGAAAAATGAGATCATGACTTGAGCCGAAGTCAGATGTTCAACTGGCTGAGCCACCCAGGAGCCCTATTACCATATACCTTGATATTGTCTCAGGAATTATTTGCTGCCTCTAAATTCAAGAAATAATTTTTACAATATTTATACCTCTGGATGATAACCATGTGTATGTTAACATAATATTTCAGATGTCAACACTGGGAGAAGTGATACATGACATTTACTAAAAGCTAATGTAGTGAATATTTACTATGGGTCAGGAACTGTCCTAAGTGCTTCACATATTTTAACTCATCTACTATGCACTTCATTCTGTTATTATACTGATATGAGCACTCTGGCCCTTAGGATGGACCTCCTATACACCCAGAATATGGTTCACATATTGGGACTGTTGACATTACATACACATGAAGAGGGTGTGGAATACTTTATTATATATGTAACTGAAGTCTCTGAGGAGAGCAAGGCAGTTCTCTCGAGCAGACCCAAAATGTCCTGAGAGAGCACATGCAGGAGATGGCCTCAAGGTTTTTATTATGCTGAGGTGGCAGGGCTGAAGGTGAGAGTTCCTGACAAGAGCAGGGGCTTTGGGTCTGAAACTTCCAGCAATGCCAAAGGATGCAGGACATGGCTAAGCTTTCTTAGCTTGTGTACCTGTGGGCCTCAAGGCAGGGAGCAGTTGTAGGAGGCCATCGGATATATTTCTTTTAAACTTAAGAGAGAGAGAGAGAGAGAACATCAACAAATAATTAAATGGAGTTGGTACTCCCTGTAATTCCATTATATAAAATCACTCAAGAAGAATATACAAATCAAAGAGTTAAAGAAAGGGTTACAGGGAGGGATGAAAAGGATGTTAGAGGGAGAAAGCTGGGAGACACTAAAAGGGAAGCAAAGACAGGGAAAATGATTCATCATAAACAAAATTGGGAAGAAAGGAAAGGCGGGATAATAAAAATTGAACGTTGTAAAAACATAGTTTATGAAATACCATTTAGTGCAGACAGGCCTAGGAAGATAATGTTCAACATTAGTAATTTTACTGGAATGATAGATGTAAAAATAAATTTTAATTTTAGGAGTCAATGATTAACAAGCAGTTTGAAAAGGAAAAGACAAATCAAATTATATTTAAGGAGGACATAAGTTTGAGTGAGAGATTTCCTGTTTCTACCTCCCCCTTTGGTATATCTTTGTACTTTGAATAAGTAATTCATGGTTGCTTCAAATATTTAGAACATACAAATTAGCAATCATTCTAAATTCTATACTCAAACCTAAGCACTAGTAATAATTTGTCTTTCCTCCCATCCAAGTACTAACCAGGCCAGACCCTGCTTAGCTCCGAGATCAGACGAGATCGGGCGCGTTCAGGGTGGTATGTCCGTAGACTAATTTGTCTTTCCTGATACACATTCTCATTCATGGAATCCTATTCCACATAACTGCTCTGAAATTAGACACTTGTGTCAATGTTTCAAGGTCAATAGGTATTGATACATTATTATTTTATTTAATTTTATTTTTTAATTTTTTTTTAACGTTTATTTATTTTTGGGACAGAGAGAGACAGAGCATGAACAGGGGAGGGGCAGAGAGAGGGGGAGACACAGAATCGGAAACAGGCTCCAGGCTCTGAGCCATCAGCCCAGAGCCTGACGCGGGGCTCGAACTCACAGACCACGAGATCGTGACCTGGCTGAAGTCGGACGCCCAACCGACTGCGCCACCCAGGCGCCCCTATACATTATTATTTTAATAGGAGTCATATCATTACATTGTATTATGGATACATTAACATTTATTCTGAATTATGTCTATGTATTATTCTCCTGAAATGTACCAGTTCTACATATACACTGGTACAGAATGTGTTATTTTAAAAATAATTTTTCTATTATATATATTATGATTATATTAACAATAATTATTAGTTTATTTCCCAAGAAGGCTGCCAAATAATATTAGCTGAGATTTCCAAAGTGTTATGTATTAAGGTAGGTTTTAAAAATATATCATTCTGGGGCCCCTAGGTAGGGACTGGAAAAATATGACCCTGCTATCTTAGAAAAATTGGTATCAATCTACTTTTGATTTATCAATGTAACAGTTTTTCCTGAAATAATTACTTTCTTAATTTTAGTCAAAAAGAATTTATTTTGAGATTTCTTTAATTCATGCATTTTTTTTAAGATTTCTTTTTATTTATTTACTTTTTGAGAGAAAGAGAGTGAGTGAGGGTGAGAGAAGAGAGAGAGAGAATCCAGTGCAGACTCTGCACTGTCAGTGTGGAGCCCAATGTAGGGCTCAAACTCATGAATGTTGAGATCATGACTTGAACCAAAATCAAGTCAGCCACCTAACCAAATGAGCCTCCAAGGTGCCCCTGAATATTTTTCAAAGTTTATTTCTTTATTTTGATTTTGGGAGGGGGAAAGAGAGAGAAAATACCAAGCAGGCTCTGCACTGTCAGCACAGAGCCCAATGTGGGGCTCAACCCAAGACCATGAGATGGCGACCTGAGCCTAAATCAAGAGTGGAACACTCAACCAACTGAGCCACCCAGGCATCCCTCATTCTGAATATTTTTACCATAGAGATGATTGTAGCTAAATGTGACAACTTTAAGTTTCAGATGTTGCTAATCCTCATTAATTAACCAGATACAAAGCTTAAATATTATATTTGTTAAACAAAATGTTTCAATGAACCTAGTTCTAAAGTCTTTTTCCCCCTATTTTCTCAGGAGAAAAAAATCAACTTATTCTCAAAATGGAAACAGTCTTTTATATTACAAGTAAAAACAAAACAAAACAAAAAATGATTTGCAAATACTCTCAAGTAAACTCAGCATTTCCAAGTAAAAATCATCAGACAAGATTTCAAAAGACCAAGTATATACTCAATAGTTTGTTATCTAATATATGCAATGAATCCTATATCAACTAGAATTGAGTTGATATAATTTCTTTTGTTCTCATGGCACAGACATTTTAAAAAATTAAGTAGAGGGCAAACTGCTGGCTAATTTGCATTGAAAACCAAAATAAAACTATTGTTTTAGTGTCTTTTTGTGTGAAGTAAAAAGTAACCTGATAATTTCATGGATAAACCCAGGTATGAATAAAATATGTATTTCTATAAAAGCGAACATAGTTTTGTTTTAAATGTTACTATAATTATCGAATTTATATTTTTTCTTAAAGAAGGTAACAGTTTCTCATGGTTTTAAACTACCTTGAATATTATAAATCTCTATATTAAACAAATTAACAATGTATGAACACAAAGCAGCCATGACAGTTTTGGAGAGGATCTAAAAGATTTGACTTTTATCATCGTAGGGCACCTGGGACTTGGAAGGACGCCAAGAGATGCTAGCTACATCTTGACTTCAAAGTAATTATTCATTTTTAACAACCCAGTGCCAATCAGGCATCAATGAAGATAATAAAATCCTGCTGTTTTACCAATTTATAATCTTTCTTATTTCAATTTTATAATAAATTGATGTTAAATGTGAGAAAAGAAGTGTCTTCTTCATAATGAAAGTCTCTTTGAAATACTGTTTGAAAATTCTTTGTGTCTTTTTTTATGTATTTACTTCAAGAAGATGCAATGGCTTTCAAGTCTTGATAAACTGTCCATTTCCCTATGGTTGTTTAAGAAATCAAAAATCAAATTTGTGAAAGGTACAAGATATCTCATGATAATGGATATAACAAACAAATGAAAAAGCCACACTTCTACTTTCTTGATAGCAACTTAGAAGCTTTTTTTTAGGAAAAGTTTTAAAAATTCCAATACAAGTTATGCTGCCATGATCAATGTCTGAATAGGTAGTTGTGTTTCTTTAAACTGAAAATGCTCCCTGCACAACATGAAAATCAAGTGTGTAAGAACATTAAAATGCATCAGCTTAATCAACTTTGGATAATTTTCCCTGAAAAGATAGCATAAAAATAAAGTTGACTGAATCTTTAATCTTCTGTACTGTCCTGATCTTTAAAAAGCATCAAAAATAGACTCCAGGGGCGCCTGGTTGGCGCAGTCGGTTAAGCGTCCGACTTCAGCCAGGTCACGATCTCGCGGTCCCGGAGTTCGAGCCCCGCGTCAGGCTCTGGGCTGATGGCTCAGGCCTGGAGCCTGTTTCTGATTCTGTGTCTCCCTCTCTCTCTCCCCCTCCCCTGTTCGTGCTCTGTCTCTCTCTGTCCCAAAAATAAATAAACGTTGAAAAAAAATTAAAAAAAAAAAAAATAGACTCCATATGACTTCCTCTGACCTTTAAGTAGCATGAGTTAGTGAAAAAAATACTATTTTATCTGTACTTTACATATATAAGAAAACATAAATTGACATCTGGCTAGCAAAATTGAGAAAAAGAGAGTGTAAAAATAGAACACATTTTAACAAAGAAAATTAAACATCTTCTGAGTACCTTAGCATTTTGGATCACATGCAGGATTTTATTACCTGTCCAGAAAAATATCACCATATAATTTTTTAACAACCACATCGTTATTATTTAAAAGTAACTGTCACAATATTACTACCCAATTAAATATTATACTTCTGCATACAACCACGAAAATCTGTGAACTGGGTAATATTTTATTCTTATTTTACTAAAAAGGAAAAATGTATCACAAGGAAGTTATGAAGGTCACATGAAGTAACAGAGCTAGGATTCTAGAATCCATGGTTTTATGTGTTACCTTTCAGATTAAATCATGCTTGTTCTTAAAATGAAAACAAAACATACCAACATGACTTCGGAGCCTAGAGTGATCTTGTTTCTGTCCCCCAACCTCCTTATCTTCATCTCACATGGCACCCTCTAGTAATCGAACTTGGTTGGCCATTTAGTTTCTCCATCTCTTGTATTCCCTCCCACCTTGAGGAGGTGAACACGCTCTTCCTTCTTTCCATTGCATTCTTCTCAAAGCCTCTTTAAATTAATTATTTCTACTGCCCTGTCTTTCCAATCCAGGATTAAAAATCACTTCCAAACAATAGCCTTTCAAGAAATGCTCTGATCCTCATTCTAATTAGGGTTTATTTCTATGAATTTACATGAATAGTTTCCTTATCTTAATAGTGCAAATTTAAATTGCAGTTATGCATTGATTAACATGATTAATGTATAATTACATTGAAGAACCGTTCAACAGAACCAATCAGACCTTTATGAGGGTAATAATTTTTGCCTATTCATATACATCAATAGTTGGCATATTGTAGGCACTCAATTGGTATATAATGGTGAAAAAACATTGAATATTTTGATGCTATATACAATTTATTAATAGAAAATATGAGTATAAATATGCATTTAATGATTTATTCAATAAAAATCAAATAATACACTAATTTCATTTTTTAGATTTCTTATGTGATGTTGCAAGTCCTAACTCTGTATCTAAATTTTTTTCTCAAGGCTTTATGATCATTTATATAATCCTTTGATATCAATACAGAAATTCTCTTAAAATGCTCTTGTTATTTCTCTTCTGGCATGCACTAGAGGCCTTACAATGTTAATTAGAATTTTACTTATAAAGAGAACAAAACAATACCCACAAGAGTTTTTTCAATAATTTTAAAACATCCTTGCTTCTGAATATTTGGAATATATGTTCAGAAAACTTTATTAAAGGGCACTGATCCTTTAGATCATACAAAAGTCTATATGTATATGTATATGTCTATGTCTATATCCTTTAGACATACAAAAGTACATAAATAAACATATCAGATACTTAAAAATATTTAACACACAATAATTTTTCTGATTTGGTATGTTTGTCAACTTGCTTTAATATCAAACACTCCAAATAGTAGAATCTGCTTGTACCTAAAAATCTGTTTTCCCCCTTTTCCATCGTACTGAATTTATATGGGCACATAACCTATCCAGAATACAGATCATATGCCTCAGGTCTTTCTGTTTGTATTGCAGCAAGGTGTGACTATATTCTGGCAAGGGATATAAATGGGATTAATGTGTGTAATTTCCTGGTTGTTTCCTTACTAGGTAGAATTCTGCCTTTTATTTCCTCTTTTGCCTCCCACTGGCTGCTGTAAGCACCAGGTGGTCAGCTATCTTATATTGTGGGAATGAGAGACATTCCATCAAGATTGTGAGGTTACAATAAAAAGGGAGCTGGACTCCAGATGACTTCATGAAGCTGACTGCCTTACTAGTTCAAAATTTCACATGGCAGATGAATCATTTCTGATTTTTTTAAACCACTCTTATTTGGGTCTCTGTCACACTCAGCTGATATCATATCTTAACTTAACCCATTCCCCATTAATAATTTTGCAAGTTAGCAATAAAAATGCACATATACATTTTATTAAATATTTCTCTTGAAGAAATTAAGATCATTCCTAGCTTGGCTTTACTGAAATCTTTATTTTCTTAGTTATTGGTAAACCTATAACTGATTGCTAGAGTACTACATTTGTTCTTTTGCTTATATAAACTTCTCTCAGAATTTTTTTTTCTTTATGTATTCTATTAAATATTTTGTGTTTTAATAGTGTTGGGATTTTTCTAATCCCTCAATTCAATTCAGTAGGTCATAAAATTTCAGTTCTGGCTAATAAATCCCATCCATCCTCCAATGGCATTAATTAACTTTAGAAGATGTACTATGAAAATTCCTCTTTTATTATATAACGAAAGACTTGGATGTGCTGTACTAGGTGGAGAAGGAGTCTGATATATGTGGATTTAGTTTCACCTTTACTCAAAATACGGTCCAATATCTCACTTAGCATCTTGTATCTCAATCTTTTTTCTTTTGTAAAATAATGTATAGCAAGCATTTCTTGGTATAACTTCCTGAGAGAGGGGCTGTTCTTCTAGGCCCTTTGGAAAGTGTAAAATGGAATGTAAAAAAAAATTTAATAGAAAAGAGAATATATGTAATTCTTCAAACTTTAAAACTATTGAATATTTATCCTGGATATTGAATTATAAAATAATGTATGACCAGTAAGATAAGAGATATTTAAAGATAATTTTAAAAGCTAATAGTTCCTATACAAAAAAATATTCCATTGAACTCATTGTTATATTTTTAAAATATATAACAAAAATAAATTAACATGAAATTTATATAGAAAAGAGTCACCAGTGGTGATAGAGGTTTGAGGATAGTAGAGGCTCAAAAATAATCATTGTTGATGGATCCACATATCTATTAACAAAGGAATGTAGTAGGAATGCTGTGATCTTAAGGCCTAGATATCAAGATAAATCCAAGATTTTTAAGGCAATAGGTTAGCAGAGATAATTTCAAGAGAATCAATTTCCAGAATCCCAACACTCTTTCCTAAAAGGGATCTGCCTGAAGTGTTGCCTTTATCAATTCTGCTTTCCTAAGTCTTCATTCACAATGACGCTTGTCTTTCTACAAAAAACAATATGAAAGAAAAATAAATAGGAAATACTACGTACCCATTCTCAAACTTAACATGATGCATTTCTGGAACCTTCTAGGACACAAAGAAGCAATGTGCTTCCAAATAATTTTCCAATTAGAACAAAGGGAGAAATATTGAGAGGGATAGTAATTGATTTCATAAAAAATGGCAACATCATGGCAAGACTCCATGCTTTAGATAAGAGATAGCTATATTATAATCAGAATTCAGAAGTTAACATGCTTATCACTCAAGCATGTATTAACATTTCTATTTGAACTGAAAAATTAAGTAAGATGTTTTCTGACAGAAAGGAAGTCTGATTTAGCTAATTTGTTTGATGATGGAAGCTGGCCTTGCCAATTAGTTCTTATGTTAGACATTTTCTGAACATTGAACAAGATAAATCAGCAACACTAAAGTATTAATAAAATTTTATTTAATACATCATTTACTATACAATATGACAGATGTTACATCTTCATAATTTATAAATGTAGGAAAAATGTTAGTCATTCATTTAAAGATGTGTGAGGGGGGGCGCCTGGGTGGCGCAGTCGGTTAAGCGTCCGACTTCAGCCAGGTCACGATCTCGCGGTCCGTGAGTTCGAGCCCCGCGTCGGGCTCTGGGCTGATGGCTCAGAGCCTGGAGCCTGTTTCCGATTCTGTGTCTCCCTCTCTCTCTGCCCCTCCCCCGTTCATGCTCTGTCTCTCTCTGTCCCCAAAATAAATAAACGTTGAAAAAAAAAAATAAAAAAAATAAAAATAAAAAAAAAAAGAAAAATGGGCAAATAACTTGAAAAGATATTTTTCCTGAAAAGATGTACAAAGGGCAAAGACATGAAAAAAATGCTCATCATCATTAATCATTAAGGGAATGCAAATTGTACCACAATGAAATAAAATTTTACACAGATTTGAATGGATATAATCAAAAAGGCAGACCACAACAAATCTTATTGAGGGTGTAGAGAAATTGGAATGCTCATGCACTACTTCGGGAATGTAAAAGGCTTTAAACACTCTGGGAAATAGGTTTTAATTTCTAAAGATGGTAGAGTTACCATAAGACCCACAAAATCCACACCTAAGTGTAAGCCCAAGAAATCAAAACATATGTAACATATATCTGTACAATTATACACAAATATTCATAGCAAAATTTTACTAATAACCCAAAAGTGGAAACAACACAAATGTCCATGAGCTGATGAATGGTTACCCATACTCTGAAATATTATTCAGTGAAAAGAAATGAAGTACATGTTACAACACAGGTAAATCTAGAACACATGCTACACAAAAAGCAAATAGTAACAAGATACTGCACACTATATGATTTCATTTTTATTAAGTATCCAAAATAGGCAACTCTATTGAGATAGAAGTAGATTAGTACTTTAGGGGAGTCTGTTTTTTTGTGGGGGAACAGGGTCAGCTACTACATGTGGGGTTTTGGGGGGTTATAAAAATATTCTAGACTTATTTTGTGATGATCATTTTATAACTCCCTGAATCTAAAAAAATATTATATTTTACAGTTTTACTTCAAATAATGCAAACCATATTAAATGGTCATATGAAATAAACTAAACATTTGCATTTAATATTTGAAAATTTTGCTCCCTAAGTTCTAAATTACCTGTTAAGAAATAGTTTGTATCCATCAAATTTCCCAAATTGGCCACTATAATTTTATTTTATTTTTTTTAATGTTTATTTACTTTTGAGAGAGAGAGAAAGAGAGAGAGAGAATGCAAGCAAGGACAGACAGAAAGAGAGGGAGAGAGAATCTCAAGCACAGAGCCTGATGTGAGGCTTGAACTCACAAACTGTGAGATCATGACCTAAGTCAAAATCAAGAGCTGACATTTGCCTGAGTCACCTTGGCGCCCCTGGCCTCTGTAATTTTAAATTATCAATGAAGAAATTAAAACATTTAAAAATTAAGTATAGAAATATGGGTTATAGTATTTAGTAGTTGGTTCTGAAAGGAGCATAGACTAAAACCTGGACTGAAACAGACACATTTAAACAGTCACTAAACAAGTTGCTTATGACTTTGTGTCTTGAGTCTCTTGACCTAATGGCTGGGCCATTTTCACTTTTATTTCATTTTCATTAATTGGCCTTTTCACCCAATTAATATTCATTTTCTTTCAGAAAGAAAGTATTGTTAAAGAGATCTCTCTCAGATTAATACGTTCACAGACAAAACAAAACAAGTTTACAGGAAGTCTTTATAAATTTTGCTAAGTGACCTTAGGTAAATTCTGACTGAGGAATGCTGGTATAAAAAAAACAACAAAACTTTGACTTTTTCAGTCACCAGGTTTGAAGAGTGGGCTTGTTGGAGTCTATTTCTGTCTTCTCCCCAATGTGCTTTATTCTTATAGACTTTAATAAAAAAAGACAAGGACAGAGAAAAACAAACAATAGCGTCCTTGACAAACAAGTAGTTTTCATATCTGATTTGATGATTAAAGAATCTTTCTTTATAAAGGGTGTTTTTTTTAACTCAACCTTTTTTTTAATAGAGGATTTTTTTCTTTTTGAATTCAAAAACACAAAATTAATTTAGTATTTAAGGAGACTTGATACATACATACATACATACATACATGCATACATACATATATAAAAACTTGGGCACAACAAAGTTAATTAGACTTATAATATTCTGAAAGATACTCAAGCCAGATGCCCATGGGCTTACAAAGGAAAGTGCTGTTTTTGTATTAAAGATTTTGGGCCATAGTGATAAAGAGAGCTTGACTGATTCTCTATGGGCTTACAAGATGTTAAAAACTGGCTTTCCAAAAATAATACTTAAGCAACTTGATAATATTTGAACAATCTTACACTTAATCATGTTATATTATATATGGAAAAGTTGAACATTTTGATGTTTATTAAAATAGAGTTTGGGGAAGTTCCTGAGATGAGCAATAAAATGAGCAACACTTATGTACCTGGGCAAGAGTTTCCTGGAATAGAACAGTCATAAATCACATTGATGAAGAAAGTAGAATGGTATTTGTAAAGCCTGCTAGAGTAAACCATGTTAATGTAGATATAGGCTGAATGGAGTACACAGTTTCAGTTCATATGATAAAAGAGAGAAAATAGTCTGGAAAGGTAAAGGTTACAATACAGAAACACAGACTATAGTAAATAGATGGGTATTTTTGAGAAACACTATAGAAAAATGTAGAACAAAATACATTGAGTAAAATCTATGAAAACGTCCCACTAAATCCTAGGCTCCTTGAGGTCCAGATATTCTTTTTTGTTAACCTTTATGACACTGCATTTAGCACATACACACACACAACACACCTTAAAAATACATTTGAATAAATGAAGATTAGTTTACCTCATGGGGATGTGAGATGCACCCAGTGCCAGATAAACCACAGCAGCAGAGATTAACTGTGGGCTGTCCATTTAATTTATCATTATGGAAGCTCCATAAAAAATTACTGATTGACTAGATAACATTAAAACTGCAAGACAAAACTTTAAATGCACATTTCAGAAAATGTCTTAAAACACATTTTGGACTCTTGTCAGGTTTCTTGTATATAAAATAAAAACAAATCTTTATGGGATTATGTTCTATTATTGTTTATAAATTCTTCAAAAGCAGATGTACACTTTTGTACTATGCTTGAGGTTGGATACATGGCAAAGCTAAATAAAGCTACAATTAGTATACAAAATTCCCATCAACTCAGCACTGAGAAAATGCCTAATTTTTACCTTGAAAATCTACAAGCAATAATCTCCAAACTTCTCTCATGGTTCGGTTATCTTGCCTTTTTCTTTCACTTCTCCTTTTCACATATGTGTAGGAGAGCTAATTTAATTCACATGACCAATACATTAAGCTGATATAGTGGCATCAAATATGTGGAAAATGGTGAAGTAAAAATAAAGGTATTGTACATTAAGGAGGGCACTCATTTGGATGAGCACTGGGTGTGATGAGTCACGAAATTCTACTCCTGAAACCAATACTGCACTCTATGTTAACTAACTTGAATTCAAATAATAAAAAAAAAAAAGAAAAGCAGAAAAAAAAGATACTGTACAAACAAAGCATTCAAAAGAGAGCTGTGAATATGTGACAGCTGTCGCAGCAAAGCACTGACAGATCAGTGAGAGGTCAAGAACTGTCTTCCAGGCAGAAGTCAGAAAAACAACAACAAAACTGTTTCAGTTCCACAGAAACAGTGGTTGGGGAATGGGGACCGTGTAACAATAAATCTGGGAATAGGCATTTGAAACTAATAAAATGTCATAGTCATATTAAAACTTCAGAGATAAGCATTATATAATACAAGTCACTTTAAAACATATAATGAGATTGAATATGAAACAAAAATTATATTTAAATTATCTCTTTATTCTTGAGCAAAATAGTTCCATTATCTTTAATTCAGCAAACTCTAAAATGCATTTTCTGCTTCATTGCAATTCACTGCAAATGACCCAGATCAACATTCTGAAATTTTAAGTAGATTCTTTAGCCTTCTAATAGGATTTAGCTGCATGACTTCAATATCCAAATTTCTGCCTCAGTGAACAATAGCTCAGAGTTAAAATATTAAATAGACTAAATATTAAACACATAGTTTCCTGAAGGACAAATATTACAAGACAAAATGCTTTCGAAAAGAAAAAAGAAAAAGAAAGATAGCCTGCTGGGTAATCAGTTTCAGTATTTTGACCTCTCCAGAGCAAAGTGTTTATTCAAATAATTTAGCTCATTGTTTATCTTTAGAAGCAATGTCCTAGCAGAATTATCTTCTGATGTTCATAGAGTGATAGGTAAAAATAGATTCACTCCTTCCTCTACTTATCCAATTTATACTGTAAGTACCTTCAGCTTTAAAATGTTGTCAAACAGACATACTTTGAAAAGGCCAGGAAATAAAGCCATAGTCTCTGCAGTTTTTCTGAATCTACTGGAGGCATGCATGGGCTTTGGCATTAGGGACACCTGTTTGGCTCAAACATTTAGGAAAATACTTAAACTTTTTGAAGCTTACCGATCTCATCTTTTGAATGATGTTAAAAATTCATACCTGTCTTCCCTTTTTGCGGAATTTAATTATAGGTATCGTGAAAATCTAATAAAGTGTTTGGGATAGGCTGGGGGGGGGGTCAAGAATGTTACTTTTCATTATTGGATTTTACTCCTTGGGTCAGATAATGAGAATTAAATTAAAGTAAATCTCAAATAAAGAAAATTCTATTCATAATTTTTGGACAAAAATATCCAAAAGAGTAATTCAAGTAATATAAAAAATTTCAAAGAAAAACATTTATGACGTGGTTCTAAAAGCAGATATTAGAAGGAAATAAAATTTTATATATAATAAAAGATTACACAGGAAAATAGTTATAGGGAAGGAGAAGAATCCTAACAGATTTAAACAGATGTTCAAAAAGATATTGGTAATCAGATCTTATTAGATCTAGAAATATTCTTTTATCCTCACAACTTGCTTTCAGTCATAAACCCGAATATTAAGTCTTATACAGCATCTGTACGAGTTTAAAGCTTACTCATCTTTTAGTGCTGCCTCATCCATGATGGTCTACCACCTAGGATACCTCATTCTACCTGGTCTAGGAATAACATCCACACTTTACTCCTATATGGATTTATGGATCTAAACTCCTAGAGAGAGGGATCCAGGCAGGCTAGGTTGATCTCAATTCCTCCACGTTGCCTAAAATGAACACTGGTATGCAGCTTCACAGTTGGCAGAGAGTGATCCCTGTTGGTCTTTTTCTATAGCTCGTGCCGCTACCTCAGACTCACTCCTTTGCTATTTTTATTATTCTCTCCTGCTTTTGGATTTTGGTCACGGCCACGCTGAAATGTTACAAGTACCCTCACTCCAAAAGGTTCCCCGGCTCCTTATCTAAATTGACCCATCCTTCTGTAGTTCTTTGATTTGTCCTTACTTCATATGACTCTGTTCTAGCTGTAATACTTTATGTATGTACACAATAAGATCTATTTAATAAAATTTAGTGGCCTGAAGGAGTTAATAAGCATATTTGGGGAATAATAACTGACTTTTCCTGAATCATATACTCTACATCACATTGGCTTATGACTTCATATATTCTACTGTCCAAACAATCTATGCAAGACCCACAATCACATCATTTTAAATACAATCCAGTGGCATCCTGAAGTCCTACACTATTTCGTAAAGTCAACACCCAGTTCATGATCAAATGTCTTAAGAACAGAAACATTCAAAATAAATAATTGCTTTTAAGGTTATGTAAATAACTATAGTGCATGATAAACTATTCTAATTTTGCAATTTTAATTTATATTATAATTGCTTTGAAATTCAATATATTAATTTTTAATACTTAGTTATTGGAATTTCAGTGTACATCACTTCTCATATGATATGTCATGGTGTTTAAATTATTTAAGTGATGGAGTATCAAGTTTAGTAAAATAAATGCCTTTTCTTATCATTGTTTCATTTCAGATACAAGTTTAACCATTCAAACCAAAACTATCTACTTCTTCAAAATGAAATATTTAATACTATTCTCTCTCTCTTTTACCAGAAATAATAGAATTATTATTAAATTAAAGATCCTTAAGTATGATAATATTGTATTAGGTTTTCCATCATTTGTTTTTCAGCTACATGTTTTTGGTATTGAATAGCTTTTAACCATTGAATTCTGGAAAATTGCATAATCATCTCTAACAATGTGCTCCTATTAAGATAATTTAATTTCCATTACATAAACCAATCACAATTAGCACAAAAAGCAAAATTAAGAACTTTAAAATATTTTGTTCCATGAAAAGAGTTATGTTGATAAACAAAACAGTTAAGAACAATCAGAGGGGTCAAAGCATCACATAATCCACTAAATGAGACACTGGAAATGTAGCATCCATGGACATAAAGTTAGTTATCTAATGTAATCTTCATAAGAACAACAGGTTTGAACTCAAATTTAATTGTGCCTTATAGAACTCAAGAGTATTAAACTAAATTGAGGGAATTGTTGATTTTTAACTCAATTAACTATACAAATTAATTTTAAGGGTTTTAAATATTCAAAAACACTTTCCTTTTGTGTTGTTTTTATGAATTTATAAAATATTGTGTGTCTTGAATTGAACGAAAGCTATAAGGGAGAAAAGTAGTGTAGAACTATAGTAATTTAAAAGTAAGATGGGACACACGCATTTTGCTTTAGAGCATATAACCTAAATCTGTAATTATTCATAATAAATTTAGTGAACAACTTAATTTCTTGTATGTGACAATAACTGAAGCTACAAGTAAACTGAACTGAAATCTTCCAAGTGCAGAATGATGTAAATAAACACCCATTTGTTTATTTTACTACGCAATTTCTCTGGTCAGTGCCATGGACATATCTATTGAAAGACCAAATTTTGCATATCATGTGATTATTTTTTGTCATTTTTACTTTATACAGTAGCCCTGTTCCTTTCTTTTAAAAAATATATATTCTTCTCATTCCTTCTTTGTCTCTGTCTGTCTCAGTATCATTGAGGTAACTATTGAAGAATGTGTGTATGGAACAGCTACAAAAGAGCTTGGTTTGGCCACTCAAGCATGCCATTAAATAGAGGACAGAAGACCACAGTCTAGAAAAACTTGCAACTTAACAATGAGTCCATAATTATCTGAAAAATATAATGAGCCCACACAAGTGGGCCATAAGTGTATTGCAAAATAACTTTATAAGTTAGTACCTTTTTTTCGCAAATAAATAGAATGATCTTATCAAATATTAATTCCCATCATCACGACAGATTGAAGTATATGTGAAAGGTATTTTTCTGAATGATAATCAAATTATAGATATAGAAATATATATATATTTTATTATCAATATTATGTTATTTATTTATAAATTCAAAAATTTATTTTTTTCTCTTTTGTTAGAGTACAATATTTATAAATGAATTATCACAGGCCATAACATCATAATCATAGTGATCGTGGAAGTGACTAGTGGTTTTAAAATCCATGAGCTGATAATTCCATAAATTTGTGTTAGCTGCTGTATTTTGAATTTTCTTAAATGTTTATATTTGAAGGAGAGAGAGAAAGACAGTGTGTGAGTGGGGGAGGGGCAGAGAGAGACAGAGACAAAGACAGAATCTGAAGCAGGTCCCAGGCTCTGAGCTGTCAGCACAGAGCCCAACACTGGGCCCGAACCCACGAGCCCTGAGATTATGACCTGAGTTGAAGTCAGGACATTTAATCGACTGAGCCACCCAAGCGCCCAAGCTTTTGTATTTTGACTAAATGAAACTGAATGTTAAAATTCACAAGCATCATTCATTTTGACTCTTGAATACACAGGGCTTTCTTCTTTGCCTTATCCATCTATATTTATTTGAAGAAGAATTTATTTAGCAAAAATTTAGTTTTTATATATATCAATTGGTCATTTCTACCACTATTCCATGAGCTACAATCTTCCTTGGAAAATCTCAACCTCAATATCCAACCAAAGAATGTCATTACTTGGATGCTTATTGTAAAAAACAAACAATTCCAAAGTTAGCTTTTGTATCCCTGACCAAAACATTTCCTTCATCTTGATTTTCTATAATAAACTAAATCTATCTTTGTCTTTCCTGTAGGAAATTATTAGTCGTAAAAGGAATGAGAGAATTACAACTATGTGTTAGCTGACTGGTGACAATATCTGGAATGGTGAATATGAGAAAAGTGAATGTTATTGCTGAGTGGCCAAGGATTTTCCAAAAATCACATATTTTGCTGTAGTTGGGAAAAGTAACTCCAACAATAGGATATTCTCAAAGGATTCTCACAGGCCTTTCTTCATGGGGTGTGTGTGTGTGTGTGTGTGTGTGTGTGTGCGCGCGCGCATACGCATTCCTATAAAATAAGTTAATGTACCTTTATTTTATGGCATTTTAAACTTGTATATGTTTTCTCAATTCCATTTTCAGTTGGTCTGAATTAAATGCTTAAAAGACAGGACTAATTTTGTGAACTGTCTGGAAAAGGGCTGAACAATTTCCTATTTCTATCCATAAAGATGACATTCATTTAATTACTATTATCATTGTTTGAAATTCAGACCAACAAAGCAAGTCAAGGAATATAAACATATTAGCTAATAATTTTTGTTTTTAAAATAGGCAAAATAGAAAAGAACAAATGAGTTTAAAACATATGAATTTCTTTTTAAAGCTATTAAAATATTAACTAGCTGTAATTTAAAACATCAGGGAAAAAATTAAAAATAAAAATAAACAAAATATCAGGGACTAACACACATCTATATTTTTGAGAAATTTATACCAATTAAACTTTGATAAATAACAGAATCAAAGAGTCCAAGATAAAAGCAAATTCCATTTAAGTTTGGACTGGGAATAGACATTTTCTCAGTCTAGTACATGGCTTTTTAAAAAAGAATTGGAGGCAATTAATTTAGAACACAGAGGTTTACACACTTTTTCAGTAAAGGGCCAGAAAGGAAATATCTTAAGTTTTGAAGGCTTATGTGGTCTTTTTTGGCCACTATTCACCATTGCTATTGAAGCAGGAAAGCAGATATAAACAATAGTAAATTGTGTGATTCCCCTCCCTGAGTGTTTTGTTTTGTTTTTTTAACAAAAATCAATTGCAAGCAAGATTTGTTCAACAGACCCATAGTTTGTCAACTCTTGTAAATTATTGAGTTTTATAAATAAAGTTGCATACAACAGTGTTAACATTTACATCTCTTTAATTCCATTACATTTATAATTTTTTATAAAAAATTATTTATTCATTCATTCATTCATTCATTCATGCATTTAATTCATTCAGTGTATTCATTTTTGAGAGACAGAGACAGAGTGTGAGCAGGGGAGGGGCAGAGAGAGAGGGAGACACAGATCTGAAGCAGGCTCTAGGCTCTGAGCTGTCAGCACAGAGCCCAATACAGGGTTGGAACTCACGAATCCTGAGATCATGACCTGAGCCAAGTTGGCCACTTAACTGACTGAGCCACCCAGGCACCCCTAATTCCATTACATTTAAAACAACTTACTGAATGGAGACAATTCACTCTAACTTCCTCTCTCTTGTCAGACAGGAATATACACATAAACAGAGGCAATATACAGTGCACATCTGTTATGGCCACATACTGTAGAAACAGTTTGCTCAGGTTTGTAATCCTATGTCCCAGACATTACCTATGTATGACTTTGGTAAAGCACTGCAACCAAGTTTGCTTTTTATACCCTATAACTTCATGCTAGTGATGTAAAGTGAAAAACAAAAGTATTTTGAAGGGGATTCAAAATAAACAATAATTTTTGCAAATTAAAATATCAGCATTGTTGATTATCCTAAATGCCAAAACAGTATAAGAAACCCAAAGTAGTATTTTCAAAGATATATTTTTCTGTTATAGTATCCATGAACATAAGTCTGTTTGAAATATAATAAATTCTGGTGACAGTTTAATATTGGCAAGGTAATATATTAACAATTATTTCTTTCTTAATATATTTACTAGGAAGAAGACACATGTCTTATGAATTAGCTACATGGAATTTACTAGTGGAATTAATTAGAGATGGCATTCAGTTAAAGTCAAAAAAGCTTTTAAGAAAAATTTAATATTTCATTAAAGTATTATAAAACAAAGGCAAAGTGATCCAGAAAACAGTTTCTAAATATTCTAAACACAGGAGAGGGGCGCCTGGGTGGCGCAGTCGGTTAAGCGTCCGACTTCAGCCAGGTCACGATCTCGCGGTCCGTGAGTTCGAGCCCCGCGTCAGGCTCTGGGCTGATGGCTCAGAGCCTGGAGCCTGTTTCCGATTCTGTGTCTCCCTCTCTCTCTGCCCCTCCCCCGTTCATGCTCTGTCTCTCTCTGTCCCAAAAATAAATAAATGTTGAAAAAAAATTAAAAAAAAAAAAAAAAACACAGGAGAGATTTTAGCTAATAAAACATATATATATATATATATATATATATATATATACATATACATATATATAATGAAAATAACACCAAATGATATGAATGGGAATGCACAAATCTTTAATATAACTGTATAAGCATATCAATTATGTAGCTGTTAACTATGTTAGATATAACTAAGTTTGTGGATAGTTTTAGAAATAACACCAGCAAAAATATCATAAAAGTACAAAGCAGATATAGATACAGAAAAGAAAATTTTGTGAAATCTATCTTCTGTGAGATATCAGGTTCTGACCACGTGACCGAAAATGGAACACTGTAGGACTTCCTTTGTCTATGTTTGCCAAATCTTTTTGACAAAATTTTATGTGACAAATATTACTTCTATGGGTAATATCAGAAGAAAAATCCATTCTGAGGAAACACACACACACTCACAAACACTGCTTTCCATCAAAAATAGTTGATACTGATTCATGTATTTTTAAATTCTTCCATTTCTGTTAATCATTAATGATATTGTTGCTTAAAGACATACTGTGTCCTCACTTTGCAATTTCCTTTTCAGTTGAGTGCACAATCTATATTTTCTTTTTAATTTTTGAAGTTTATTCATTTACCAGAGATAGAGACAGTACGAGTAGGGGAAGGGCAGAGAGAGAGGGAGACATGCAGTCTGAAGCAGGCTTCAGGCTCTGAGCTGTCAGCACAGTACCCGACACAGGACTCAAACCCAGAAACCATGAGATCATGACCTGAGCCAAAATTGGACATTTAATGACTGAGCCACCCAGGTGCCCCCGTATATTTTCAAAACATGAGAATAGGAAAACATTGGTTTAATATCAATGCAAAAAATCCAAATGGTAATAGCAAATTAATATATCATAATTGGAAGTTACAAAATGTATTAAGTTACAATTTTGTTTTACCTAGTGATGCATTTTTAAAATTGTTTTACTCCTTTTAACCTAAGTTATCTCACTGTTTTGGATGGTTCAGAACAATGAGATTGATTTAAAAGGAGTGTGTGTGTGTGTGTGTGTGTGTGTGTGTGTGTGTGTGTGTATCTTTTAGTAAAGGCATTCCCTAAAAACACAACTTAAGAGGAGCTTGAGTGGTTCAGTCAGTTAAGGGTCCGACTATCCGACTGAGCTCTGACAGCTCAGAGACTGGAGCGTGCTTCAGATTCTGTGTCTCCCTCGCTGTCTGGCCACACTGCTCACAGTCTGCCTCTCAAAAATGAACAAATCTTAAAAAAATTAAAAAAAAACACAACTTAAGCCATTTTTAGATAAGACTGAGGTCTAAAAAATTAAAGATTATTATTCCAAAAGGGTAAGAATCCAAATTCTTACCCTTAATATTTCAAAGAAACATTAAGAAATTTGTAGTTATATCTAACATAAAGCTAACAGAAATCTTTAACTCCTATAAAAATTATCATAAATAGGATAAGAATTTTTCTATTCCTAGAAAAATTGATGTAGAATAGAGTTTGAATTGAAATGAGGAAAATGTAGACAAATACAGTTCTAACAGAGTTCTAAGATGTGTATGATAAAATATTCTGAGTCTAACATATTGTGTTATCATGAAAATTGAAGAATTTTTATACCCAGAGCATTCGAAACAAAAATCTAGAGGAATAGTTTTGAAATTTTAGGAATTTACCTGCCAGGATTCAACATGATGGCAAAAATAAAAATAAACATAGGATAGGTCCTTCACAATGCAATATAATGTATTATAGAGCATATGTATGATGCAGATTCATTTCCTATTTGTAAGGAACAGAACTTTTATTCAATGAAATAATTTTTAACGTCATTTTCCCCCCTGTGGTTGAAGATTGAAAATTCTTTGTGTTTTTTCAAATAAAAGAAACATGAAAATTTTCACTGTGGTAAATACATATATTTAAATATAAGCTAATAATTCATACAGCCTTCTGTTTTTAAAACATTAATAATGTTTGTTATGTCACCTATGTTTATAAACTGTAATCTATTTTATTTGAATCACCTTTAAAATGTTTCTCAGACTCTTCTTATTTATTTATTTATTTATTTATTTATTTATTTATTTATGTTTTAAGGTTTATTTATTTTTGAAAGAGACAAAGTGCGAGTCGGGGAGGGCAGAGAGAGAGAGAGAGAGAGGTAGACACAGAATTCTAAGTAGCCTCTAAGCTCCAAGCTATCACCACAGATCCTGTCGTGGGGCTCAAGCTCAATGAACCATGAGATCATGACCTGAGCTGAAGTTGAACGCCCAACTGACTGAGTCACCCAGGTGCCCCAGACTCTTCTCTTTTAAAAATGAATTTATAGGGGCGCCTGGGTGGCGCAGTCGGTTAAGCGTCCGACTTCAGCCAGGTCACGATCTCGCGGTCCGTGAGTTCGAGCCCTGCGTCGGGCTCTGGGCTGATGGCTCAGAGCCTGGAGCCTGTTTCCGATTCTGTGTCTCCCTCTCTCGCTGCCCCTCCCCCGTTCATGCTCTGTCTCTCTCTGTCCCAAAAATGAATAAACGTTGGGAAAAAAAAATTAAAAAAAAATGAATTTATAGATATAGTTTCCTCCCTTTATCATGGAAAAATCTTAGTAAGTACAAATAATTTGGTGTTCTTTTCTTTCTTAGTGATTGCATTGGGGATCTAAAATATATTCAAAATAAACAGTTTGAGAATTGAAAGGCAAGAATACATATATCATTGTATATAAAATAGACAAATGCAATATTGACAAATATGTGGTAATGCAGCAAACACACACACCCACACCCACACACACACACACACACGAGTTGAATAATATTTTACCAAGCTAAAAGTGTATTGAAATATAGAAAAGTGTTCATTCTAGGAACTTGAGGATGTTATAGGTTTTTAAAGATTCAAACACATAAATGGAAAGAATAAAAGCAATTAAACAGCAGGAAATTCAAAAGACTATAATATTGGTAATATTTAGATATTTGTTTAATCGGTAATCATAGGATATTGTCTTTTCACCACTCACATGTCCATCTAATTGAATCTATTTCCACACAATATTTTTTCATTAGTGGAATGTCCCATTTTAAGCCAAATTATATGACCCTTCTGGATCCTGTGATTAGTCTACATTTTTGGACAATCTTCACCTTCTAAGTTATGAGAGTTCTAGATATCCAAATTTATTCTTGTATTGGTATTTTTCAGTTTCACTTCAAATCAATTTATGTGTTTGTGCTTAATACATTATTGTTTCCTCTACATGTGCCAACTTCATGTCTTTCCTGTCTTTGATATCTTCCTTAAACTAGCTGTAAAACAGACTTGGAAAAAAGCTGAAAGGTTAAATAATATCTTCATATAAATTTACAAGAAAATGGCGTTTATTTTCTAAATTGGTTGCAAAGATTTTTTATAAGATCTCTTCCTTTAGAGACTCTTAGTAGCAAACTCTTCCAAAATATAAGTTCATGTTAACTGAAAAAATAAATATAAGTAAATTACACCTAAGCATTGCACATGTTATATTTGTAATTCCTTCTCTTTATTATTATTAAAGAAACTAGTAATTTTTTATCCCTCCAATCACTATGTAAAATCTTTAGAGGATTTTGTGTTAATTTTCCCTTGGAGATAATACAGACACTGTGTCATAATAAATTGATCATATAAAGCTGGATTTTAAAATATATATATTTTGGGGGCACCTTGGTGACTCAGTCAGTTAAGCAGCTTACTTTGGCTCAGGTCATGATCTTACAGTGTGTGAGTTTGAGCCCTGTGTTGGGCTCTGTACTGTCAGGTCAGAGCCTGGAACCTGCTTCACATTCTGTGTCTCCCTCTCTTTCTGTCCCTCCCCTGTTTGCTCTCTGTCTCTCTCTCTCTCTCTCTCTCAAAAATAAATAATTATTAAAAAATTGTTTAAACATATATATTTTTATTTTGTTTTGTTTTGTTTTGTTTTAATTATGCCCTGGAGTTCGACCATACTCATCTTCATCTGTGGCTTCTAATACTTGGGATGCTAATGTGAGCAGCTCCCATAGACGATGGAAATTCCTGGAATAAGACTTTTAACACTCTCTTCACACACACACACACACACACACCCCTAAGATAAAGATTGTTGTTTTTAGCAGGAAACAAGATTCTTTAGAATTCTTTTCTTTGCTTTTCATTGGGTTTAGCTCTATTAACACATTAATTTCATGTTTATAAGTCAATATTTATAATAGTTGTTAAGGTATGAACTTCATTGTTCAACCCTGGAGATTATTGGATCTATGTTTTTCATATTTTTCCCTTGAGACTGCGGGAAATCATTCTCAGAAACTAAGAACAAACAACTCTCAAATTTCATTGGCTAAAATGGGGTGTTAAGCTTCACTGAACCTAGATACACAAAATGATTTACTTATTACTCATAAAATATGAGTAAAATATTTAATTGCAATATAGATTTTATTTTATTTTTTAGCTACATTTGGTATAAATGAAATACAAAAAACTGCATTCACTTAATGTATACATTTTGATGAGTTACTACTCAGTGTGTTTAGTATATGCTGGCTGACGCAATTTGCTAGAACTTTATTCTGTTTTTTTTTTTTTTGTTGTTGTTGTTATAATTCAATTATTTCCCTTAGCTTCACTGGTAGCTTCTAATAGTTAAGGTCCTATTGTGAGCAGCTCCCACAGACAATGGAAGCTCCTAGACCATGACTTTTAACACTTCCTCTCCATTAAAAAATGTAGATTGTAATAATTACGTGATGAAATCATGGAAATATTTTTTCATTGCATAAGTACTAGCTGACAATTCTTATAGGAAAAGTTTTGTGTTTATGTAATTTTCAAATATGATTTACTCTTTCCATGCCCAGGATATTAGGATATATAGAATATTTAAAATATGACATATTTATTCAAAAGAAAGGAATTATAATTCATACTACCCATATAGAACACAGACCTCTTTGACTTTGTCTAAATTGATAGCACATTTTGTAATAGGCCAATGAAGTCTGTGACCCAGACATAAACCCTTCTGTGGAATCTTTTGAGGAAATAGCATAAAAGCATTGATCATAAAGTAGTATTATTGGTTTCATGATGTCAACAAAAACCTTATTGTATCCATCAAGTGTAGAGTCCATAATTGTATAAAATGATGGATTTACCACATCTTATAATGTATATACCAGTGTTTATTTTCAGAAAATAGGCAAATATAAACATTTTAATCAATAAAACAGTATTGAAAGAAAAATATTAACATGCCAGTATCACATTTGAACAATTATACAACATTACTTCAATCATATGCTTAAATGCATACCTGATACACATTTTTGAAATGTTATAAATTTGTTGTGTTCTATACAAGAGTTTATAGAAAGGTGAGAAAGAGGACTGAATTAGAATTATAAGGTGATAAATTTTCAAATGTCAAAAATTTGATGAAGGAATTGCATACTATTTATGAGAAGGTAGAAAGTACATTCTTCCCTGGCATTAAATGAGGACCTGAAAATATACGAAAGTTTAACAAGAAACAGTCTTAAAATATCATAGTGTGATGTCTCTTTATGGTTCTATTCAGTTTAAACCAAATTAAGAATGATGATAACAAATTCCCAAAAGTCCATAACCCCCATGCCTGGCTAAATGGCTAAACCCTGTGAAAACGCGTAACTCAGAATTTGTGCAAAATAGTGACTAAATAACATGAATAACAATATAATTCAAGATACTTACGTGTTTTAAATTTGTATATGTCACACTTAAAAGAATAAATTATTGACTGCATTATGCTTCAGAATTCTCTTAAGTAAAATTCAGAAATGAGTCCCTAAAAATTCAATACAGGGCCTTTCTGGTAATGTTCAGTGATGAAACCACCATGATTTCATTTGTTGTGAGTTAATTATTTAACTGCTTTTCCTGATTTTCTGGTTGTTTAGTTGCAGTGAATGAATTTATGGAAAGGCAACAGAAGACAGCTGGGAGCAAAGGGGAAAAGAAATAGAGATTTCAAGTAGAAGAAATAAGAGATTACATCATGTTTGGATACAGGACATTATTCAGATGACATAAATCCAGATTAGCTTTCCTCGCTTAAAGTATTAGGCAAGGATAAGGATTAACACTTATGACATCTGAATAAAGTTGGTTTCTTTAGAACACTGTTTTGGTAGTTTGAAAATGACATATTAAAGCTGCCTATAGTAAAGTATATTCTTCAGTTATTGTAAATACATTAAATAAGATTTCTTTACAAATATTTTTTTCTTAATAAATCCTTATTACTATCTTGATCCAATGAGTTCCTTTCTTTGTTGCCAACTAGTATGTAAGAAAGGAATTTACTGTGTCTTCTTTAATCTCATCCAGCACATAAAGCTAAAGATCTGAGACTTCCTCAATTAATAATAATCAAAGAAAGATGTTGCCAAACTGATTTATGATGTGAAAATTATGTCTAACAATACAGAGAAATTATAGCTGCAATATATGCTTCCGTTTCCATAGAAAAGATAAAGTCTAAATCTGTAATCTCTTGATCTTTACAACTATTTTAGCTTCTGTCAATCTTGCTTAGGAATGCACACTGACCTGATTTTAGTAGTTGATTATCTTTATTTCTAATGCTAAGGTGGATCACATATCCAAACTTGACCTAGTTACATTTGGCATAGAAGGAACTTACTATATATTGGTGTAAAATAGTTAATAAAGCCATTATGACTTTTCTTCCTGGATGTTCTATATTTTATTATCATGTGCATCTTAAAATGAGAGAATGGAGAACTTAGAAGGAGAGGGTGATGGAATTCTAGTAATGTGAATATGATTTGAATTAGCATTACAGCATGTTTTTGTTCAATTTGTAGTTGAAGAATAGAGAGAATTCTATCTTATTACTCCATAAAAGAGAAAAAATATTCAATATTTCTTCCCCACCTAATCTCTGAAGTCAGTGCATCAATTCTGTGGTGCTGAAAATTATATTTTTTTCACAGTCATTTTCTGAAGTGCAGCAGCAATAATAATGGGCCTAATTACTGAAGCAATACAAAATTATTAAGAGCTTGAACTGTGAACATGAATTGCAAGGGTTCAAATCCTACTTGGCAATCTCTTATTTGTATAATGTGGTGCAATGTACTTAGCCCCTCTATATAATAATTTTATTATCTAAATCATATATTAAGAGGTTCTTCTGCTTGTAGAATCTGAATATTTTCAATATGCAAAACAAATTCACCACATTTGGAATCACTGATATTTCATTCTCCTTGTTCCTCAATGATATTTTACTATATAACTTTTTTTTTTACTTCATTGTCTTCACTAGAATCTTTATAAATATTTAAGAAAACATTCTGTTGCATGGCTAGGCTGGTAAATGCCATTTAGGCTTTCTACCACCAGTAAATGCAACACTGTTGGAGCAGTATGGGCTATTTTCAGCTCCTCCTTTCTGGGAAACCATCCAAGAAACACAGGCAGAAAGAGTCATTTTGAGAAGACTAAAAATTTTTTTTCCCATAGAATCTGCTTCCACCTATTGTTCACACAAAGTCTTTCAAGACCACTTGTTCCATGAAGTCCTGCAATACCTTTTTCTTTCTCTATCTTTGTATTGCTTTTTAAAATATTCTGACCCATTAAAATAAAACATTGAAGACTGAGAAGAAGGTCTGTGGTAGTAGGAAATTATAAATAAATGCAGATACAAATAAGGCAATAAAAATTCATGTTTAAATAATTTCAATAATATTCTGTGGCAAATATAATTTTTAAAATATTTGGAGCATCAGTATATATAATATTTCATGATTCACTAGATTAACTTCATTATAACTTTGGTAAAAGATAAAACCAATAGGAGATAAATAGGACAAAAATAACGGTCTCATTCTTTGGGTTATGCATTGGTGCAAAACAAACCATTACACAACTTAGTGATTTCAAATAACCATTGCAAGAATTTATTTTTCTCACACTTCTGATTACATAGCAAACTACTAAAATAATCTCTTCATTAAGAAATTAAACAGCAAGTCATTTCAAGTGTTAAATTATGTTTGTGGAATTCTTTAAATAGTTTAGTCTGGAGTTCTTCAGATAGTTTAATAGGAAATATCTCTAACACCACAGAGCTATTTTTTCTGATAATAAGACCTCATTTTTCCTTTTTGAAGAACTCCAATGTTTAGTATGTAAGAAAGTATATGTTCATTCCAAATAGTAATTTATTTCTTATGACATTACTTGGATTATTTTGACATTTTCCATAATATTTTCTTCACTTCCATTTTGTAAAATATCATTTGTTCTGTTAACATGATCTAATCCTATGACCTAAATCAGTTGGCTGATAGCAAGGTATATAATGATAAAATATTTCTATGTTATTAAGGCATTTTTTTCATCTCCATATTTTATTTTAGAATATTTGAAAAATGCAATTAACTACCACACCCTTGTTAACTTCTTAGAGAAGACACCCCTTTCATAGATTTCGTGTATTTAATATTTGAAAGGATGCACGGTTATAAGATTTGGCTCTAGACTTTAGCAAAGTTGTGATTTTGGTTTGTTTTTTTCCTCATTCCTGCTTCCTTTTCAGTAGTTTTGTCAATATTTGACCCTTTCTTCATTTGAGGTATTAATGACCTTAATGCATATCCATTTCTTTTTTAGTCACAAACTTATTCAGCATTAATAAATATTGATAGACTAATTCACACTGATTATCAGTAAGTATCAGTAATATCCGGTAAGTGTATAAATAAATGAAGTAAATAGTTGATAATGTTTAATATTTTTCCTATCAGCTATCTGTGGGGCCTGCTCCATATTACATCATCCATATATAATTTTACTGATATTATATCTATATCTAGTGTTAAAATGTTGAAGGCATGCCATTTATTTTTCAGTTGCAATCATTTTCACTTTTGCAGTGTTCTTTTAATTATGGACTAAGTAATTTTTTTTAATGTCTCATAGTTTTATAAGTCATTTGATGTTTCTGTGAAACTCTTAAAAATATGTCTAACATTAAATGATGAGCTTTTGTTTTTGTTTTTGTTTTTGTCAGGTGATGTCTTAAGTAAAAGATAGGAATATATTTTGGGGTGGACAAGTAATTATTCTGAGAGCTCATAAATTATCACATATTTTGACTTAACAAATGAGCCTTCAGCCAAAGATTAAGTCACTTACTCTAAAAAGGCTAGATTTTTAGCAGAATCTGACATAAATTCTGAGAACAAACTGATGGTTGCCAGAGGAGACTGGGTGAGGGGATGGGCACAATGGGTGAAAGAGAGTGGGAGGTACAGTTATAGAATGAATAAGTCATGGTAATTAAAGTCACAGCATAGTGGTTACAGCCAATGTTATTGTAATAGAGTTGTATAATATCTGATGATAGCTAAAGTTGTGATGAGCACAGAATAACATATAAACTTGTTGAGTCATTTTGTTGTATGCATCAAACTAACATAACATTGTGTGTCAACTATAATCAAATAAAAAACAAAACAAAATAAAATAAATAAATATAGGTCAAATTATCTTCTATAAATAGGTGATTTTACCTATTTTTCACATACAGTGCAATTAACCAATGTAAACATGGGATTTCTTAGTATTAAAAATGGTATTTGTTTTTAGAAGTATTGGTGACGGGGCACCTGGGTGGCTCAGTCGGTTGAGCCTCCGTCTTCAGCTCAGGTCATGATCTCACATTTTGTGGGTTTGAGCCCAGCATCAGGCTCTGTGCTGACTGCTTGCTCAGAGCCTGGAGCCTGCTTCAGATTCTGTGTCTCTGTCTCTCTCTGCCCCTCCCCTGCTCACGCTTTGTCTCGCTCTGTTTCTCAAAAATAAATAAATGCAAAAAAAATATTTAAAAAAAAAACTATTGGTGGTAATTTTGATTAAAAAATGTTGTGTTATTATTGCATTGATTCTGATAATTAAAAGTTTAGAGAGAAGAAATATCTTGTGAAAAAATTTCCATTAAAAATTAAGTTATTTAAAAGGTGGGTATATAAATTCTCTTCTAAATGTAGGGATTGGATAAGTATATTTTTTAAAGCCTCTTCTTATATTCTAAAATTATGTCATAATAGTTAATCTTTCAAGAACAATCTACTAAAGGTTTTTTTAAAAAAAAACCTATTTGTATAAACTTCCCCCCCAAATGAGATGTTAATCTAGATGAAATTGGGGCAATTGCAACTTTAGAAATTCACCTGTTAAATTTAAGCCTGGGAAATATATATTTCTGTTTAAGATATTGCAATAAAAACAATAATTTAATACAATAAAAAATTCTTCTCCTTTGAGCATCAAGCATAGAATGTGCATGGATCTTTATTTCCTTTCACTTCATCTAGCCTTCTGTGGAATTCTATTTAAAGCCAGTGTGATCTTTATGTTCAAATCAGCCCTGCAGGGCTGCTGAACAAAATGAATAATGAGCCCAGTGGGATCTGACTAGCTATGTCTCAGTTTGTCATGCTGAAAATTAATTGAGAATAAAGAATTTGCAATAAAACTACAACTTCAGAGTGTTGGTCTCTACTGGTAGGAACTGACAAATGTAAAATAATGTGCTACGCAGGATATAAACTTAAGTTTATCTTGTATATAGCTTTTCAAAAATGATATTTATATAATTTTATAAACCCTGAAATACTAGGTAAGTGAACAAAAGGTGAGTCAATTTGTTCAGCAAAGTATAACAAGGGTAACAGTATTTTTAAAAACTATAATCCGCTAAGTACCCAAAGACTATGCATTTACTATTGCCAAAATCTGAATGGAAACTGAAAACGTAAACCATTAACTATACTCTGCCAATAGCCCAGATGGTTTCTGTCATATAAAGACAGGAAAAAAATGTGCATATTTGACTAAAATTTTGTTTTCAATTAACTGATTTATGGTGGTTGAAACAGTAATTATATGCTTGAATTTATGCAAATTTAATTTTACCCTGATTTATTCAATACTCAGTTTTGTGTATCACAGAGTTTGAAATTTTGTTTTCAATAACAATGTAATCAATTCATGGAATACAAATTATATATGCAGACCTATATACCCATAAGAAGAAAGAAAAAATAAATCTAAGATCAATCAAAAAACATTTTCATGTGGACAAGAGAAGAGGGTAGCTACTCATAAGTATTACTTTTAACTCATTTTCAAAAATTCATATATATTTGCTTTTTATTAGCACGTTTCTATTTTTGAAATGCAATATATGAATTATTATTTTAAAACATCAATAAAGTAACACACTATTAATGAAATAACAAACTGCTAATTCTTCTTTGCTATTAAAATAAGACCCACTGGGGTAATTTTCAAAATATTTAAAATGTTTCATGAGTATTCATTGTTTTAAAGGAAGCCTATGTTTGTAAACACATTTTGTGTATATTCATGCTTTAGGGAATCTCATAGAGCCATAAAATAAAATAGCATTTTTTAGAAAATTTCATATTGCTTCTAAACCTTTATTCATGTAACAGAAACATTTGCTTTGAACTATAGTTTCAGAGCACCTACTAATGTAGTCATTTTCTACCATAAATGCAACTTTCTTTCAAAGATAGAATTATATTATGGGTTATTTTCTGAAATCCATTGTTCCTTTTTCCTTTCCTTTTTGTTTTAACTTTATTTACTTATATATTTATCAACAATAGCTCTACTTTTAGGTGAGCAAAGATGCACAATGTTATTTTTTATACGTACATTTTACATATTTTTATTTTTAAAATTGAAAAATCCACCGATAAAAATTAGTTTTATATGTATCTGAAAGCAGAGTATTTCTGGTTATGTTGATAGTATAGAAAACTGCTCATGAATTCAGGATCAAATCTGTCTCATTATTTTAGGAATAAGTTGTAAATTCTAAACAAATGCCAAGATATGCTCAATTTCTGAGCAGGCCTAGAAAATATTTAAAGTCCTACAAAATAAAAAAAAATGTTGTATTACTCTACCAACTTCCTATCTGTAGTAGAAAATAATAAAAAATAATAAAATAGGTATATGAAATAGCAAAAAAAAAAACCCTATCAGTTCTCATCATGATTAATAATCTATTGTTTTATATTTCATTATGATGACCTAAGCATGTGTTTAATTAGATTATTGATCATTCAAGCTCTGTCTGCATGTCACTGGGGGAAAATATGGACCAAATGCAATATATAAGAATAGTTTTCAAGTTTAATATGTTTCCTTCACTTCCATTTAAATCTTCTTTCTTGGCCAATCCTGGAAATTGATATATTCCAATGACAAGTAGACAATAACAAGTTTGCTAGAGTTTCCTGTTCCTTTATAGCACGTAGTTGCAATATATATTAATTTCGATAATCTTCATTGTAGTAATATAATATGAGTGTTTAGGCTAATAGCATCTATAAAATGCCTAAATGGTCATTGTGAAATGTTTTTTCTAAATCAGCACATTTATAATTTATTTATTGATAACTACTAAGTAATAGATAACATATTTGTTGTTATAAATATAGAAGATTCAAGAAAGGGGTATATTTCTGGATTGTCAGAGGAAGGACCTACAAAAATGGTATCCTTCACGAAAGCATTAAGAACCAATAATGTCGAAACCAATTCTTCCAGAATACTATTAATCAAATGCTTACAACAATCTGAGTAACATTCATTCAAGAAAATGCTTGAACCTGAATAATAACGGCAATCTTAGTAATCTTCAATAATTACAACAAGACTTATGATATTTTAACTTGCTCTCTCTCCATCCCACTTTCACCAGGAGCTCCATGGTATCCTTAAAAATCAGCAACCTAGGTCTCTGGAGAAGCCAAAAGGGGTTTGGAAATTTCCCCTAATGATCCACATAATATTTTCTCTATTTCCTTAAAAATTCCCTGGAATAACCCAATTAACAGAACTTGTTCTTTACTAAACCTGACTTAAATTCTATTTAGTGGGAAAAAAAAAACCCTATATGAGAGAATTTTTATGAAACAATCGGCAGCTATCAATAAACACTGCAGCTGTCTGAAGCAGTATTACCAGTTGTAGTGCTCAAGAGACTAGCCTAAATCAAATAAACAGAGAGGTAAAAAAGAAAAGAAAAACTGGAGAATGTTATGCCCACATGGAGCTTTGAAAGCTCTGACAGATTTCTGGGAATACAGAAAGCCATGCGCATGTGCTTGGTTGTGTGCGTATCTGGAAAAACCTGAGAAGGCACTACTCTCTCATTTCTGACAGATTTGGAGGTGTTGTACAAGCAGAAGGAAAAGGGGTAAGGCAGACATGGAAAATTCCAGAGCACTAAAGTGTGCCTCAATACCCAGAGCCTCTTGGCAAAGGTGGGAGACTTATTAATTGAAAGCATTCAAGGGAATCTCAGACTAACCAACTTCAGAGAGACTGTACTAACTACACATAAAAAAGAATATGAACCTTACTGAATTAATCTTGCAAAGTCAGTAAACAAGCAAAGAGCAGTAGCAGCAGTAACAACCATAACAACAGAAACAATAACAAACCACAAGCCTTGAAGGAAATCTGATTTCCAGAGTGGTCTAATTCAATTTTAAAATGGAAAAGAATAATTTTATGACACCAAATGAGATAATTTAGATTTAATAAACACATTCTGAGAAAGACAAACACTTCTGAATTGGTCTCAAAAAGAAAAAAAAAATTGGATAGACTTATAACTAGTAGAGATTAAATTCATAATTTTTAAACTTCTCAAAAGACAATCCCAGGGTTATATTGATTCTTTGGTAAATTCTACAGGATGTTTTAAAATAAAATACTGTCAGTCCTTCACAAAATTTTCCAAAAAAAATGGAACAAAAGAGAATATTTCCTTATGCAGCCTATGAGGCCAACATTACCCCAATACCAAAGCCAAAGACATTACAAGAAAGCTGAAAAAAATACCACTTAAAAGTAGATTGTTTATATATACCATGACCAAATTTTATCTATATCAAGATTGCAAGATTAATTTAACACATGAAAATCAATGTAATATGCCTTATAAATATATTAAAGGTAACTATAAGATCATCTCAATGCATACAGGAAAAAAACGTTTGACAATATCAAAAAAATTTAATGAAAAATGAATTCAAGAAACTTGAAATGTAAGGGGCTTCCATCAACCTGATAAAGGATATCTACTCAAAATTAACAGTTCATGTTATACTTAATGATGACAACTAAAGGCTCTCCCACTAATTCCAGGAATAAGCCAAAGATGTCTACTCTTTCCTTTCAACATTGTACTGAAGGTACTAGTCAGAGCAATTAGGCAAAATAAAGGAAAGGAAAATTTATTTCCATCTAAAACAGAAAGGAAGAAGTACATCTGTCTCTATTCGCTTTTTTTTTTTTAATGTTTATTTACTTTTGAGAGAGAGAGAGAAAGAGAGAGAGCGCGCACATGCACAAGTGGGGGAGGGGCAAAGAAAGAGGGAGACAGATTCTGAAGCAGGCTCCAGGCTTTGAGCTGTCAGCACAGAGCCCGATGGGGGGCTTGAACCCACAAACCACAAGACCATGACCTAAGCTGATGTCGGACACTTAACTGACTGAACCATCCAGGCACCCCATCTATCTCTATTTTCAGGTGATATAATCATGTATATAGAAAATTCTAAGGAATCCACAGGAAAACTTTTATAATTAGGGAACAAGTTTGCCAAGGTTAGTCACAATATCAAAATATAAATATCAATTCTTTTTCTATATATTGGCAGTGAACATTTTGAAAATAAAATTAATAAAACATTTCCATTTGTAATAGCAGTAAACATATTAAAATACTAAGAATAAATTTAACAAAAGAATAAATTTGACAAAAGGTGTATTTGATTTCTGCACTGAAAACTCCAAATCATTGCTGTAAGAAATTACAGACCTAAATAAATGAAGAAAGAGCCATGTTCACAGATTTAAAGACTTAATATTGCTAAGACTGTAATGTCTTAAATGAACTTATAGAACCAATATAACTATCAAAAACTCAGCAGCGTATTTTGCAGAAATTGTCAAGCTGATTCTAAAATCTGTATGTAAATATAGGGGACCTAAAATAGACAATCTTAATAAAAAGAATCTTAATGAAAAAAACAAAGATGGAGGTCCTGTACTTGGTGACTTTAAAATATTTTACAAAGCTACAGAAATTAGGAAGTGTGTAGTACTGGCATACAAATTGACATATAAATCAATGGAATAGAATGGATAATCCAAAAACCATCACATTTATAGTAAATTGATTACATCAAAGATGGCACCATAACTCGTTGGGGAAAGTGCAGTTGACATGTGAAAAACCCAGTTTGAACTGTGTGGGTCCACCCACAGGCAAAAATAGCTCAATAACTAAATTTTGGGAAAGTTAAAAGTTATAGGCAGGTTTTTGCACAGGGGGTAGGATCAATGTCCCTAACTCCTGCATTGTTCAAGGGTCACTGTATAGTCCTTTTAACAAATATCTTTGACCAATTTGATATCTACATGCAAAAGAATGAAATTTAGTTCTTGCCTTATGACATATACTAAAATTATTGTAAAATGGAACATAGGCCTTAATGTAAGAGCTAAACTTTAAAACTCCTAGAAGAAAATATGGAAATGAATCTTTGTGATCTTATGCTATATGATTTTTTAAAAATATAACACCAAAAGCACAAGTGAGAATGTATATAAAATAGATCAATTAAAGTCCTCAAACTTAAAATATTTTGTGTTTTAAAGGTCACATCAAGAAAAAATGAAAGGACAAACTACAGAATGGGAGAAAATATTTTAAGACCTATGTCTGATAAGGTACTTATATTCAGAATATATGAAAAACTCCTACATCTCAACAATAAAAAGAAAAAGAATTAAATGCTCAAGGGATTTGAATACTTGTATGCTACTGGTGGAAATGTAAAATAATGAAGTCCTTTAGAAAACAGTTCAGTGATTCACTAAAAGGTTAAATATGCTACCATATGACCCAACAATTCTACTATAAAGGATATACCTGAGATACCTGAAAATACATATTAACACAAAAGCTTGTACATAAATATTTACAGTGGCATTATTTATAATATTCCCAAAGTGGCAAAAAACCAAATGTCCATCAACTGGTAAATGGATAAATAAAATGTGGTATGTCCATACACTGGGATAATATTCATCAATTAAAAGAGATATGAGGTGCTAATGAACTTCAAGAATTCAAAGGATTCTTGAAAATGTTATGGTAAGTGAAAGAATCCAGTCATCAAAATACATATCATATGATCCTATTTATATTAAATTTCCAGATTAAGCAAATCCATAAAGATAGAGAGTACACTAATGATTGCCAAGGTTTTCAGATAGAGAGGAATTGAGAGTTGCTACTAATGGGTACAGGCTTCTTTTTGGAATGATGAAAGTGTTCTAAAATTCAATATTGGTGATGGATATCCAACTATGCTAATATAATAGAAACCACTGAACTATGCACCATCTAATTTTGTAGATATAAATCAAGGTGCAAGTAAACACAAATAAGTAACATTTCAGACTTTTTTCAGAATTATTTTTTCAGAATTATTTCAGATTTATTACAATTCAGTAATATTAAGGTAAATATTCCCCAACTGTAAAGTTTTAGCAGCTTTGTACTTTTAGTGCCAGATAGTGATTCATTTTTTAGACTTTCAGTTATCAATATTAAAAATGAAATGTTAAACACCAAAAACATAAAAAGTATATACAACTCAGAAGTCAGATGGAGGAAGATTAAAAGTATAGGGGCACTTGGGTGACTCAGTTGGTTAAGTGTCCAACTGTTGATTTCAGCTCAGGTCATGATCAAGGTTCATGGGATTGAACCCCATGTCAGAATCTGTGCTGACAGTGTGGAGCCTGCTTCTCACCCTCTCCCGCTCCCTGCTTATACTCTCCTTCTCTCTCTTAAAATAAATAATATTTTTTAAAAGCATAAAATATTACTGCAGAAATAAATGCAACTACATTAGTGGTCTCAGTATGTATAAATACATTAAAATTGCCAGTTATATTATAAAGACTGCGAAACAGACCAAACAACAACAAAACTATCTATAAACTATTCCCAGTGGCATACCGAAAAATAAAGAATAGAAATGATAAAAGTTTAAAAGATGGAAAAACTGGTATTAAGTAGAATTTTATTAAAAAATAGATGTAGTTGAATTAATATTAAACCAATAGATCCTTTTAAAAAGGAGTACTAGGGGAACTGTTAGTTACCACACGAAGACAAAATGAGTTACTCATTAGTAGGCTAGAACTATTACAAACTTGTATCACATAACTACATAGTCCCAGAAATTAAAGGAAAAAACATAACATAACTAAAGATAGATGTTGACAAATTCATATTAGAACTATACCAATCTCAGTAATGAATAAATTATCAAAAATCAATTAATATATTGTCCTATATTTATTTAATGAATATGTGTAATACATTTTGGTCAAAGTTAGCAAACATTCTTTTCAAAAACTAATGTAACAGTTATGAAAAGATACCTTTTACCCAGCCACAGAGCAATTCTCAAATTTCCAACAGCAAAAATAATTGTATTACTAAAGATGGTTTTCCTAATTATAAATAAATAAATTAAAAATCAAAACCATGAAAATGCCCATCAAAATAGTAGCTTTAAAATAAAAAATAAAGTTATAAATAAGTTTTGTAAAAAGAGGAAATCCATTAATTTATATAATGTTCAAAATCTTGTAGGCTTATTTTAACTTTTTTTATTAGTTTTCTTTATTTTTGAGAGGCAGAGAAAGACAGAGTGTGTGGGGGGGAGGGGCAGAGGGAGAGGGAGATACAGAATCCTAAGCAGGCTCCAGGCTCTGAGCTGTCAGCACAGAGCCCAATGTGGGGCCCAAACTCACGAACTGTGAGATCATGACCTGAGCCAAAGTCGGAGCCTCAACCGACTGAGCCACCCAGGCGCCTCGTGTGGGCTTATTATTAAAAGTATGAATTACTGTTAAAGTCTTTCAAATTTACTACCATACTTGATCTCCATTTGATCTTCATAACCTTGTGAACTACATTAGAATTACATTGATCTACACACAATACAAAGTAACAAGAAAAATTTAAAACCGTGTAGACAACATGAATTTAAATAATCCTGAATGTTTAATAAAAATATTTAATTAGAGTTGAGGAAAAAGCAAGTACTATGTTTAGTGACTGGACAGAGATGGACACACAGAAACATTTTCTCCATTCCTGAGTGCTAATTGTGTGTCTGGCACTATTATAACTGTTTTACCTTCATTATCACATTTGGTATTCATAAGCTACATCATGATATTTTTGGCTGTTGACAATAGCAAAAATGAAAAACAAAACAAAACAAACCTCACATTGGCTTAAACAAGAAAAATGATTTCCTCACAAGCATGAAAACCCTGAGATTGCAGAATTGGCTTAATCCAGTCTCTCAGCTCTGTTTACAGATAAATGTATTTTGTCCTTTTTTTTAATATATATGTTATATATGTCATATATTATATATATATGTGTGTGTTATATGTTATATATGTTATATATATAACATTTATATGGTATATATGTTATATAATATATATATATATAATATATATATATACACACACGTTTATATATATGTTAGCTTGAGATGAAACTATGTGCAGCTTGACCCCAGCATCAATCTCCTGACAAAATGAAAAGGAGGAAAGAGAAATTTCCTTGTAGACCTCTACAAGTGGTAGAAGGGAGTTTCTATCTTTTTTTCTTTTCCTTCTCCCCTTCCTTCCTTCCCCCTTCCTTCCCTTCCTTCCTTCCTTCCTTCCTTCCTTCCTTCCTTCCTTCCTTCCTTCCTTTCTAGAGAAAGAGAGAAAGCAAGGGAGGGGCAGAGAGAGAGGGAGACAGGATCTGAAGTGGACTCTGCCCTGACTGCAGGGAGCCCAATGTGGGGCTCAAACTTATCAACCATGAGATCATGGCCTGAGCTCAAGTCAGACTCTTAACTAGTTGAGCCACCCAGGCACCCCTAGGAGGCACTTTCTTACTCTGGAACATCCAGCAGTCTCATCAGGACAACTTGGTCCAAACTTTCAGCAAGGGAAATGAGAGTATCTCCTAAAACCAAATCAATTATCTATCCCCTCCAGGTGGGAATGAGCAAATTCCCCTGATTGGCCACAGTACCAAGGACCCAAACTAAAATTTGGTTAGAAAAGTGGTAAGAATGACTGGATGCTGTATAATCATTTAAAACTACCCTCTACGGGGATTTTTTGTTATTATATTTATATTATGATATTATATTATTAGTCTTACTATCTCATTTTCCTTTATTGCTGAGACTCAGTTTTCAAACCCAGACTGTCCACACTAAAACTTTTTCTTCACCATATAAATGCGTAATACTTTCTAATTACCAGTCTTTCCTTATAGGAGGATTGATGAATTCTCATAGATAAGTAAAGGCTAATGTTGATGTTTTATTCTTCATAATTTCTTTTGTCTCTGGTTTATCCCTAGGATTCAGACTGTCTCTGAATATCCGTAGTTATCAGAAAACACTGTATCTCAAACAGAAACTTAGAATTTTTACTACGAAAAGGTTTGTGCCACAGCTGCTCTTCTGAGACCATGACAGAGCTTCAGCTTTTTGCTTAGTTGCTTGTTCCCAGTATAATAATATGCCATGTTCAGTTTCCCTTGGGATTTCTTTTTTACCATCTCTTTGGCAACTTCTAACAAGTTTCTCTGTGATATTTTATTACCTTCATCAGTAAAGCAACATGGCTTTCTTGCTCATACACAGCCGACCTACAGTCATATTGCTATTGACTGAATGTTTTTGTCCCTCCAAAATTATGTTGAAATCCTAATGTCCAACGTGATGGTATTAGGAAGTGGGGCTTTGTGGGAGTGATTTAGTCACAGGGAGGAACCTTCAAGAATGGATCAATGCCCTTAAAGAGAGCTCCCTTGCCCCTTCTGCTATACTATAGGAAGTATGACACCCTGCAGATGGTCCTCATCTAAGCATGTGGCAACAACTTCAGACTCTAGAACTGTGAAAAATAAATTTATGTTGTGAATAAGATATTCAGTCCATGGAATTTTTTTATAGCCACCTAAACGAACTAAGATACAGTTGGTAATACAGTCAGAGATCTCATGAGTGATTCTATTGCTTCTCAAATGACCCCTGTTGCTCCCCTAAGCACAGAGTAATAGGTCTGGAGGACAATTCATTTTATGTATCTATTCAGTCTTTTTAATACCTTTTGATATTAACTATTTTTATTATTAATACCTTCTTGAAAAACCAGGATCTCCCTCAGTATATGGAATCCAGGTCTGAGAACTGGGCCTCATCTAGAAATTGGACAATAAAGCTACTTTTTCTTGGAGTAGCTTCTTTCAGCCTCCTCCTCATCTAGTGTTGATTTTGTTTTGATTGTGTAAATTAAGTAATTTTCATGTTTTGGTAGTTCAGACTCCTCTTAGATGCTAGGGTAAACTTGCTGCTCATTACAATAACTACAGACATCTTAATTTTGATTTTTAAATACTACCTGTCTTCTGTGTTTTATAATTCTATTACTGTGTTATATAATTTTAATACTAAAAGGGTACTCGGTACCACAGCACCTGTTGCCATCAGTCCTTACCTATAAAAGGCAGCTATTACTTAACTTCTCAGAGATTATGGTGACCCTCCTACTGGTGCATCCCATGATGTTTTGGTAAATGTATCTTTCCACAGAATACAGTCAGCATATGGGTTTTCTGAATATAGTATATCATTCTATTATGTCCATTTCTCCAAGCCTTATGATCACTTCCTTCAATCTTTTCCAAGGATATTGTTATATTTATACTTCAGTTTGTGTATACCTCAGTTTGTGGGCTTTTCCAACCTTCCAAAAGCCACTTGGTAGTTTAGCACTATCTCTCAGGATCTTGCCAGCTTTTATAATGATTCAAAGGAGAATACTCCCATATAGATAGACTCTCTTGGTCAAATTTATCATCTGTTCTCCTTGAGTGTGAGTCCTTAATATCCAGCCCCATCATATATCCTCTTGACTCTTTGCAAGTTTGTATGTTTCCTCAGTCATGCAGGACAGGACCTTTGGAATATACTTACTTCCTCTTTTAGTAGGCCAAATACTTCCCAAACAGTATTATGTTGTGATATAATTTATTGTCCAGCAGAAACGATAAAGGAGTTCTGAAGGAGGTTGAGTGCTGCCTTGAATGTAAAGACCTCTACATTACTTTTAAACATAAAGGGACAGGATGTTTCTAAATTCTGATAGGAAGGAATAGACACTGGTGCAAATCCAGAGAGGGCACCAGGAGTTACCAAATCCCCCATCCCAAATCTCAGGGTTCCACTCTTTCTCAATCATGTCACTGATGTTTGTGTTTCAGACTTGCTGGAGTTAAAAAAGCAATCTTTGGGGGCTCCTGGGTGGCTCAATTGGTTAAGCATCTGACTTCGGCTCAGGTCATGATTTTATGGTTTGTGGGTTCAAGCTCCACCTCTGGCTGTGTGCTGACAGCTCAGAGACTAAAGCCTGCTTCAGATTCTGTGTCTCCCTCTCTCTCTCTGCCCCTCCCTTGCTTGTGGTCTGTTTCTGTCTCTCTCTGTCCTTCCCTCTGTCTCTCTCTCAAAAATAGATTAAAAAAATTTAAAAAGCAACTTTTTTAAAGTTTGGCCAACCTTATAATTAAATCATGGAAGTGATTCTCAATGCTTTTGTCCTTCAGAATATTGCTATATTGTCATGGAGGCTCAATGGCTTTCTCTATCACTTTCAGTTTGTGACCAGTTTGTGAGTAGTCATCCTTAGACTTTATTTTTCTTGTAAAAGTTTTAACAATTGAACCAGGACAGCATTCCAGATGCAGTAAGTACACCAATGGCCATTATAGGACCCACAGTGCCATGCAACCAATTATGCAGCTGTAAGATTATGTTTAAAAATTTTTTAACATTTATTCATTTTTAAGAGACAGAGAGAACACAGCGTGAGCAGGGGAGGGGCAGAGAGAGAGGGAGACAGAATCCAAAGCAGGCTCTGGGCTCTGAGCTGTCAGAACAGAGCCTGACATGGGGCTTGAACTCACTGGCTGTGAAATCATGACCTGAGCCGAAGTCAGACACTCAACCTACTGAGCCACCCAGGTGCCCCTGTAAGATTACATTTTAGAGGTGACATCTAAGATGACTCATGGTATCTACTGTCATAAGTTAGGGTCTCAGAAAACACACTATAAGGAAGATATTTGCAGGCATGGGGTTATTAGGGGAATATTCCAAGAAACTACATGTGTGAAGGTTATTGTGATTGAAGCAAGAGGGCTCAGCTTTTATCACTGGATATAGGCTGCCTGTAAGAGCAATTCACTTGCAAGCTGTCAGTAGTTAACACTCCAAACAGCTGGGAAAATAAGAAGGCATCTGGGCAGCCCACCACTATGCTTCCTTTTACACATAAAGGTACTTTTTTTTTTTTAAAGAATATCAGTAAGTTCTCTTAGTCTTCTTATCTCTAGGCCAAATACCGAAGTCTTTTAAACTATATTATAAGTTGTTTCAGGACAGAAAGCATTTATATTTGTTTGCTCATCACAGTTTTGAACATGGTATGTGTCCAAAACCTATTTTTATTTTGTTAAAGAATTCACAAATATTGTGACTCTTTTCACTCAAGTGTTCTCTCTGACATTCCTATATGTAAAATTCTTGACCATCTTTCACATTCTTGTAAATAACACTCACTGGTCATTCTTTCCTAATTGACATCTATTTTTTGTTTGATACAGCATAACATGCTTCTTGTGTGACTGTTAATGTACTGTCTTATTATCAGTTAAAGTTGTCATTATTTGTACATATACTTGAGATATAAAATACTGTATAGTTTGTGTAAAAAACACGTGTTTACTGTAATTTAAGCAATGCATAAAACCACAAAGAATGAAAGAAAAAATAAATCTTACTACTCAGAATTAACAATCTTAAACATTAAATGAACATACAATTAGAATATGTATGTTTAAAATATTGAATGCATTGGGGCACCTGGGTGACTCAGTAGGTTAAGTGTCCAACTTCACCTCAGGTCATAATCTCACAGTTCATGAGTTCAAGCCCCGCATAGGGCTCTGTGCTGATAGCTCAGAGCCTGAAGCCTGATCCTGAAGGGAGGATTCTGTGCCTCCCTCTTTCTCTGGCTCTCCCCCGCTGGCGTTCTGTCTCTCTCTCTCAAACCAAAAAAAAAAAAAAAAAAAAAAAAGTTAAAAAAAATTTTTTAAAAAAGATACATTTTTAAAACTTTTACATTAAGGAAAAAATATATAAAATGAAGTACAAAATCTTAAGCATACAGAAAAGTGAACTTCTTTGTCAGTATACTCCCATGTAACCATGCCCTAGATCAAGAGATAAAGCAAGAAATACTTTGTATAATGTGATTTAGGACAAATATTACTTAAATTCAGTGAAAAGAAATTGATGGAATAACATTGAAAAATATAGTAAATTTTTTAAAAATCTATTTTAAAGACTAAAAAATCTTTAAAAATTCATTCTAGTATTAAGAATAGAGATAACAAAACAGTCAGGATTAGAGTAATTATATTTCATAAATTATGTTCCAGTATTAGATGAATTCAAATACAAACATTATATAAAAGATGAGGACATTAAAACTTTCACCTGTCTCCCTAATTCTCCTGATTATCCTCTTCAATGTTGTTAGTTATATAGTAAATATTATACCATAAAATTTATAACATTTACATCTTGTATTATCATCATAAACCCAGAATTGTTCAAAAATACTTCTCTACATTAATGACATTGTTTTATAACATATAATTTTTTTCTAAGAGGTTCTATGAGCGATGTTCTCCTAAATTTAATCAAGGTTCTATTATGTTTGTCTCTTTACATTGCTTGATATTCTGGAGGGTTTATATTATGCTTTCATATCACACATTCTTTACCTTAGGATTTTGTAAGCATTGTCCAATGCTTTTTAGCACTGAAGTGACTTTCAAGAAATTTCAAGACATTTTCCTGAAAATGAAACTTTTCAAGAATGCAATGAAATATAATGACTTTCCTTTTTATACTACATGTAAAATTTTTCCTGGATGACTAAATAATATTTTCTTCATTCTTCAGTTCTAATAATTTATGTAGGCATGCCATGTGGTAGAACATTCTATGTCTAATATGTATTTTTATGATACTTATCAATAGGACATTCATACTTCTTCCTGAATACCTTAATCTCACTACTTTATTATTATCTTATATATATTCATGCACACAATTTATAGATTTATTACAAACTTTATTTCCAGATCGTGTTCCTGCATCGTAGCTTTGGAAATGATTTCTGTTCTATTTATCAAGTTGTCTAATTTGGTTATACCAATTATTCTTACCATTTTTTATATTTTCCCTTCACATGTATTATCTTCTTCCTGATATTACTTAGCATTTTATGTCTATTTATTATCACGCTTTCATTAAAAGGGTCCATAAAAACTCAACTGAATACAATAGTACATGTTTATTTTAGCTCATACTTCTGTGAGTTGGCTAGTGATTGGTGATCTGAGTTGAGTGATCTTATCTTCCTCCTGAGATTACTGGAGCATGAGACATGTTCTTCTCATGGTGAGAGAAGAAGCCCAAGGAGGTAAGTGGAAACATGGAAGACACCTTAAAATCTAGGTTTAAATCTGCCTAGGAGTCAAGGAGTAGGAAAACAATCTTGGCATCTTTAGTGGGAGAAATTGCAAATTAAAGAGTAAATACAGGACAAAGAGATCTGACCAATGTTGCAATCTATCATGGAATATTTTCACCTATATTTCCTGTGATTTCCTTATGTTCCTTTTCTGTTAGTAATTCCACTTCTATTCCTTTCTGATTTCTACTAATTGATTCATCCTTAGTAATATTAATTTCCTCTGCTTTGGGTGTTTTCATTTAATTTTATTTTCATCTTTTCTGAATTCTTATATTGATAAATCCATGTCCTTAAATTGTTTTCCACCTTGAAAGTCATGTGGATAGTTTCCTCCTATTACTTTAATTTTGCTGGGTGTGGGATAGGTGGAAAGAGGCTTCATCTAACGCTTTGTGTAAGACGATAATGTCTAGTAATGTCCATATTTGGACAATGATCTCTACCAGTATTCCTTCTGCCTTCTTAGGGTCTGTATGTCAGTCTCTCAGCCTTTTAACCACACACTCAACTTATAACATGAAATAGGTGTGTATTCATAGACGTACACACAAAATATTCATAGATTTTCCCAAGAATAGCAGTACTTTTATGATGTCTAATTAAAACTCAAAGTAGTCTTTCCGATTTTCCATGCATTTAAATCTTTATTTACACACTAGAAAAATGATATTGACTAGAATCTTATGAATTATATATAGAAGATATCTTTTTATGTGTGTGTGTATTGTGTATTTATATGTGTGTCTCAGGCATAAGTAATATATTTGATAATAATTTTCTGGTTTATAACAGCAATGCCATAAAGTTCCTAAACCCTTAACAGAAATCAGCAGTAGCCTAATCCTAATTTACATTTATTTTCCATTTACTTATTGCATTATTTTGCAGTTAAGTATTATTATCATTTTTGTGCATCTACTTTTGTTAATTCAATTTAGTTAACATGTAGTATAATAATGGTTTCAGGAGTAGAATTTAGTTATTCATCACTTACATATAATACCTAGTGCTCATCTTAGCAAGTGATCATTCTTGCATTATTATAGATTTCTTTAAGCTTTCCAATAGTTTGTGTCTAATTTGAATAGAACTTAATATCAATGTCATATTCAATTACTGAATCAGACAAGTATTAGAATAATTTTATTCTTTCTAAATTATGTATTAATATTTTATTCATTTACTTAAAATCATGCTGTCATTGAAAAATCCTAAAATTTATGATCATATCTAACATCCTAAACAATTGGGTCAGAAAATAAAGAGACAGGGATTATCTTGTGGGTAGACATGGGAAAATCTGACATACAACAAATATTCTTACCTATATCCTAAAAGAAATAAGACAGTGTTTGAAGCTCCCAGTGTAAGCTTTCAGCATCAAAGACTGTCATGTTAATCCATTTTTTTACTTTTATAGCATTTCAAAGAAGAAAAAAATATTTTCAAATCATTCAAACTTTATTCTGTTTCAATCATAATTAATACAACACATTTAGTGTAATGATCATTACATATGTATGTATAAATCTATCATCTATCTATCTATCTGTGTACCTATCTACCTACCTACCTACCTATATACCTATCTGAATTTGACATAATTAGAAGCAACTATCAGATACTGTAAATAGACTTAAAGATAAAATGAATAGAATTCAAATAAGGGGTTCCTATCACTAACATAAAATAGGTGTTTCAACAAAATTAAAATCAGTATTATTGACTTATTCTTACTTGTGTTTATTGGGTTTTTTGGATACATGAATTAATTCATTTTTATTTTTAAAAAGAGATTATTTTAATGGTTAAAAAAACAGAAAAATGTACCAACTTCTATTCTTTTTTAAGGTTATGCTTTCTGGTGCTATATTAATGTTAGAACGCATGGTAATAAGGTATAGTATAAACCATAATAGGGACAACATTAAAGAGAAAATGAACAATATATAATTCTTAAAATGATCAAGTCCACAGTACACATACAATATTTCAAAACTAGCCATCAAACTTATAAATCAAACTATATAAGAAAACCAACAAACTATATAAATCGAATATACAGGAAGACATTCCTATCCATAAAGCTTTCCTAATAGAATCCATACATTTCAAGATCTCACAGTGAAGAATATAGTAGTGGGTGTGTTCTGGATGTTAAGTTCTATGGAGGAGACTCCAGAACTTCAAATCCAGGCCCCACCAATCATCTAATTATGCATGTGAACTTGAGTAATTTTCTAATACTCTCTACTCTCCAGTTTCTTTATCTGTTAAAAGGGTTAAGAGCACATGGGTGGCTCAGCTAGTTAAGCATCTCACTCTAGATTTCAGCTCAGGTGATGATCTCTTTGTTCATGGGTTCAAGCCCTGCATCAGGCTCCATGTTGGCAGTGTGGAGCTTGCTTGGGATTCTCTCTCTCTGTCTCTCTCTCTCTCTGTCTCTCTGTCTCTGTCTCTCTCTGTCTCTCTCTCTCTCTCTCCCTCTCTCTCAAAGCAAATAAATAAAACTTGAAACATTTAGGGGCACCTGGGTGGCTCAGTCAGTTAGGTGTCTGGCTTTGGCTCAGGTCATGATCTCACATTCTGTGGGTTTGAGCCCCACGTCGGGCTCTGTGCTGACCCCTCAGACCCTGGAGCCTGCTTTGGATTCTGTGTCTCCCTCTCCCTCTGCACCTCCCCTGATCTCTCTCTCTCTCTCTCTCATTAAAAAAACAATGTTGAAACTGTAATTTATAAAAAACTTTTCAAGTAGACAGTTTTGAATTTAAAATAGAAGGAAGAAAATTTGTATCCTTGTTATAAAAGAGAAATGTGACATTAATGAGAATAAGGAAACTATATACAAATATTATGTTCTAATTTTTGAATCTAAAAAGGACCATGAAATATAAACAATGAAGAACAGCAGCTGAATCTCAAATTATTTGGTTTATTCTCCTCCGAATTTCCATAAAGAACCAGTGGGATGCAGACTAGGACAAGTCTATCCATAATGATATCAGTGCTCAGACATATTTATAGACCAGTGGGATGAGGCATATAAAATCAAATCCTTTATTTTGTACACATTTAATTCCTATGGGCAAAGCAAATAAATAATTTATTACTTACTAATTTACTCTTTGTGCATACACAATAATAATAAATGTCATGTTACTCGCTAAATATCCCCCTCCTTGCTTTTACATCTCATTCCCTCACACCTACCTAAGGAAATTGTTGCATTGATTCTCTCTTTCCACCACTACCAATTCTCTTTTGTGTTATTCAAATCAGTGTATAAATAAATTCTTTCTTTTATATTAAAAATTCCCCTTTGATCCCATTTCCCCTCTAACTTCTGCTCCATTTATTTACTCTTTACAGGAAAGGTTCTTGAAAGTGTAGATAATTGTTAGCTTCATAATGACCCCTTGCACTAGTTTTAGTCCACAAACTCCGCTAAAACTCCTTTCAAAGTCACCAATGACCTTCATGTTGTCAATTCCAACAATCAAATTGCAGTAATCTCACTTTGGCTATTTTGGAGCATTTCATAGAGTATATTACTCTATTTTTTTTCTTGAGATCCTTTCTTCACCTATACTGTTGAACACAACTCTTATCACTAAACTTGGGAGTGTCAGTCCTTTCACATGATTATTTTGTATTATCTATTGTCACTCTCTAAGGCATCTCACATAGTCTAACAATTTACTCACCTTCTAAATGCTAATTCCTGGATTTATATTTTATGTAGTTCTCTCCTGACCTTGAGTTCCAAATATCTTATACAAATTTGACTTTTCTACTTGTGTATCTGATAGTAATTGCAAACTTTGCACATGAAAAATGAAGTTCTTAACTCCATATCTATTTGTCCTGAAGTCTCTCTCATTTCAGTAAATGCAAATTTTATTTTTTCATTTACTCAGCAATAAATCCTTATAGATTCCAGTGCTCCTTTTTCTTTCTTTTTTTCCCCTCCTTTCTCAACTCCATGTATGGTCTTTCAGCAAATGATATTAGCTTTGCCATGATAGCACATATCACCACTCCCAGTCACCACCCTTGTCTCAGACCCAACCATCTCTCCCCGTAGAATATGATCACATCCTCCTTTACATTTTAATAGCCTCTCTATGGGTACTGTCTTAAGAGGCTAAACAAATGTCCTTGTGTCCTTCTGACCAAGTGATTCTGGTAAAAGATTTTAGTCACATCATGTCTCTGTTGAACACCTGCTTGCAATAGTTTCACTTCTTGCTCAGAATGAATCTCAAAGCCTTTAGTGAATGAGTTACATGGCCCTGCCAAAACAGATTCTCCATCAATTGTTTCATGACATTTCCTACTTGGTCTCACATTTTCTTTTCCACACTCCACTCCAGTCATATTGAACTCACTGCTGTCCCTTACATATGCCAAACAAAGTCCCATATGCAGACATTTGAACAGGTGTTTCTACTGAATGCTTTCACCTTGACACCTCCATAATCATTTCGTTCATTTACCTTCCCCCTCCTTCTATAAATGTCTTTTTAATGAGGTAAGATCAATGCATCCACTAGCCCAATAGGTACAGTACTTGGAGCACACAATACATTTAAGGTCTGAAAAATATATTTTTTATTATTTGTTTATTTATTTATTTAGAGAGACAGAAAGAGAGTGCATGCTTGAGAGCAGAAGGGAAGGGAGAGAGAATCCTAAGCAGCCCGCTGGGTGGTGGGGGGGAGGGAAGAGGGTAGATCTCACCACCATGAGATCATGACCTGAGCCAAAATCAAGAGTTGGATATTCAACTGACTGAGCCACCTAGGCACCCTGAGAATAATCTACTTCTTAAATGCTTTCCAATATATATTATCTTCTTCCCACTTGACAAAAATGTGCAATCTTCCTGACACTATTTCTTTTACAGCATGATCACTGTTTGCAAGTATTTTTATTTCTATAAAAAGGAATGGGTATTTCAGAAATATACATCTTGATGAGAATTTAATTAGAAACTAAAGGTTTTACCACTAAATTTAATTGTTGTATTGTGTCAGCAGCAATGTTTCTGTAAAGCACTAACTATAAATCCAATGTTGTTGATGTTGCATAAACAAAAATTTTCTGCACTGAATTTTGGTTGTTTATCATTGGTTTGGTTTCTTGCTACATGAAAAATATATTCCAACTAAGTTTCAAATATCTGCTGAGTAGAATGTGAACCACAGAACCACAGAATGTGTTTTTTATAATTAAAAAAATGTGCCCCAATTTCAATTGAAGGAATGCGTTTTGATGAGTTGGCTAGTACTGTTTTTACATTTGGTATTTGCTTCTGTGGCAGAGGTAATTGGAATGACATTCCTGAATAAGAATTAAATTTTCTAACCTCTAAGATGCTATTCATGAATGTCTGCTGAATTACCAGAATCAAAGGTATGTGGTACTTTCATGCTACATATAGTCACCAGTCTCCCACTTGTATTGTGGCCAGTGGTGCCCTCCCAGGCTGTGGTCTTGATCTTCCTGCCCTCATAACCACTCCCTTTTGTCCACATTGGAATCTTCTATATTCTTGTGCTATCGGGTATTCCTAGGTTGATATTCTAGTTCTAGTTCATTACACAAAATCTAATGTATGATAAGGTTTAAGAGTTTAATTATGCCTCTCTATGTCAATATTTAAGAATTTCTTTGATTCAAAATCCTAAAGTTTGACTAATAGCTTCTAGAGGCTAAGAAGAAAGAAAAAAAGTAACTTCAGTGAGGAGGTAATTCACTATTCAAATCATATAATTTAATCTAAAACACATGAAATCTTTCTTTATATATACACACAAGTACCATATAAAGATATTTTGGTAAAACTTGTAATGCTCTATATCTGTAATATGATTTAACTTTAGGGATGTATACATGCATATATTTTCTATGTTAAAACATATGTTCTGTATATGACTTTAAACAGCATGAATCATAATCTTTCACTGAACTGATCAGAGTTATTAATTTAGGGATATTACTTTCAATGTAATATTTCACCTTCATTGGTGAGGTAGTCTGAGGAATATTCATTACCCAAAATAGATAAGATTTATGACCTGATTCTCCCTTGCAAATACAATATTTTCTGAGAAATTTAATAAATGGGGATAACATGACTATGCTTCATAAATATTAAATTTAAGTGTTATATTTACATGTTATATTCCAATGCCAAAATTCTCATAAGATTCCTCTTTTCAGGTTAAAGTCTCTTGGTAGAATTTTAGGCATTAAGTTAAGATGCAAAAGGAAGTTCTACAGTATTGAGATCTAGGACCTCAAAGTTGTTTGTGTTTAGGCACTTGGATCATTTCTAGTGGACACTTTATAATTACTGTATCACTAATTATCAATTTACTATTTTCCTATATATGTTCATATATATGTATATAAATATATACTTATATTCACATACTGATATTTGTATATATAATGTATGTGTGTAAACATATATATATGTGTATGCATATATATGTGTGTACATATATACATATGAGAGAGAGAATTTTTATACTGACTCGTTCAAGAAACTATTATAAATGTAAACTTCTTGGACTAGAAGAGTCAGCGATAGTAAATAAAATGTATCAGTTCCTCAGAATTAGAAGTCTGAATCTGGAAGTAATCAAAGGCTTTCATCAGGAATGGCTAACCTGTGTGCTATTTATCAACTACCTCGATATTCCATTATCTGGAATAACAGGATTCTTTTTTTTTTTTTAATTTTTTAATGTTAATTTTATTTTTGACAGAGAGACAGAGCATGAGCAGGGGAGGGGCAGAGAGAGAGGGAAACACAGAATCTGAAGCAAGCTCCAGGCTCTGAGCTGTCAGCACAGAGCCCGACGCGGGGCTCGAACTCACAGACTGCGAGATCATGACCTGAGCCAAAGTCGGACGCTCAACTGACTGAGCCACCCAGACGCTCCCGGATGAACAGAATTCTTAAAAGTATAGGTGATATATTTACCAGGCATCCTTACTCTCAATCAAATTATAATAATCATGGTCACCATTTAAATCTGCTTAATAACTTTTAAAAAGAATTGGAGAATAATGCATTATGATAATGCTTAATAACATCTTGGGACTCCAGGGTGGCTAAGTTGGTTAAGCATCTGACTACTAATTTCCACTCAGGTCATGATTCCACTTCAACCCCGCTTTGGGCTCCCCTCTGAGCATTAAGTCTGCCTAGGATTCTTTCTCTCCCTCCTTCTGCCCCTCTCCACCACTTGCACATGCTCACTCTCTCTCAAAATAGACTTAAAAACTCCAAAGGGATTTGACACTTTAACCAAGAAAATGCCTCATGCATTTGGGAGCATCAACTACTGTGAGGTACCAAGCAAAATTAACCAAAACTTAGTCACAATTCAGGAGAAAAAAAAATCTGTGTGTAACTGATATAACATGAAAGTGTAGAAGACTCAAAACAACAGACTTTAGTATGCATAATTGCATACTGTAATGCAATTATCCAACTGCCATATATTTCCAGATTCTGCACAAATGTAAAATAAAATAGTGTCATTTTAACAAATAACTAAAGGTGGAGTATAGCCTGGGAACAGTTGTCTGATTCTTATCTTCACTTTAAAACATTAAGGAGGTTACCAAGCTAAAGGGGTGAATGTGCCCCCCAGGGAGTAGACAAAATGTCTGAAAACATTTCTGATTATCATGACTGGGGGTTTGACTTTATCTAGTGGATAGAGGCCAGGGATACTGCCAGTCCATCAATGAACAGAACAACCCTCACAACAAATGTCAATAATGCTGAAGTTGATAAACCATGGTAAAGACAATAGTTAAGCAGAAAAGCACTACTTCACAGGTCTTTTTTTTTCCTGAAAGAAAGAGGGTTACATTTTTTTCCTTGAATCAAATAATGGTGGTTACAAGAAGAGTGATTGCAACAATACATTTCCCCATCCCATTTATAGATAAAATTGAGTTAACCTAAAAAGTGTAGGTAGATGGTATTTATAACATATACTGATACTTTATAATATTAATAACTAAATTTAGATAAATAAAATAATATAAAAATTAGTATTGTCATACTATTTAAGAGAGAAATCTGTTTCTTATGGTTCTTAGATAGTCATTTATTCTAAGCAAATGATGAAATTGAAAGGATATGAAATTGACAATATAGTGATAACTTATTTACTAAATGCATTTCGACTTAATATTGCAGACAATTCTAAAATTAACAGAAAACTAAAAGTGCTTGAAGCTAGCATTTTGTATACAAATCTGTATACTTATTAGCGGTGCACACAAATGTTCTATTAACATTCCTTTAATAGCTGACAAAGTAAAAAATATCACACTAACAAACATGCGTATGTATTGACATAAATATGTTCATAATAATAAACTTACCCTTTGTTAGACACAGTTATGATGTCATCTGAACAGTGCTTTAGGCTGTAAGGAAAAGAAAAGGTTTGTCAAATACTGCACCTAAATAATAATTATAGCAATATTTAGATTTTTCATAATTTGAGTCATATTTGATTAATTATAGTTAAAAGCCGGCATGATTTTCCCTCAAAAAAATGTAACATAGTATTTTCTATGTAATAACAAACTTCTGATGAGCAAACTTAAGATTAAAGTCACTAAACAAATTTATCCAGATATATGTAATATTAATTTATTACTTTTTAAAGTTGTGTTTTACATGCATAAGTACGTTTTTTGAAAAAAGAATTAACTCTATACTTTTTTTTAAGTCAATGATTATAAGGTATATTTTACTAAATTAGATCTTTATTTAACCTTATATTAATTTTTAGGACCTTAAACTTAGAATATGATGGCATACTTCGAAATAATATTTTTAGTATATGTGCTGCCAAGGCGGGCTCAAATAATATTTTTAAACACTTTAGAAACTAGTATTCACACATTATTTGCTAATAAATAAATTATTGTTTGTACTCCCAAATATGAGATTTTTCCATCTCCCAATAATATTCCATATTCCTTAGAATTTTGTTTCTATTTGTGCTTATGTGTATGTTCCTATGTAGATATGAATAGTCACCTGATGGATTGGATTTTAGCAGAGATGTGTATTTGTGTATATGTACCTTTATGTGTTTGTGTGTGGATATGAAAAGAGTTTTGTGATGGATTAAATTCACTTGAGATTATGGGTTATATTAGAATATCATTTTTAATTAATGCCGTTCATAGTAGCTTAAATGTATACCTAGAACTAGTTTGATGATGTATCTTCATAATATAAAATAGAAAATAAAATTATTCCTCTTAGAAGTTTCATTTTCTAGCATACCTTTTTCCTTTGTGGAAACATACATTCTGCTATAACTACCATTATGTTGGCTGGATTATTATGAAGTTAATGCATAGAGACATTATGTCACCCAAATTTCTCAACTTTAGAGATCCCTGTCTCTCAGTTTCAGTGTCAAGCTTCCTATTCTATTAACTTTATTTTTTCCTCCTTGAAGTAAAAGAAGGTATTTGAATCTTCTACCGAGTGAGAATAGCTCACCAATCACTGCCCGCATTCCAGAGAAGCATATTTTATATGAAGTTGGAAGATGTAGGAAAAAAATTAGTATTTTCTTATTATGTTTTGGGGTGGTAGAGATAATTATCCTCCTTTGATATATTTCAAATTAATTTAAAAATCTTTTGTATATGTTTAAACCAACTGTTACTAAATATATAGGGTGGTGCATGTTAATTCCATTTAAAGTCATGCCCAATGGCAAAAAATAAATAAATAAATAAATAAATAAATAAATAAATAAAAGTGTGCTACTATGAAATCCTTATATTTGGCAGCATTTTGTAGCTTGGACTGTAAGTCTTATGTTAGGCTTAATGGTTATTTTTTTGAGTTGAATGTTTTGAGAACATTTTTTCTATATAATATTTTACATATATATTTTTAATGCCAAAGGTTGTTAAGGGAAATTATTTCTTACCCCGGAGTTGTAACAGTGGAATATTTCCCTTACGCATGCAAAAAAGCTAGGTTTTAAAGAATGAAGAAACTAAGCAACAAAAAATATTTCTAGAATAAAATCACCTAGAGGCTTTTCCTCTTTTTTGGTGCCTCCCACTTTAAATACCTATACAGACATCTATGGCTACATCTACATCTACATGTACAGCTCTATCGATCTCTACTATCTATCATAGTCCATGAGTTTCTTCTCTAAATGGTTATATTTATGCTCCAAAAAACAAATCTTTAGAATGTCCTAACACACACGCAAACACACACACACACACACACACACACACACACACACGCACACACACACACACACCCCTATACAATGAATACAAGCTATTAACAGGTTAGTAAAATTTGCTCGTGGGGGGGAAAAAGGTTTTTTTTCTCAATTTTTAACGAAACCTCCTATCCTCAAGCAAAAAAATAACATACAGATAGCTGGAGAGAAAATATTTGGACAGAAAAACCATTTAAATCCCTGAATAAATATATGTTAAATAAATCTAATAGAAATTTTAAGAGTACTCTGCAAGTGAAAAAAACTTTATTAAAGTTATTCAAATTATCTAGAGTTATTTGAGTCTACATGAAGAGTTTCATTTAAAACAAATACACAGTCAAAGAGCTGTCTGCTGTCCTTATTTTAATAATTTTCAAAGGAAATATCTCCATTTTTTCCCATTGAATAATAATATATATTGATTTTAATAATACATAAGAAAAATACAGTAAGGTTAATCTGAGGCTACATACTAAGATCATTTGTTTATACTAGTGGACATTGGCATAGATAATAGATAATTTTAGAAGAATTGCTAAACTATTTCTCTGTTATGATTATATCAAAGGTAGAAGATATGAAATATAAAACGAGATTGGATCAGTGATAGTTTCATCAGGATGATGAAGGCTTATGCCTTTTCTAAGGTAGAGGGAGAATGCCTCTTGAATAGAGAAAAAGTATGCTAGGTTTTTTTTCTATAAGGGTATTTTGCTCAGAATAATAGCATTATGAATACCTGAATGTTCCCAATGTTTCACAGCGTTGGGGACACTATTTTGCAATCTTGATTGCACATCAGATTCAATAGAGGACTTTAAAAATCACTAATAATTTCATAATTTTTAAAGTATCCCTCATCATTTCCTGTCAATTATGAAGAGTGCCAGATTATAGAGCTATGGGTAAAAGTATTACATGGCAAAAAATTATTGCATGGAAAATAATTTTCTTTGAAATTTAGTTTTAAAAATTAAACATCATTTTCTGTAGTGTCTACACATACCAAATATTTACTTAATGATTCATAATTTTAAAAACTCACCTATAAAAACTTAATCAACTCAGAAAATGATACCAGTGATAACCACTTAATGGATGTCTATATGAAAATGTGTTCTCATTTTATCCCATAATATACTATACCTCTTTAATCTTTGAAATATCTCTATTTCTTAATTCAATTAGAAGTTAGCATTTCAAATATAATTTTTAACATATTTTATCATTGTTTACAACTATTTAGTACTGAAGACATCAGAAAAAATAGTTCTTTTAAAATTTCGCTTCTCAGTGATTTCTTATATCTATGAAACGGTCTGAGGGTTGTTTTGGTCTCAGGTAATTTAGTGTGTGTGTGTGTGTGTGTGTGTGTGTGTGTGTGAATTTATTTCATTTTCTTAATCTTTAATCCCTAAACATTATTGATACAGAATTTGCATATCCACTTTTTAAATTTTGGATTGACTACTATCGTTCATCCTAGAAGACACTGTCATGTAACCTTCCTAAACTTAAAATGAGCCCATTGAGACCGGAGGGAAGATGGCGGCGTAGGAGGACGCTGGGCTCACCGCGCGTCCTGGTGATCACTTAGATTCCACCTACACCTGCCTAAATAACCCAGAAAACCGCCAGAGGATTAGCAGAACGGAGTCGCCGGAGCCAAGCACAGACGAGAGGCCCACGGAAGAGGGTAGGAAGGGCGGCGAGGCGGTGCGCGCTCCACGGACTGGCGGGAGGGAGCCGGGGCGGAGGGGCGGCTCACCGGCCAAGCAGAGCCCCGGAGGCTGGCTTGCAAAAGCGGAGGGGCCTGACGGACTGTGTTCCGACAGCAAGCGCGACTTAGCGTCTGGGAGGTCATAAGTTAACGGCTCTGCTTGGAAAGCGGGAAGGCTGGAGGACAAAGGGAGGGAGAGCTGCTGAGCCCCCGGACGACAGAGCTCAGCTTGGTGGGGAACAAAGGCGCTCGCCAGCGCCATCTCCCCCGCCCATCCCCCAGCCAAAATCCCAGAGGGAACCAGTTCCTGCCAGGGAACTTCCTCGCTCCGCGCACCCAACTCTGTGCTTCTGCGGAGCCAAACCGCCGGCAGCGGATCTGACTCCCTCCCGCTGCCACAGGGCCCCTCCTGAAGTGGATCACCTAAGGAGAAGCGAGCTAAGCCTGCCCCTCCTGACCCTGTGCACCTTGCCTACCCACCCCAGCTAATACGCCAGATCCCCAGCATCACAAGCCTGGCAGTGTGCAAGTAGCCCAGACGGGCCACGCCACCCCACAGTGAATCCCGCCCCTAGGAGAGGGGAAGAGAAGGCACACACCAGTCTGACTGTGGCCCCAGCGGTGGGCTGGGGGCAGACATCAGGTCGGAGTGCGGCCCCGCCCACCAACTCCAGTTATACACCACAGCACAGGGGAAGTGCCCTGCAGGTCCTCACCACGCCAGGGACTATCCAAAATGACCAAGCGGAAGAATTCCCCTCAGAAGAATCTCCAGGAAATAACAACAGCTAATGAGCTGATCAAAAAGGATTTAAATAATATAACAGAAAGTGAATTTAGAATAATAGTCATAAAATTAATCGCCGGGCTTGAAAACAGTATAGAGGACAGCAGAGAATCTCTTGCTACAGAGATCAAGGGACTAAGGAACAGTCACGAGGAGCTGAAAAACGCTTTAAATGAAATGCAAAACAAAATGGAAACCACCACAGCTCGGATTGAAGAGGCAGAGGAGAGAATAGGTGAACTAGAAGATAAAGTTATGGAAAAAGAGGAAGCTGAGAAAAAGAGAGATAAAAAAATCCAGGAGTATGAGGGGAAAATTAGAGAACTAAGTGATACACTAAAAAGAAATAATATACGCATAATTGGTATCCCAGAGGAGGAAGAGAGAGGGAAAGGTGCTGAAGGGGTACTTGAAGAAATTATAGCTGAGAACTTCCCTGAACTGGGGAAAGAAAAAAGCATTGAAATCCAAGAGGCACAGAGAACTCCCTTCAGACGTAACTTGAATCGATCTTCTGCACGACATATCATAGTGAAACTGGCAAAATACAAGGATAAAGAGAAAATTCTGAAAGCAGCAAGGGATAAACGTGCCCTCACATATAAAGGGAGACCTATAAGACTCGTGACGGATCTCTCTTTTGAAACTTGGCAGGCCAGAAAGAACTGGCACGAGATATTCAGTGTGCTAGACAGAAAAAATATGCAGCCGAGAATCCTTTATCCAGCAAGTCTGTCATTTAGAATAGAAGGAGAGATAAAGGTCTTCCCAAACAAACAAAAACTGAAGGAATTTGTCACCACTAAACCAGCCCTACAAGAGATCCTAAGGGGGACCCTGTGAGACAAAGTACCAGAGACATCACTACAAGCATAAAACATACAGACATCACAATGACTCTAAACCCGTATCTTTCTATAATAACACTGAATGTAAATGGATTAAATGCGCCAACCAAAAGACATAGGGTATCAGAATGGATAAAAAAACAAGACCCATCTATTTGCTGTCTACAAGAGACTCATTTTAGACCTGAGGACACCTTTAGATTGAGAGTGAGGGGATGGAGAACTATTTATCATGCTACTGAAAGCCAAAAGAAAGCTGGAGTAGCCATACTTATATCAGACAAACTAGACTTTAAATTAAAGGCTGTAACAAGAGATGAAGAAGGACATTATATAATAGTTACAGGGTCTATCCATCAGGAAGAGCTAACAATTATAAATGTCTATGCGCCGAATACCGGAGCCCCCAAATATATAAAACAACTACTCATAAACATAAGCAACCTTATTGATAAGAATGTGGTAATTGCAGGGGACTTTAACACCCCACTTACAGAAATGGATAGATCATCTAGACACACGATCAATAAAGAAACAAGGGCCCTGAATGAGACATTGGATCAGATGGACTTGACAGATATATTTAGAACTCTGCATCCCAAAGCAACAGAATATACTTTCTTCTCGAGTGCACATGGAACATTCTCCAAGATAGATCATATATTGGGTCACAAAACAGCCCTTCATAAGTTTACCAGAATTGAAATTATACCATGCATACTTTCAGACCACAATGCTATGAAGCTTGAAATCAACCACAGGAAAAAGTCTGGAAAACCTCCAAAAGCATGGAGGTTAAAGAACACCCTACTAACGAATGAGTGGGTCAACCAGGCAATTAGAGAAGAAATTAAAAAATATATGGAAACAAACGAAAATGAAAATACAACAATCCAAATGCTTTGGGACGCAGCGAAGGCAGTCCTGAGAGGAAAATACATTGCAATCCAGGCCTATCTCAAGAAACAAGAAAAATCCCAAATACAAAATCTAACAGCACACCTAAAGGAAATGGAAGCAGAACAGCAAAGGCAGCCTAAACCCAGCAGAAGAAGAGAAATAATAAAGATCAGAGCAGAAATAAACAATATAGAGTCTAAAAAAACTGTAGAGCAGATCAACGAAACCAAGAGTTGGTTTTTTGAAAAAATAAACAAAATTGACAAACCTCTAGCCAGGCTTCTCAAAAAGAAAAGGGAGATGACCCAAATAGATAAAATCATGAATGAAAATGGAATTATTACAACCAATCCCTCAGAGATACAAACAATTATCAGGGAATACTATGAAAAATTATATGCCAACAAATTGGACAACCTGGAAGAAATGGACAAATTCCTGAACACCCACACTCTTCCAAAACTCAATCAGGAGGAAATAGAAAGCTTGAACAGACCCATAACCAGCGAAGAAATTGAATCGGTTATCAAAAATCTCCCAACAAATAAGAGTCCAGGCCCAGATGGCTTCCCAGGGGAGTTCTACCAGACGTTTAAAGCAGAGATAATACCTATCCTTCTCAAGCTATTCCAAGAAATAGAAAGGGAAGGAAAACTTCCAGACTCATTCTATGAAGCCAGTATTACTTTGATTCCTAAACCAGACAGAGACCCAGTAAAAAAAGAGAACTACCGGCCAATATCCCTGATGAATATGGATGCAAAAATTCTCAATAAGATACTAGCAAATCGAATTCAACAGCATATAAAAAGAATTATCCACCATGATCAAGTGGGATTCATTCCTGGGATGCAGGGCTGGTTCAACATTCGCAAATCAATCAACGTGATACATCACATTAACAAAAAAAAAGAGAAGAACCACATGATCCTGTCAATCGATGCAGAAAAGGCCTTTGACAAAATCCAGCACCCTTTCTTAATAAAAACCCTTGAGAGAGTCGGGATAGAAGGAACATACTTAAAAGTCATAAAAGCCATTTATGAAAAGCTCACAGCTAACATCATCCTCAATGGGGAAAAACTGAGAGCTTTTTCCCTGAGATCAGGAACACGACAGGGATGCCCACTCTCACCGCTGTTGTTTAACATAGTGCTGGAAGTTCTAGCATCAGCAATCAGACAACAAAAGGAAATCAAAGGCATCAAAATTGGCAAAGATGAAGTCAAGCTTTCGCTTTTTGCCGATGACATGATATTATACATGGAAAATCCGATAGACTCCACCAAAAGTCTGCTAGAATTGATACATGAATTCAGCAAAGTTGCAGGATACAAAATCAATGTACAGAAATCAGTTGCATTCTTATACACTAACAATGAAGCAACAGAAAGACAAATAAAGAAACTGATCCCATTCACAATTGCACCAAGAAGCATAAAATACCTAGGAATAAATCTAACCAAAGATGTAAAGGATCTGTATGCTGAAAACTATAGAAAACTTATGAAGGAAATTGAAGAAGATTTAAAGAAATGGAAAGACATTCCCTGCTCATGGATTGGAAAAATAAATATTGTCAAAATGTCAATACTACCCAAAGCTATCTACACATTCAATGCAATCCCAATCAAAATTGCACCAGCATTCTTCTCGAAACTAGAACAAGCAATCCTAAAATTCATATGGAACCACAAAAGGCCCCGAATAGCCAAAGGAATTTTGAAGAAGAAGACCAAAGCAGGAGGCATCACAATCCCAGACTTTAGCCTCTACTACAAAGCTGTCATCATCAAGACAGCATGGTATTGGCACAAAAACAGACACATAGACCAATGGAATAGAATAGAAACCCCAGAACTAGACCCACAAACGTGTGGCCAACTCATCTTTGACAAAGCAGGAAAGAACACCCAATGGAAAAAAGACAGCCTCTTTAATAAATGGTGCTGGGAGAACTGGACAGCAACATGCAGAAGGTTGAAACTAGACCACTTTCTCACACCATTCACAAAAATAAACTCAAAATGGATAAAGGACCTGAATGTGAGACAGGAAACCATCAAAACCTTAGAGGAGAAAGCAGGAAAAGACCTCTCTGACCTCAGCCGTAGCAATCTCTTACTCGACACATCCCCAAAGGCAAGGGAATTAAAACCAAACGTGAATTACTGGGACCTTATGAAGATAAAAAGCTTCTGCACAGCAAAGGAAACAACCAACAAAACTAAAAGGCAACCAACGGAATGGGAAAAGATATTTGCAAATGACATATCAGACAAAGGGTTAGTATCCAAAATCTATAAAGAGCTCACCAAACTCCACACCCGAAAAACAAATAACCCAGTGAAGAAATGGGCAGAAAACATGAATAGACACTTCTCTAAAGAAGACATCCGGATGGCCAACAGGCACATGAAAAGATGTTCAGCGTCGCTCCTTATCAGGGAAATACAAATCAAAACCACACTCAGGTATCACCTCACGCCAGTCAGAGTGGCCAAAATGAACAGATCAGGAGACTCTAGATGCTGGAGAGGATGTGGAGAAACGGGAACCCTCTTGCACTGTTGGTGGGAATGCAAATTGGTGCAGCCGCTCTGGAAAGCAGTGTGGAGGTTCCTCAGAAAATTAAAAATAGACCTACCCTATGACCCAGCAATAGCACTGCTAGGAATTTATCCAAGGGATACAGGAGTACTGATGCATAGGGGCACTTGTACCCCAATGTTCATAGCAGCACTCTCAACAATAGCCAAATTATGGAAAGAGCCTAAATGTCCATCAACTGATGAATGGATAAAGAAATTGTGGTTTATATACACAATGGAATACTACGTGGCAAGGAGAAAAAATGAAATATGGCCTTTTGTAGCAACGTGGATGGAACTGGAGAGTGTGATGCTAAGTGAAATAAGCCATACAGAGAAAGACAGATACCATATGGTTTCACTCTTATGTGGAGCCTGAGAAACTTAAAAGGAACCCATGGGGGAGGGGGAGGAAAAAAGAAAAAAAAAAAAAAAAAGAGGTTAGAGTGGGAGAGAGCCAAAGCATAAGAGACTGTTAAAATCTGAGAACAAACTGAGGGTTGATGGGGGGTGGGAGGGAGGAGAGGGTGGGTAATGGGTATTGAGGAGGGCACCTTTTGGGATGAGCACTGGGTGTTGTATGGAAACCAATTTGACAATAAATTTCATATATAAAAAAAAATAAATAAATAAATAAAATGAGCCCATTGACCCTAAATACCAAACAAAAAACAAAAAACAAAAAACAAATTGATTCACAGCGTATCTTAATGAGTGACCTATCTTGACTTATGATACATAACAGCTTACAGATATGAAAAACATAATTTACCATGAAGATACATCATTATATATAAGTGTTATATAGTTTCATGGGTACAAAAATCAGCTAGCCCATTACATTTTTATGAACATTTATTAAGATTACTATACAATATATGCAAAAGTGAAATCAGAAGTAAATGGATTATTTGCTATTTACTATTGTTCCTCAAAGATGTCTGTTCTTTCTCTGCATCTTTCTCTGCTACATTTTAATGTCTAGACTAGTGAATTACACACTAAAGCACAACATATATATATATATATATATATATATATATATATACATATATATGTTTTTTTTCTACAGTTGTGTATATAGTATTTATCTACATTTAAGGAAATATTTTGAACAGATCTAACTTATAATAATTGAATGTAGTCTTATCTTTATGAAATTTATTCTTAAATTAACTTCCCTAATTTTCACACTATTATGAATTTTTGCTTTTTTTCTAGTAAGAATTGATATTTAACATACAGCTTTCCTGGAAATATATATGAATACCTAATTACCCCAGGTAATAATGAACAACTTTATGCTCTTTATAATAAAATGGTTTTCTATTGTCTTAATGTTTGAAATATATGCTAGATTATATTTTTAATTTCTTCATAATTAAGAAATTTCATATAATATTTTAAGGTAACACAAAATCAACATAAATGGAAAATAATAATAAGTATTAAACTTTCTTTTGCATGTTCTTATTCATGTGCTTCCTACTAAATGATGTTTTAATGAGTTTAGAAATTTTATAAACAGTAGCTGAAAGAATACAGGGAATGAAACATCCTTAACGATGAAAGATTGGACTTCATGCCTCAAAATATAAATGCATTTACTTTGATTCAAATCAGATCACAGTAAAAATAAACTTTATTCTATTAAATACTTTTTGAAATGTGCTAAGCATATCCACTTGACTTCTTTAAGTAGCCTTGGCATAAAGACATCTCTTTTTGTATCAAATTAAAGTACTCATACTTTTCCCAGAAAAGTGTGGATTTTGAACTGTTCCCCTGTAAGTCACTGTCTATATATTTTCTTCATAACATAAAAATCATTTCAACAAGACATATTTAGACAACCAGAAAATGTCTTGGACTTTCAAAACAATAGGACATTTTTTTCTGAAGATGTTATTTTTTAATTTTAGTTTACTTTCAAATGCATAGCGAAGCAACCCATAAATTCTTATTGTTGCTTTAAATAGGCACTTTACCATGGTTTCCATTAAGTAATTTAGTTTCTAATACTGTTGATGTCACAGATCTGGAAAATGAGGACCTTAGGTGTTCTCTATACATTTTAGGATTGTTCAAGTATTTAAAACAACTCAGAAATTTGAGGTTGAGCACATCAAGGTGATGTCTGGGTTTTTGTTTTGTTTTTGCTACATCTTCTCCCATGTGTACCTTTTAGGGTCTCGTACCTACTAGTTAATGTATATATTTTAAAAGTTCTATCCAGGGGCGCCTGGGTGGCGCAGTCGGTTAAGCGTCCGACTTCAGCCAGGTCACGATCTCGCGGTCCGTGAGTTCGAACCCCGCGTCGGGCTCTGGGCTGATGGCTCAGAGCCTGGAGCCTGTTTCCGATTCTGTGTCTCCCTCTCTCTGACCCTCCCCCGTTCATGCTCTGTCTCTCTCTGTCCCAAAAATAAATAAACGTTGAAAAAAAAATTAAAAAAAAAAAAGTTCTATCCAAAAAAGTAGCACTCTTTTACCTCCAGTGGGATAAAGATAAGTATGCATGTATCCATTTCACAGACTATGTCAGCCAAAAATGTGTTTCTCAATACAAAATAAGTTCTATACTATTGAACAGTGTATTGGTCCTACTGTTCTCAATTACAATACACACATTTAAAGTTATACATCAGGATGTAACTCAATTTACACTAAACAAAAACATTGTCTTCTAAATGCCATTTATAAAAATGCATTGTGATATTCAGAAATCATCTATATTAAGTTTTTAAAAGTACTCTTAGGGGAATTTTTCATAGAATATCATTAGTAAAAGCAACCGTTAAGTATCTGTCTTTCTTATAAAATTTTTTTCATTGTCTGTCGAGTGGCAGAGAGAAAGAGAAAGAGATGAGGACTATCACTAAACATTTTGAGTCAGATGTTTGTTTAATGTTCTAGTCCCCTTTTGTCATTAAAGAGAAGGAAGGATGAAGAATAATGTTTCAATAGTTTCTTAATTTTAATTAATATATTTGGTAACACAAATGTATTTTCTTCATAACATAAAAATCATTTCAACAAGACATAAATAGACAACCAGAAGATGTCTTGGACTTTCAAAACAATAGGACATTTTTTTCTGAAAATACTATTTTTTAACTTTAGTTTACTTTCAAATACATAGCAAAGCAACCCATAATTCTTATTGTTGGTATTAAATAGGAACTTTACTATGATTTCCATTAAGTAATTTAGTTTCTAATACTGTTGATGTATTAGTATGGTCATGCAAAAGATATGTGAAGTGCCTTCAAATTTAGATAGAGATGCCATAAATAATTTTTGAAAAGTATTTATTTCACAACATTTTGTATAATTGATATTAAATTGTTCATTTATAGAAACTGTATGGCCATGTTGTCTTTGCTAAAAATAAGTTGAAACACATATTCAGGAGCATACAAAGATAGGATGCTCTCAGTTTTATAAATGTGCCTTTTAAAAGAAAATGCTTGAAGAGCTTAGAAAACTTTAAGTTTCAATGTACCAAATTGATTGGTAATGTTTATATTTGCCTTAAACTTCACCAACCTCAATATATTTAAACCTTAAACTCCTCACTACATTGCCTTATGAAGACAAAGTCCATCACTGTAATTCCCCTGCAATCAATGAGGCTTTCACATTGGAATTTCAAATTTACCCACTTTATTAAATATTGTTAAATTTGTATATATATATATATATATACACATATATATATGTGTATATATATATATATATATATATATAGTTATATGTCATCAGGGAACCACTGAAGCAACCTGAATTTAATGGGATAAAATTCTGGAGAAAGTAGCACTACAGAGGATGAGTTGACATTCTGCAGTGGCTTTTTTCCTCAAGGGATTACCTGACTCTAGGAAAAAACTACCAGGCTGAAGATCCAGGCAAAGATCTGGACAGAACATGACTAAAAAGAATAAGAGAAACTAACAATGTATGTGCCTGCATGTGTGTGTTTACTTTCTCAAGGACTCGAATCTTTTCAATTACTCATAGGCTGTGCTTAATTTGTATTCACTTAATTGGACATAAGTCATAAAAGAGCATGTTTCCAAATGCGGTGATGACTTTGTGGGATGATGTAATATCTGTTAATAGTACATATGATAAATGTTCTAGTTCTTCAAAAGATTACTTCTTCATTGTGACCAGTGGATTACCAGTCCGTATTTGCATCCAAGTAACCATGGAGTCCTAAATTACCAAGTAACTTTTTTGATTATCAGTTTCTTGACAGCAAAATGAAAATCCCAGTGTTGTTAAATACTTTATAAATAACCCTATTTAAAAGAAAACTATTATCATTACTATTGGTGTTATTATTATCATTTGATTATTACTAAAAGAAGACTATATTTGGCAGGTATAATTCTAGATAGATAAACACATATTATTCAGATATCTAATATTCAGCATCTATTAGGATGGAAACGTAATCCAAATAAATTTATCCTTCAGATTAAAGAATTATAAATGACAATGAATTGTATTTTATGGGCTTTTCATTAATAATTTATTTCATTTTATTTATTTTAGGTTTCGAAATTTCTCCAATTTGCATAGGTAAACTATGAAACAATTTGATTGCTTTGTTGTCATTTTCATCGTATCACATACTTAAATTGGACTTTATTTTCCAAAACCGTTTTGCAAGAATTTATTCATACCTTTGAAAAAGCATACCATTACTACTGTGTAAATAATCTCTGCTTCCCTATTATTCCAGGATTCCTTTATTTATTTATTTATTTATTTATTTATTTATTTATTTACCACCGTATAAGACATTCCACCATCACATATTTATCAGGCAGGTGTTCTTGCAGACCCACATGATGGAAGAGTGAAAAAAAAATTCTGTTTCATAAAGTGTATATTCTCTTCAAAAGATACTGAGAATAAAACACCTACACAAGATATGTAACCACAATCAGTAATTAAAATCGTGAGGTAAAATAAAACAAAGTAAGGTAGAGAGTAGGAGGGATTTCCCTTTTATACAAGATCATCAATGTAATACTCCTAGATACAATAGCATTTAAACAGAAGACCACGTTAAGTATGAGTACAAAGTGTTATAACTACTATAGTTTTGTAACCTGAAATAGCCTTTAGTAATGTTAATTCTTTCTTACTTTTATTTAAAAATATTTCCCCCCTTTTTTTTTTTTTTTTGCTATACTGTAATTTTATTGAGTCCTCCAGAACACAGAACACATACGCATACACACACAAAATGAAATTTACATTAGAATTATAACAATTTAGAATTTAGGGGCCAAGATGGCAAGGAGCATGGAAGTTTTTTTGTTTGTTTTTTTTTTTTGCATCTCTAGTCCCTGAAATACAGCTAGATCAACGCTAAATCATCCTGCACACCTAGAAAACTCATTTGAGGATTAACACAACAATCTGTATAACCTGAACCAGAGAACTCAGCAGTTATGTGGTGCTGAGAGATGAACTGGGGGAGAAAGCCACGGAGGGCAGGGAGCTGTTTTTGCTTGCAGAGAGAGGACGGAGATTGTATGGAGATTCTATATTTTTTACTTTTTTGTAAATTTTCAAATTCTATTTTTTACTCCCATAATTTCATTATATTCTATTTCATTATATTCATTTTTTCAAATTTTCAAACATTTTCTTTCTTTTTTTCTTTTCTTATTTTTCCTTTTTTTCTCTACTCTATCAAGCTCCTTTCACCAACCAGACCAGAAAACCCCTAGGATCTAGCATCCTTTATTTGATTTTTTGTGTTGTTTTTAATTTTTTAATTTTAAATTTTTTACCTTATTAATTCCTTTTCTTTCTTCAAAATGAAAAAAATGAAGGAATTCACCCCAAAGAAAGAACAGGAAGAAATGACAGCCAGGGACTTAACCAACACAGATATAAGCAAGATGTCTGAACCAGAATTTAGAATCACAATAATAAGAATATTAGTTGGTTTACTCTGAGGTTAAGAGTATAATTTAGGAAGGATAAACATTTAGATACTAAATATGGCCAACTGGGAAACCTATCAATGTATTTTGTGAACATTCACTAAAAAGGAGAAGCCCAAGAAATGGCTAAATGAAGTTACTAATGGGAAAATAATTAATAACTAATCCTTTATAGATAACCATATTCTTAAAAAAAAAAAGAAGTTATTTATTGATGAACAGGCATCTTCAGTAGCATGCAAAAATGGTTAAATGAAGATTTTGTCCCATTCAATTAGGTTTGGTAGATTTGGTAGCTTTGTGGAATTTACAATCCTGATGATTTTGGAATAACTGTTGATGTCTATTTTTTACCAAAAACATGTGACACTTGCTAGTGGGACTTAAGGAGTGTTATTCATCTTTATTTTATTTTTTTTTAATTTTTTTAACGTTTATTTATTTTTGGGACAGAAAGAGACAGAGCATGAACAGGGGAGGGGCAGAGAGAGAGGGAGACACAGAATCGGAAGCAGGCTCCAGGCTCTGAGCCATCAGCCCAGAGCCCGACGCGGGGCTCGAACTCACGGACCGCGAGATCGTGACCTGAGCTCAAGTCGGACGCTTAACCGACTGAGCCACCCAGGCGCCCCTTAATTTATTTTTTAATTTGAGTACAGGTGACACATAATTTTACATTAGTATCAGGTATATGATATAGTGATCCAATGTCTCTATATATTATGCTATTCTCACCACAAGTATAGATATAATCAATCACCATACAACATAATTACAAAATCATTGACTATATTTCCTATGCTGTGCCTTTTATTCCCATGATTTATTCATACCATAACTGTAAGCCTACATCTCCCACTCCCCTCCACCTATTTTGTGCCTCTCCCCACATAAATAATACCTTCTAGGACCATCCATGTTGTTGCAAATGGCAAGATCTCATCCTTTGTATGGCTGTATAATATTCCCGTGTGTGTGTGTGTGTGTGTGTGTGTGTGTGTGTGTGTGTATACACTTTCCTTATCCATTCATCTCTTGATGGACTCTTAGGTTGCTTTCATATCTTGGCTATTGTAAATAATGCTGCAATAAACAAACATAGGGATATATATTTTTCAAGTTAGTGTTTTCATTTTATTTGTGTAAATACTCAGTTGTGAAATTATTGGATCATATGGTATTTATCTTTAATGTTTTGAGGAACCGCTATGCTGTTTTCTGCAGTGTTGTTATAGCAGCGGAATGAACGAAGGCAGTTTTTTTTTTTTAAATCTTACATTCTTATTATTGTTGGTTGAAGATGTTTATATGTCTTTAAATTTTCAGTGGAGTGGCTACACAAATTTGAAAACTAGGGAAGGAACAGATTTTAATAATACGTCTCTTCACATAGAATGAATTCAGTAAGCATGAGGTGCATAATAGAATAGATTCTGGTTTGTACACTTGTGAAGATTGTCAAATAAGTTTTACTGTTATTTTCAGTGTCCCTCTGATTATGGTGACACCCAATATACAATCAAAAGTTTTATGTCATTCTGATGTATTCTAATCCAGGATTTCTCAAGTAGGATATAACAGATTTTTAGAGGCACCTACAATACTGATGTTCATACAAAGAGGCTGTGCCCCTTTATATGAATGTTTAAGAATACATTCAAGACCCGAAGGAAGGTCAAAAGTAAAGAACTAACTTTCCCAGCTTAACAATTTCAGAAATCCATCATCTGACTACTGCAAAGTAACCTTATACAAGAAAGTGGACCAATTAGCCCTGTCACTCACAGACAGCTAAGTACAAAATGGATTTAAGGTTAGAGCTCTGAGATAGATTTAATGCACGACTTAAACAGTATGTATTATGGTTCAGTGCTACATGAATGACTGGAATCTTTGGCACATTTCTGACAAAGTGACTGATGATTGGCAATGAGCTGTAAGGGGAATTTTGGCTTGATAGAAATGGGTCAATGTTCAGTGTTGTTCCTCTACTCAAATAGAAACAAACTCTAGAAAACTGTCAGAGCCTTATTTTATTTTATTTCTTTTTTAAAACTTAGTCTTAGTTCAGCCACATAGCAGCAGTTCGATACTGACAAACATGGAAGAATGTGGTCTTCCTGGTAAACAATGAACAAACAATTTTTCTCAACAACTATAATGAAACAAAGCATTGAATAAGACAAGAAGACCTGGATCCTAACCATAGTTGTGACACAAACTGCCTGTGAGATAGGAAGTGAGTAACAGAGTCATTCGTGTCCCACTTACAGAAATAGAAAAAGAGAAAATGACTAAATAACCATGAAGTTTCTTCAACTTAAAAAACAAAAATAAAAAAAAAATAACCATTATTCTATGTCTTAATTGCTTGCTTTTGTAACTCCAGTTGCTACATTACAGGATGAACTTTCAACAAAATGTTTCTTTCAGTTCAGTTTTGACTTTAAGCCCATGAGAAGGAATTATATGAACAATGAAACTATGGCAAACTAAAGTGTTTGCTTTTTTTTAAAAGAATGTAGTAACAAAGATATTTTTTGGAATAGGAAGATTATTCATTATAAGTTTACATGAGCTATTGAATCTATAATAATGTTTCACTTCTCAGAAATATTTTAAATAAGACAATATTCTTAAAGTAAAAGAAAACGTAAAGGCTAAAATATATGAGCAGGATATATTTGCTTTTGTTTTTCATTCACATAGCATTTTATATCATTAATTAAATCTTCAAAACAACACTAAGAATATATCAAAATGCTAGTTCACTTTGAGTTACAGTTTAATGGCTCTCTTTAATCACAAGGGATCTGAATAGTTATTTCTGCAACGTAATGGCTTAGAAATCTGTTTTAGATGAGGAGGTTTGGCTATCTGTTTTCCCATAAAAGTGAAAATAATTATTTTTGAAACTTAAATGTTCAGATTTAATCAAGTTTTTAAATGAAGTGTGGCAAAGTAACAGTATTGTAAAATTTTAAATAGAATGGTATCATCTAAATATGCTGGATGAATAAGCAAAAAATATTATGATGATAATATACAAAATCTATGTCATCAGCCAAAAAGAGACAGCTTCTTGAAATAAGAAATAAATTTTTTATAGAGAACAGTAATAGTCATATATACATATATAGAATGGAATTTATATGTGTGTAACTGAAAGGAATGCCCATATGTCCAAACTAGGTTAAAAATTAGAAGAGATATTTAAAGGTAGAACAGAGAAAGGTTATTATTATATAATGGAATATTTTCACTTCATTATTTTGTTGAAAATCACTGATTAGATCTAAAATATTATCATTTAATTTTCTTTCTTTCTTAGATTATAAACCTTACAACCATCTATATCAAATCATTTTGTTACATTGAATGGGAATTGAGTATTTTTTAGATAGTTAATAATTTGGGAGCATGTTTGCCTCTCCTATCCCCATTATTTAGTCTACTACTGGTTAAGTCATAATAGGTGCTAAATACAATTAGTTATAGATTAATGCTAGTTATTTACTATCTTCTGATATCAGTGTACTTTAGTATCATCATGCATAAAGTAAGGGGAGCTTAATGAACAAGTAGTGATGGTAATGCAATACATAACATATAAGAAAATATTTTCTATTATAGATCAATGTATATTTTATTCAGATATACATGTATATGTATTAATTATATTATATTCCTTATGGTCAAGCATGATTGAAACATATGTATCATACTCTAAAATGAGACAAGGTAGATCCACTGATTATCTTTATTATTTTGCTAAAACAAAATTTAGCTAAACTGTATGACGGATATGCTATTTTGAGCTGATTAAAATAGTCTGAATATATAATGAAATTGTAAATTATATCAGCAAATTTGGCCTAAAACTCAGATTCAGTTATGTAATTATTAGCATGTAAGCATGACTCTACTTTAATATATAAATGAGCTAGAGAGGAAGTAGGGATTTGATAACAAAAAAAATATCATATATATATAAATACGATGTTTTTAGATTTTGACCTTTAAAGTTACAACATTGTTTGCTCTATTTAATATATCTTTACTGCATTCAGAAAGGCCTACCTGATATGATCTGCTACATGTGTGTCTCCAATATGATTAAGACTATAAAAATGAACATTGCAGGATGTACAAATAACTATAAAATGAGCACTGTTAACAATACTTTATTCCCATTATATTCACATTATTGATTGGTATGAGCATTTTCCTGAAATTCAGGCCATTTGTCTCCTAAATATACAAGTAAACTTTTTCTATTTCTATTTCTAATCTTAGAAAGTGTTAATTACAGAAAATGTTAATTAAATAGCTTTTTTAATTTACATCTTATCCATTAAATGCTTGGTACATTATCTGCTTCTCATAATTTAAATTTTAAAAAAATCCTAAGTGTTTTTTTCTTGCTGTATTTATTTTTTAATGCATTAATCAAATTTTACTTGGCCTTTAGATATGTCAACTAAATAATTGTATGCCAAAATTTCAGGTAGATGTTTAGACATATTTTCTGAAGTCTAGCTTGGCTGTGTTTATTCATGCTAGCTTTTTAGTCAACATGCCTCCAAATGAGCATTCCCACGATGTCAGGGAACAGGGCATAGATTTCATAAAGGTACGTTATGACTGCAGAAAGTGAAATATTGTTCTCATGCTGCTATGAAGTGACATTCAAAATATATATTATTCATCCTTCACAATGAGCAAATTTAATTATATATTTTGATTCAACATTTCAAATGGATTAAAGTGGAACAGTCTTCCTTAATTATGGGATTTAGCCTTGAAAATCCTGATGTGATGAACTCACTTCATTATACGTGAACACATGCTTATTGCATAATCTCTAATTCTCCTGTTTAAAAACATAAATGAAAAAAGTCTAAAATAGCCCTTTGAAAATCCGCAGCAATACATACAAGTATATTTGTTAATGTGTAGTGTATAGGTTCATTCTTTTTATATCACCTTCTATCTTTAGCTAAAAGGTGAAGAGCTGTATCTCCATTACCACTGTTTTTTCGAATTTGACTTTATAACCTTGATACTTTAGGTATACCAGTATATCTAAAAATAGATAAGATTTTTTTTCTTTTCTCTGAATGTTAGGAAGAGTTATTGGGAAGATTTTGTCTTTCTGATGAAGCACAGCATTATAAAAAGAAAGGTTTTTGGGGACTGTCACAATTGATGTCTCCTTCTTTCTCTTCTTGAAAATCGTGATTTGAAATTAAAAATGCTAGTATGTATGCACACAGTCTAACGAGAATTTTATTAAAAATATCAGAAAATCTACTGGTAAATTTTAAATTATTCAATTGACATATTTTAATATTAAACAAACTTTGAAGATGCGTGGAGACACACAGAACTTTGAAGATGTATGGAGACACAAAGAACTTTGAAGATGTATGGAGACACACATAAAGCAGGAGAAAAGCACTAAAATATTTTTGTTTAATAGATTAACATAGAATTAATTAATTTGCCCACCTGAATAAAATCTACATGGAAATTTCCCTGAAGTAAGATAGATATATCACATCTTTCATTATAGGAACTGTGTTTAAAAGTATTTTATCAAGGGGAACCTGGGTGACTCAATCAATTAAGCATCCGAATCTTGATTTCGTGAGTTCAAGCCCCATAGTTGGGCTTTATACTGGCAGCACAGAGCCTGCTTGGAATTCTCTCTCTCCCTCTCTCTCTTCCCCTCCCCCACCTGTGCTGTCTCTGTCTTCCTCAAAATAAATAAATAAACTTAAAAAATGTTTTATTAATAGCTTAAGACTGTTGACTTTTTCTGCATCATTATTTTAATTATTTTCTTTAATGTTTAATATATATTATTTTTGTTATTGTTATTATAATTGAATGCATACTATTTACTAGACATTATATTTTTTAAATCTTTCTAACAACTCTTTCAGACATTACCATAAGTATTTTAATATTTTTTAATGTGTGTTTGCTTGTTTGTTTGTTGAGAGAGAGAGAGAGAGACAGTGGGGAAGGAGCAGAGAGAGGAAGAGAGAGAATCCTAAGCAGGCTTTGCACTGTCAGCGCAGTGAAAGCAAGAGTTTGATGCTTAACTGACTGAGCCACCCAGGTGCCCTTACCATCACTATTTTATACATAAGTCTGAATGTTTAATGCCAATTATGTTGTTATAATTACAAATATATAAGTTAATGGAGAAATAAATGAACATATATACATTTTTTGTATCATGTATCATGAATTACTGTAAGATTTTTCAAAAATGTATAAATATGCCTAATTAAAATTTCAGAATTTTTCATTGCAATTTTAAAATATTTTATATATTTGCACATTCACTTAAAATGTTTTATCCAGAGAAAGCATGCAAAAAATTTGTTTAATAACATAATTTTTAAAATTATATTGCTTTTCTACTCATCATCTCTTTGGTTTGACAAGTTATTGAATTAATAGTAATATCTTGTGTCATCATAAACTTTCATTTGTATATACAGCACATTGGGGAAGTTATTTCTGGCTAAAATCTTGATCAGTATAATCCATCAGAATTATAAATAAACCAAATATACAATCAAATTTGTAACAATATTAAAAATATTAAAAAGCTAAAAAGAAATGTGAAATTGATTTTAGAAATATATTTTATTTAACCTTATTACTCAAAATGTTATAATTTATCATGTAAGTTTATAACATTATTGAGAGTTTTTATTCTTTTTTTGTTTTTGCACTGTCTTTAAAATCGTTTATGTACTGGACAGGTGAATACATTTCAATTCAGACTAGTTACATTTCAAATGTCTGATAACCAAGTGACTAGTGCTTGACATATTGGACACTACCGGTCCTGATTAATGATAAAATTCTATTTAATTGCAACGTGTTAATCCTAATATTCAAGATAATGTGACCCTAAAAGTTATACCTTTGAGGTGGACTTTCTTCAACCTAGACAGCTATTGGAGCTCATTAGTATGGTTGAAAGGACAGTGAAAATAGGTCATCATCTAGTTCCCTTACATAAAGTATCTCTCTAGCCTCCTCTTCTTAAGAGTGTTAGAGCCACTGAGAACTGATGCAATGAGAATTGTCAATGAGAAATGATACAAACATGTTTCCCTCTTTAATTCCACAGAGCACTTTATACATCACTCTTCTCTTATTATCTTTCTCCTGTTCTGGTTACAAGCTGCCTTCTCAGAAAATCCATACTTTCAATGTTCTGCTGTTTTCCACGAACATTCCCATGGGAATTAATTCATTTCTTTTTCTACTTTTGTCCTACAGATTTCTGATAAATAAAAACCTCTGTTAATATGGTTTTTAAAAAAAATTCTTTCAAATAACTAATTGTTTATTTTTATGAGTATATATTTCCCAGACAAATTTAAGAAAATATAATAACATTAACCATTTCAAATAACATAATTTTATTAACAAATAATCTATCCCGGGTGTGTGTGTGTGTGTGTGTGTGTGTGTGTGTGTGTGTGTGTGTGAAGGATATTAATTTTAAAAAGTACACTCAGGTCCAGATATGCTTCTCAGTGAATTAAAATTGTAGCCTGAATTGCTACAAACTTTAAAGTATAAAAAAGATTTTTACATGCAAATTGACATTTTAATTGTAGTACAGAATTCCTTTCCAAATTAAATAAAAATAGAATAATATTCCATGATGCTCTGTAACCAGATCTTTACAATACCTAACTGGCATAGCCATAGGCATCTGTTAACTTCTTACTCCAAAAAGTGCAATTTTTTCCATATCGTAAGTTTTGCTTGATAAGCTAAATCTTACTTTCAATTTAAGGGTAATATCAAATAATTTTTTTTTTACCCTTAATCTGAAAAATTAGGAATTCTGACTAAAAAAAAATAATACTAAATAGAACTGGAATCAGTATTCTCCATAAAATAGCATTTCTTTTTATCTTAGATGATTAAAGTTAATTGGGTGATCCAATTATTCAGATCCATTCAAATCACAATGAACCAACATCCATCTTCAGACAAGGTAATGAAAATATAAAAATGACGCACTTCTAAACTCATATACTTCACATACCTCCATGTTTTGTACTTCTCAAAATATTTTAATATTTTTTACATGTGGTTATTCAATAGCTAGAAAATGAATAAATCTCCCGAAACACACATATATATACATAAAACATAGAGAAATAAATATTCACTGTAGCTCACTTAAACACTTGTATTTCTCTACCCTGCTCACCTCTAAAAAACAAGATAAATTAGTCTATGATCTAGCAATCGCACTTCTGGGTATATCCAAAGGACTTGATATCAGTATATCAAAAGGTATCTGCACTCTCACGTCTATTACAGCAATATTTACAGTAGCCAAGATATGGAAGCAATCTAAGTGTCTGTCAACTGATATATGCTTTTTTTTTTTTGTTTAAAGGCAACACACACACACACACACACACACACACACTCACTCACACACAAAGGAATATTACTCAACCTTTAAAGAGAAGAAATTCTGCATTTGTGACCACATGAATAAACCTGAAGGATCTTATACTGAATAAATTAGGCCAGATACATAAAGACAAATACTGCACAATCTCACTTATATGAGGAATCTAAAGTAGTCATACTCACAGTCTTAATAACTTGAAATTACTAAATATGTAGAAGTTGATTTACTTTATTTTAGGAGTGTTATTATTGCTGTGCTGCCAACTGTTACAGACAGAAGGAAAATGAAGATCAAAATTGTTAGTTTTCCTTCCACATTGCTAGTAGCCCTGTAAGTTTGACAACTTATTATGTTTGCAGTATTTTTACTAATATTTTATATTGGAGTAAGCTTCTCATTTGGATTCTGTAGTGTATTATCTATGAATCTTTGTAAAAATAATTTTACATATAGAAGCTACATGTGCAATAATTTAATGAAAGCTAAGGATGTAAATTCTAAGGATCTAGAGATGAGTAAGACCATGCTCACAGTCCACTTCTGGAGGCCTGCAAAGTAAGCAGAAGACTATAATGCACTGTGAGTAGTTCTAAGCTGAAATCAATAGAAGGAACTAAAGATGTTCAACCTCTAAAAGGATAGGGAGTGGTTGGAGTCTAGAAAAAATTTTCCTGAAGTTAAGATTTCTCAGCTGAAGTGGGCAAAATGTTCCAAGATCCTATAGCCAGAGAGTATGAAAGTTTAAAGTTTAAGGAGTTCAGAACAGTCATGGAAAGTCACTGGCAACATAACAAGATAAGTGATAAGTAAGAAATAACACAATAATGAAAATATGATGATAAAATGTCAAAAGAGATGTAATTTTGTTTCAAGGGAGAAATAATTACAATGTAATAAATGGACTATTTCTTTAAATATCTTTTCTACAAAGAATGCTAATATGTCCTTTCCTTTATCACTTACTCTAGAGAAATATGCACTATATTATTCTTTTTAGAGTTTCAATTATCCATGTTAAAGATATTTCGCCTCCTTTCTAACTACATAAATGTTCCCCAGATGCTATCCATTTTTATTCCAGCACAAGGAAGTTTCAATAATTCTTATGTAAAAATAAGTCCTGAGTAGCTTATCTAACTTCTTAGAATAATGAAATATAGGAAGAAGTTTCTGCACGGATATACTTTTTTTTTCTTTACATATTTTTCCAATAGGCAAATCTATTTTATATAGCAATGTCATTTTATTCAATTTTAATTTTTAAACAATTAACATATGAATACTGAAATATACTCATAAGGCAAAACAGAGAGGGGGCATAATAAAGATTTTCTTCTGTATTCTTTATACTAGGAATACAGAAATAGAAAAGCATGGCTTCAAAAACTCAGAGGAACTTCATAAAAACAGCTTACTGAGTTTAGCTTTTTACATTTCATAATCTGCATTAAATGAAACAATTTATTTATGTATTTGATCACATTGACATTCATCCATAGTGGAATTCAAAAACAAAATCAGGCTTGGATTTTTTTTTTTTTTTTTTTTTTTTTTTTTTTAGTTTTCTACTGCATGTATCAAACTAGCCAAGGATAACAAACTTAGAATGTTTATAGAAGTCATCATAAATGTATCTATTATTGAATTTGATAAATGAACTTATCAGCCCATTAAAGAAACAAGGAAGGGATATCAGAGTATTATATTTGTTGCTTTTCATGGAATGTATTTAAAATGTTGAAAAATATCAAAGAATATCTCAATCAATGGCAAGACATACAAACTGATTTGGTGTTTTTTTTATAAGAAAATTTTATCAAAACATATTATTATAAAAGTAGTATTTATTGGCTTTTTTCTGGTATATAAATTTAACACCAGAAACTCAAATCTATTTAAAGATATCTTCACTTATTGAAACAATGTTCTTGCAAAGTAGACTGTACTTATTGTTTTCCTAAAAATATAAGGACAAACTGCTCCCCATTCAGTTTATGAAATAAAGTTAATTGTGTAGGCTTTCTCTTATCTGTGTGTATGTGTGTACATGTGTGAGTATACACATATAACTGGAAAAGTTATTTCAGTCATTTTAAAAGATAAAAAATTAACTATGCATGTTTAAAGATACTATATTTTGTGGTAAAAGTGTAGAAAACAAAACAAAAAACTTAAAATAAGTACAGTGATCATGTTGCTGGTAATAGTTTCAATGTTTAAATGATTTGATAAAATTAAAGAAGAAAAAATATTTGCTTTATTGGTTACTACTGTGACATCTAGATTATGGTACAATATACCTAAAAGTCATTTGTTTAAAAATAAATTTTGGTAAAATGCTGACATCCAATCCTGTTAGATTGATTTGTTTTGTATTCTGAGGCAATATGAACTGGACTGTTTTGAAAAGAGCCAAGGAACAATACAAACAGGATGGTGGTTTGAATATGAAGCCAGTTATATAGTTAGCTTTATGGCCTGGTATATTTTGAATTTAAGATATAATTTTAAATGGACAGAAATAGCTCCTATGCATTTACTTTCATGGAAATCCTTAATTTCATGGGTGTGCCTTAACAATGTACTATGTTCTAACTAGAGATTGAAGCTTATTTTGGATATTGGATTGAAGATTTATTAAAGATAGATAGATTTATCCTTAAACATTACATTTTGATCCACCTGTATGTTTATGTTATTAGAATATCATTCACTAAAGGTTTTGCGCTTATTTGCTATTACATGGCCAAAACATTTATTGGAACTATTATGATTTATTCATGTAAATGGCATGGGTCATGGAAAATTATTTTTCTGCTTAAGTGTCTGCTTAATTAAATTACTGTTTTCCAGCACTTATTTTTTACTTCCATTTCTGTATAACAAAAATAATTTCTGTATTCATGTGGCATTTATTTGATTTTATTGCTAAAAATTGGTTAAATATAAAATAAAGAAAATGAATTGAAAAATATTTTATGTATATCAATTTTGAGACTAGATTTTTGTTTTGTTTTTGGAACTTTGGGGGAATCCTCAAGTTGACTCCTATTCTTCTAACAAGATTCAAAAAATCATTGATCTCATTCTTGCTTTCTGCTATTAAGATACTACAGAATAATAATCATTTATATATCCTCCTCCATGTCTGGAAATGTACATTTGCTCAAGATTTCTTTTAATAAAAAATCACATATAGAGTCTACAATCTTGTCCCCAAGCTGGCTTGTTATTGTATTCTGGGCTTTTTAGTTAACATGGCTATTTTTTTTTTAAGATAAAATATATTATGACTTTATATTTATCAATCACATTCAATAATACATCTTATTTTTAAAATACATAATTTTCATTTGTATTGACCTTTTAACTGCGCATCTTTAAACCAAGTGAAAAATCGAGTTCTCAAAAACCACCAACAAAATTACTTATTTGCTTTATCCTGCAACCTGCACAATAGTATAGTATGCTTTATTGTAGCAATAGTTAGAAGTCAAGAGTATTAGGTTATGTAGTAGAAATAAAAAAACTTTTCATGATGATATCATAGTGTGCATCACTCTTTCAGATCACTCTAGATCTGAAAGATCTAGAATGTACAATAGTCCAAGTTTCCTAAATAATCTGCCACTCTCTTGAAAACTGGAGTAAAGCAAAACTCTCAGATCATCATATCAGAGGAAAAAGAATACATTTATATTATATATAGTGTTTATATATATATATATATAAACAATGTTTATATGTATATATATGTATATATACACACACACACACACACACACACACACACACACACGTGTGTATATATATATATACAATGTTTATATGTATATATATATAAACAATGTTTATATATATATAAACAATATATATATAAATAGTTTATATTATATATAATGTTAATATAGTGTTTATATTTATTGTCACCAATGAGCATATATTGACTTTTTAGTGTATTATGTAGACTATGTGCACTTAATGAACTTAATATATTTTAATTAATACGATTAAGGTTTTTAATATGTTAAATATTCAATTCATAAGTGCATAGGAATATTTGTGGAAGTAAAACTGTTAGTTACTGTAAGAAATATATGGAAACAATTCATTATTATAAAAAGAGGTAATTAGAAAAAATTCAAGTGATTATCCTGTCCCTGCTTTATAGATTGTACCTCAGTGTAAACCCATGTGATTAGGACACAATCTCTTTATAAAAGTACTAAAGTATTACAGAAAATAAGAATGCTAACATTTTGCAAGCCCTCATGAATTAATGGAATAAAGAAATAATTGTCAGTGGTTTTGAATATCACTAAAAGAGAGACAACCAGATATTATGATCACTTTAATGGTCAAAATAATTTTTGAACAAAATTATTGCCAAAATATTAAGCCTGAATTTATCTAGACACTGGATTAAACTATTAATTTACATGCAATTCAGGAAAAGAATATGCAAAATGACCACTGGTATGTAAATATCAAAAGCCAGACTGCTTATGTTATTAAAAGAAAATTATTTCTTCCATAAACATACATTTAGAAAAATATGTGGGTGATGAAAATTATACAAAATAAAGGATACGTGAGAAGCCATAATAACCAATTAAAATTTATAACCTTTGTCTGTTTGCCAATGACTATATATGGAGTGATAAGAAAGTCTCTATGTTAAAATTTTTAGGTTTGTTAATGTTATTGTGGCAATAGCTGAAAAAAACCTTCATTAAAAATGCCTTCTGGGGGCGCCTGGGTGGCTCAGTTGGTTAAGCGTCCGACTTGGACTCAGGTCATGATCTCGTGGTTCGTGAGTTTGAGCCCCACACTGGGCTCTGTGCTGACAGCTCAGAGCCTGGAGCCTGCTGAGGATTCTGTGTCTCCCCCTCTCTCTGCCCCTCCCATGCTCATGCTCTGATGTTCTGTGTCTCTCTGTCTCTCAGTAATAAATAAATGTTAATTTTTTTTTAAATGCCTTCTGAAGTACAATTACATAGTGTTAAAATTTGTTTGAAAAATATCTGGGATGGGGAGTGAATAGGCAGAGACAGAGATGAAACAAAATTGTATCTTGATAATTACTGAGGCTGAAAGATTGACATATGAAGATTCATCATGCCATTCTATTTCATATATATTTGAGATATGCCATAATATATATAAAAAATCTAGAAACATAAATATTTCTATACCACTAATAAGAACTCATTCAATGATAAATGCATTTTGCATTGCCTTTCTTTTCCCAGCAGTTATAAATGCATTTATTTGTATTTTAAAGTTAAAGAATATGTTAATTAAATCAAAAGTAAAAGTTCACAATTTAGAGAATCTATTAAGTTGTGGATTTAGCTGACATAAAAGCAATCGAAAGTGTCAATTGAACTTGGTTCCACTACCAGCTGCACTGTCTTTGGGGAAGAGAAGAAGGTGGCTGTTTGGAAGGGTAATTGTATCAAATTTCAGGATGCTCAGTCAGATAAAACTCTTTGGCTTAGGACAATCATCATTCACATTTCTCTTTTTAATTTCTATTTTTGTGTCTGTTTTCATTTTAATCCATTGTAAGTCCAACATTTTTGTTTATTAAGATACTTCTCTCTTTATTTTGTTTCACTCAAATAGCAATTGCTTTGACTTATTCTAATTCATAAATAGAAAAATCACACTGTCTGTAATCATTTTTAAAAATGTTCCATTGCTTTGCTTATTACTGAACAGTATTTTCTTCAACTTATCTGGAAATATATAGAGTAAATGTTAAGCAAATTATTAAGAAAATTATCATAATTTACATACATAATCTAAAATATAGGTGATGGAGTGCTGGGGCTCATTTGTACCTTTTAGACCATTAGAATTGTATCATTTTTTCTTTTATAGTTAAAACCCATTTCCAGATCTTCATGGAAAAAGAGAAGCCAAGTATTAAATATTCTGCCTCATAATTCTAGTGAGCAATGACTACAATCTAGTTAAGAATATTAAATTTAACTGTCTTTGAGACTACTGAAGTAATATATATGATATATTATTTGGTCACCTTAATGAACTTCTTATAATGAAATAAAAGTCACTTTAATTTATTTGCAAGACAATATTAAAGCAAGATCCACATGCAATTAGGTGTACATTGGAAGTCTAAATTTTGACCCTGTCAAACAAACAAAATGGAAAAGTTTCTCTGTGAAACACTATTCAAGAGCAATAAAAACATAAAATTCACAAAACCCAACTTAACCAAATAAATGGGAGTACTGTGTTAGATAAACATGGGAAAAGTTATTATTGCATGATAATGACTGATTGATTCCCTATCTCCTAATATGCATAGACATGTGTATGTCTTAACCTATTTGATAGTTAAAATACTGGAAGCTTTTTGACTTTCAAATATTTGCTAAAATTAAATACATAAAAGAGTTCCAATGAGTGCATTAGCATTTATGAGCTTTGCAGAGGGTAAAACTATTTAAATCCCTTCCCAGAATTATGATCAGAATGAGAAATTTAAATTCTCTGCTATTATATGTTTAATGATATTTGAGTGTATAGGAAATAAGTTTACAGAAAAATTTAACAGATATATGGAAGACCAAGGAATGGTTACATTTTATAAACAAAATTGCTGTGCAGATCTTTTGACAACCCTTTCAAATTTACGTAGTCCTTTTTTTCAAAGCCTACTCTAAATACTGAAATTAGCACATAATGTGGAATCTTAGAGATTGAAAAAACATCAGAACATGAGAAACATCTCATATTTAATAGAATGTGTGGTATAGTATTCCAAAATGAATGTATGTTTTAGAATATTAATGAAAAATTTTGTTTGGAACAATGTCAATAATGGAACTAAGTACACAAAAAGAATTCTATATTCCTATTTTAGAATAATAAATGACATGATACCTGTTCTGAAGTTGCCACCATGAACTATTTAATTTTGTTATGTTTATGATATAATCAAATGTGGCCATGTTAAGAATTTCAAGAATCTGTGGCATAGAATAAAACCAGTTATTAGGTATATTCCTTTCCAAGAGTAGATAGATCATTATAATAGTAATTAACATACAATAAACACAATAAACAAGAGAAAATATTTATTATGATAATAATAGGTAGCAGCAGTAGTAGTAGTAGTAATATATCTCAGCTGCAACTATTCTGTGAAGTGTAAATTCATCATCCTACCTTAAACTTTAACATTTAATATTCAGTGGGGAAAATTAACAAGATTCTGGGAATCAACAAATAGATGCTCTACTACAGTAAATGAAATAGAAGGTGGGCCCTTGTGATACCAGCATTTTGTTGTTCACGCTTTGGGCTTTTTTGTGTAATTCCTTTCCTTTCCAATGAGAAAGATTCAAGACTTGCTTCTAAATGATAGACTATAGCAAAGGTATGCCACTCCTGTGACTACATTAAATAAGATTCAATTTTGCTAGCAGAATCACCCTAGTTTTTATCTGTGTGTGTTTGGCTTAAGAAGCAAATTGCCAGGATTCTTACCACTGTAAGGAAATGAATTCTACCAACGACCTAACATCTCTGGGAAGTAGATCTTTCCCAGTTTGAGCCTCCGGATTGTAAACCAGCCTTGAAGACCTTTGATTTCAGCCTTGTGAGACTTTTAGAAATGATCCATCTAATTCAGGCTTGGATTTCTGACTTATAATAACTGTGAGATAACAAATATGATTTATTTTAAGCTACTAAGATTTTCATAATGTGTTATGCAATGTATAAAACTAATAGAGATGATTGAAAATAAAACCAGTAAATAGGTTTCAGAGAAAACAATATCATCATTGCTTGCCTGGCAAGGAATAGGTATATCACTCAGTTATATGATCAGCAGGTTTCCCTGGGGAGATACTGTAAGCCCTGTGTGAGGGCTTTTTGAACATGAATGCTCATTTAAAGATTAGTCACTTTTGGGGCTCTGGGTGGCTCAGTCGGTTGAGTGGCCGACTTCGGCTCAGGTCACGATCTCACGGTCTGTGGGTTTGAGCCCCGCGTCGGGCTCTGTGCTGACCGCTCAGAGCCTGGAGCCTGTTTCAGATTCTGTGTCTCCCTCTCTCTCTGACCCTCCCCCGTTCATGCTCTGTCTCTCTCTGTCTCAAAAATAAATAAACGTTAAAAAAAATTTTTTTTAAATAAAAAAAATAAAGATTAGTCACTTTTTATAACTGATAGTTTTATTTTAAATGAATTATTCAAAATTAAAGAGAGTACACAGGTAAAGATATTAAATAAAGAATACATTTTTACTTTCAGAAAAATTCTACCTGTGTAAATTGGGCAGTTAAGCCAGAGCAAAATAATTGGAACTTATAACTAAACAGTAACAGTTTTATAGAAGTTGCAGATTCTGAAAAGACCAGAAACAGGACAAAACCCTAAGAGAAGGGCATGGTAGGAAGAAGGTCAACAGGAAAAATATGGCATTTTATGAATATGAAGTAGTGTTGTTCTGGCACCATTTTTATATAGTTTGGATCTATTAAATCAATAGAAAAAGAGTAAAATAAAGATTACAAAAGCTATATTAATTTTAGGAGTATAGAACATCCGCACAAAAGAACACTCTTGATAAAAGAGACAAACAAAAACCAGACCCTTGAATCAGAGAACAAACCGCTGATTGCCAGAGAGTGGTGGGGAGTGGGTGAAATATGAAAAGGGCATAAAAGTACACTTACTGTGATGAGCACTGAATAACGTACAGAATTGTAGGATCATTATATATCACACCTGACACTAATATCACACTGTATGCTAACTATACTTGAAAAAAAGACTTTTCGAGAGTTATCATTTCTAAGATATGACAAAATTCATATATTGAGACTCAAAAAGGGAGGCTATCCCAAATCTAAACCTAAGTCAGCCTGTACTTATGGGAAACCTAACAAACACCAGTGTTAGCTAGCTTATCCTTCCCTAGAAAATAAGACCTGCTAACCTTTTAAGGAAATCCCTGCCCTCCTAGCCATTCATGCCCTGTTTCTGCATTCACTCTTGTAACACTCTATAGTCCCCACATCCCTCATGAAGTGTGCTCCACTGCTCACGAGGCACTATAGTTCCATGTGTTGTTTCCCCGTGAATGAAGCACATTACAATTGTTGCTACCTTGTCTATTTTGTCATTTGACAGACATAATATGTGTCTCATCATTAAAACTGAAGAAATATAATGCATCTATTGAGTTTTCATCTAATCAGTAGGAATTGAACACTAAACCTGGGCAGCAGGGCCATTAGAGAAGAGTGGGTAAGAGCTCTAGAGTTAGAAGATCATGATCTGAAATTCTCTCAAAATCCCTGATTACATCAGAATGACTGAGGAACTGAAACGCAGGTAATGATACGGACTCCTAAAGTCTTCATGGCTTTTAAATGGCAAATGGATAATAAATTCAAATACAAATCTTCAAATATTTAAGAACAATATAATAGAGTCACAGATAAATGGAATTCACCTCTTCTCTATATTTACATATTGAAGAATTGGCAAATACATAGTACTTTTTGTCCCAAAACTGACCATTGCAGAAAAGCGTCAAAGACCAAAGAGAATCTAAAATACTAGGCTCAGTCAAAATTCTGACTTTTTTCTTATCTAAAAGGAAAAAGCATCACTGTGACTACACTGTCCCTTTTCACCTGAAAGAATATTTTCTTATGTCTAAAAAGAGAAAAAAAGTAAAAGGAGGAAATCCAAATGCAAATCGCGTGTTCATTTTAATTTCCCAATTTTTTACTATTACAGTTACTGACATAAAATTAAAGAGATACATGAGAAAGCCAAATTGATCACTTTCATTATTGTTAGGTCTATTAAGTCTTGACATTCTGAAGAATAATATCCACTGTGGCTATCACTGGTTGCCAGTATGATTAACTGGCATTTGCTGAGATCATTAGAAACACGATATTTTATTGACTTAGAGGTGGAAATCCTTTTGGATTTGAATTATTTAGTTCTGAGCATTTCAATACTTATCTTGTTCATGTCCATAATAATACAACATTAACACAGAAGTGAGGTTACTTCTCAGTCTTAGCCTGTGCATGTCTCAGATTCACCTCATTCGAATATCTCTGTCTCACAAGTAATTTCCAGTGTCATCTCATTCCAGATACCAAATTGCCTCTTAGTGAATGAATAATCATCAGTCTGCAGCTATAAATGAAATTAACACATGTACATTGTATTAATGCTTTTTGCAAATCAAATTAGTGTTAGAATAACTTATGTATAGACCTCCATTTAATGTATATACATTTGTTCTGTCTGGCCTTTTACACCAATATACAATTTTTAGCAGTATACTTGGAAATCAATTTCTATCTGAGGTAACTAAATTTCTTTAAAGATGAAATGGAAAAAATAGAACATAAAATGACAAAATATATTTTTTAAATTGTAAATTATCTTTTGAATCTTTTTTTTAAATTTTTTTTTTAACATTTACTTTTTATTGAGAGACAGAGAGACACAGAGCATGAGCAGGCAAGGGGCTGAGAGATGGAGAGACACAGAATCCGAAGCAGCCTCAGGCTGCGAGCTGTCAGCACAGAGCCTGATGCAGGGCTTGAACTCACAAACCGCGAGATCATGACCTGAGCCGAAGTCAGACGCTTAACTGACTGAGCCACCCAAGCGCCCCATCTTTTGAATCTTTTGACCCCTGAGCATTTACATGATATGTTATACTCCTGATTAATGTAAGACATATTTATGGTTTCACACTGCCAGGGTTTGCTACATCCTACTAATGAGCACCATATTTTGGAAAAGAAAACTAATTTACAATCAGGTATATTAAAGTAAAATGGAAAAACATGAGGTAGGACACTGCACATATCTGATATTCAAAACTACTTTAACAGTGTCAAAAAGCAGTTATTTAGTTTATGTTATGTTTCTGAAAATTCAAATAAATAAAAAGGTGAAATATTAAGAATATAAAACATTTCCAAGTGAGTGAGTGTGTGTGTGTCTGTTTATTTGTGTGTAATAGTTTTCTGAATAACTTGGGAGTAAATTTCGTGCACTGAGTCTTTTTCCCTAAATATTTCTATGTATATTTTTCCCCACACAAGAAATTTTCTTATATAACAACAGTACAATTTTGAAATCAGTAAACTCAATACTGATATCAGAGCTGTTCTTAAGTTGTGTAGGACTCAAGGAAAATTGTTTTATTTTTCCCTTTCCTATATACATAATTTACTTTAAAATGTATTAGAAAATTTATGGGTGCATATAGTAATTTTATGATGATTTAGAATAATGGAAAAAGAGTATTTGGGTTTTTTTGCTCAAACTGCATATGAAAATTCTTCATAGTATATGAGCATCATCTCCGCTTGGTCAGGTCTAAGAACTATCTCTTAAACTTTTAATTTGTCAAAAGTTGCATTGCTGGCTGATTTAATATCTCCCAACATGAAAAACACAATAGTAACACTGTTATTACTCACATGCATGGGCCTTGAGGATCAATATACATGAACCAATAGAGATCATCTTCCTTTGCTGCTTCATAACGCCACTTATTCATTGCTAGCAACATCGTTGCTCATGATGCTGCATCATACAACACACCCTCATACATACTTGTTCTCAGTGACATGCCAACTGTTGTTATCATGTTCCATAGATGATGGCCACAAAGGCAAGTCTCACCCAGAATATGTAGGCAAGTGGCTAAAACCTTTAATTTCATGGTTGTAGTAAATTTGCGTTCAGAATTTTATTGTGTAAACATAGAACATGTTTCCAGCCGTGGATTCTCTTGAATTCTTTAGACTATAATCATTACACTTCTGGTTTATGATTTCTTCCAATATTAATCATACCCATTCTTTCTACATCACACCAGTAGCATGGAGGGTGGAAAAGGGGAAGAGTGGTCCCTTTTATGCCTTTCCCTCATAAAGTGTGTATTAAGTCTGACCTGGAAGGAAAGAATAATACTACATAAATCAGTAGCAAGAGAGGACATTCACTGAGAGGGAACAAGGTCACAAAGATCTTTATTATGTTCACTTAGAGATATTTTATAATTTAAAATAGCTATACATTTAAATCAGTGACCATTTTGAGTTAACTTTTGTATGTGGTACAGAATGTCTGTTGAAGTTCATTTTTTATGTATCCAATTTATCAAGATCACTTTTTGTAAAGATTATCCTTTATTAAATTGCCTTAGCACCTTTGTAAAAATATCACTTGACCACGAATATATGGGTGTATTTCTCAAATTTATTATTTTCAATTGATCTATTTGTCTACCTCAACATATGTTACTCCCTTGAATATTGCAGCTTTATAATAAGATTGACAACAGACAGTGTAAGTCTTATAAATCTTTTTTTGTTTTAGTGTGTTTTAGCCATACTGTCTTTTGCATTTCAATATTACATTTCAAATATGTTTTCTGCTTCTATAAAAGAGACTGATAAGATTTTAACATGATTTCATTAAGCCTATAGATCAATTTGGGAAACATATACATCTTAACGTACTGAATCTTCAAACCCATATACACAGTGTATCTCTTATACACATCTTATTTAAATTCCTTCAGTGATGTTTAGTTTATGGTCTTGCACTAAACATGAATTCAGGGTTTGATTGCCAAAAGAGAAACACGACAGCCATAATGATGTTTACAAATCTATAGCTTTTTTTCTTTTAAATATTTCTTTATTTTTTAGAAAGAGTGTGAGCAGGGGAGAGGGAGACAGAGGATCTGAAAGCAAGCTCCACGTTGTCAGAGCAGAGCTCAATGCTGGGCTCAAACTCATGAACCGTGAGGTCATAACCTGAGCCGAAGTTGGACACTTAACTATGCAGGTGCTCCTACAGTTGTTTTTTTTTTTTTTTTTTTTTTTTTAAGAAAAAGAATAATATGCTAGTAAAAGACTGAAATAAACATAAGCATTAAGGGCAAAGACTCCCTCAGAGCATAAGACCCAGTAAGGTGAATCTTAAGCTCCCATTATCTTCCTTTTACAAATGCCATATCAAGATATACTTATCTCTTGGGTCAGAAAACTACTGATATGTGTACAGAATACATGAGAATCAGAGAACCCAAAGTGCAATTTCAGTTGAGGATTCTCATACCCTGTTGCACATATACAGATATTTTTCCTATATAAGCAGGCCACCTGGAAGTGTCACCAGGACAGAATACAGATTTTAAATTTCCCTGTTATCAATAAGTAATGTGACAACTTTATGTAAACCGTTCCATATAACCCAAACCCATGGTTACAAAGCAACACTATTTTTCATATTATTTCATGCCTCGATGTAGTTCAATGTGTTGCAGGTTATTTAGCAAAATATTCCAGACCAATTCCATGCTTGCTGAATTAACCCTCCATAGCACATATCTGTAGACCTTGAATATCTTTGGTCACATTTATCCTAATTATTTCATGTCTTTCAATATCCAAATATTCATCATCAGTATGTAAAAGTAGAATAGATTATATTAATTTTTTACCTTCATCCATGTTAAACCTGCTTATCAGTTTAAATAATTTTTGTTGTTTGTTGTTGTTATTAAATCCCTTAGGGATCCTGCCAATAATCACAACATCCAAATGTAAAGGCATTTTTCTTTTTTCTTGTCTGGATGGCTTCCCCACCCCCTGCTCCCACACTGCTGTCTAAAAGTAGAGCTATAATACAGACCAAAATGAAGACAGACCAACTAGTTAAGACACTCTAATAGTAGTCTGAGCAAATAGTTAAGACTAAGGTAGTAAGAAATATGGACTTAGACAAACTATTATAGTTATAAGTAAACAATTTGCTGCTGATTGGTTGTGGGAACATGGAAGGTAATGAGAGGAATCAAGAAAACTCCTCTATCTTTGTGTGAGAACTGCTGATGTGATGCACAGAGGGAAATAACTTGATGGTAGGGCATGGGTTTAGTGGGATATATATATATATATATATATATATATATATATATATATCTCACCCCATTATATATATAATAACCTGATATATATATATATATATATATATATATATATATATGTACACACACACACATATATATGTGCTTCAATTTTGATAGTTTATTTTTAAACATGAGATCCACATTATATATATATAAATAGATACACAGATATAGATAGATATCTATATAGATAGATATAGATATAGATATAGATATAGATATAGATATAGATATCTCAGGTTATTGTGATGGGAGGAAGAGCTACAAATTCAAGTCACCAGCATAGATAAGGGTTTTAAAGACATTGAGACAGATGAAATAATGCAAGAAGAATTGTATTTATAGAATTTGGGGCATGTTCAAATAATAAGACAAAGAAGACTCACTGCTTTCAAATGTTTTATAGAACCAGGAGTCAAATATGCATAAAACTTAAAGTTTTAAAACCAAAGCTCAAAATATTGATTAATTATGGTCATTAATATTCCTTTATTGTAAGCCATACTTGACAGTTGAATGGATGTTCAAGTTAGATCAAAAGTAATAGCCTTATAATGAGAACTACAGTTTCTAAGGTAGAGATATTTTCACAAAGGATGAAATAATACCAATATTCAATATGAGAAGTCCAATTATACAGACTTACAGCTTAGTCTTTATTAAGCCAATTCTCAAAATCTCAATAATAATAAACATAAATTTAGCAAGTATATCATAGGTAAGATAGAAATTGAGATTAATAATTCAAATTATTAAAACACTCTGACAGTGGTGTTAGAATAGATAAATTCATGGGCTGAAAAGAGAGGACAGAAGCACTTCCAATAATGTAATAATATTCATTACATTGTATTGCAATTAAACTGTGTAATTTTAAGATATATACTTATGTATGGCAGTTCTACATCAAAATAAATATATACACAAAAAGTTATAAAAAGCCTTATTAAACTATAAATAAATAGAAATTTTCCATATGCAATAAAAACTGAAGAGGTTTGCATGGATACAAGTTGCTGAAAAGGTTTCATAAGCTTGTCAGTCTTGCCCACTGGAAAAATGACTCACAATGATGCCCTTGTTAGGTCTGTGTATTATAATTGGCCTAAGAAAATATTCTTTATTTCTTTAACACCGATGTTGTTTTCACATAAGATCCATGTAAAATTACCTGTATTTGAAATGCTTTTTTTCTACTTTCAAATGTCAGGTTATTAAATTTCTTTTTTATTTCTCTATGGAACAGGCTGATTTTCCATTGTGTAAAAATGTCACAGAACAGCTGTGACCTTATGTTTGGAGATGACTGCCACAATGAAGTGTCAAAGCAAGTGAAAATGCCATTCTGTGATGAAATGAGCTACTTCTATCACATTAATCATGTTTATAATGACTGGCACAGGTGTAGATTGCTGAATATAAGATAACTAATAAAATGACTATTTACTATAATATTCTTCATTAGCAGTAAATTAGAAAAAAAAATTAAAGAGAGAGTTAGGTCACCATATGTCACATAAATGAGACCTAGGCTATTCACATGGGCAGCACTATGGGCATATTCTAAGGCAGAATCTATTTTTATCATGCTATGGAACATTGGGACATTTTTATTTCTTAATATTTTATATTTGTTGTCATGTTAGAAACAGAAGTAAAATTTTTAACATCCAAATATTATTGCCCTTACAGACAAAAGCACTGAGACTTTACTTTCAATTTAACAGAAAATAGAACACTTTTAACTTTTTCATAGCATAGGTATTTAGGAAGGCACATTGGAACATACTACCACAAGAATATTTGTTTTTCCTTTTATCTCACATTCTATTGAGTAATGAACCTACTTTAAAAAATCTATGTATTCAAGCTTGCCAATTTTTCTCTTACTTCTAAGAGCATGTATCCACAACTTCTCATAGTTTTATATTACTTACAATTCTCATTTTTAATAAGCCTATGAAGAAAATGTAGGCAGTAAATAAATAGACAATCACTAGAATTCTACTTTGGATTCACTCTACACCTGCTTTATAAATGGATTCCTATTATGACTGTTTTTTAACAAAATTAAAGTGAACTGTATCAATAATGTACTATATACATAATTCTTATTACTTCTAAAGAATCACAAATAATACTTGTCAAGGGGCGCCTGCGTGGCTTAGTTAATTCAGCCTCTAACTCTTGATTTCTGCTCGGTTGTGGTCTCGCAGTTAGAGGGTTCAAGCTCCACATCAGGTTCTGCGCTGATGGGGCAGAGCCTGTTTGGAATTTTTTCTCTCTCCTTCTTTCTCTGCACCTCCCCATTCACATGCTCTTTTCTTCTCTCAAAATAGATAAACTGTAATATATAGATATATTTGTCAAAAATAATGACATTAGAAAAAAGTATAGATGAGAGCATACATAAAGAGTATGAAGTCATAGTTAAGGATTCGGAAATATGTTTAGTCAATATATTAAACGTGATTACATAATTTCTATAGTGTACATGTTATACTTTCCATTCTTTTCTCATTGGAAAGAGCAAATCTAAAAACATTTAAAAATATAGTTGTAAGTCGGGGCGCCTGGGTGGCGCAGTCGGTTAAGCGTCCGACTTCAGCCAGGTCACGATCTCGCGGTCCGTGAGTTCGAGCCCCGCGTCAGGCTCTGGGCTGATGGCTCAGAGCCTGGAGCCTGTTTCTGATTCTGTGTCCCCCTCTCTCTCTGCCCCTCCCCCGTTCATGCTCTGTCTCTCTCTGTCCCAAAAATAAATAAACGTTGAAAAAAAATTTAAAAAAAAATTAAAAAATATATAGTTGTAAGTAAATGTTTCAACTAAAAGAAAAATTCACCAAAACTCAAATATTTTCATGAAAGCTTAGAGTGAGCTCAGTATGTGTTTATTAATCATTGACATCACCTTCAAAACACACACACACACACACACACACACACACACACACACACACACCACACGGACACAAAGACACATCCTATATGCTCATGAGCACAAACTCTGCCAATTATACACACACACACACACACACACACACACACACACACACACATATATATAAAGTATCTCTCTGATATTAATTTATTAGTTGTGTAAAAATCTGGTGTTCAGATCTCTGATTTGAGACTTTTATCCCTTCTGAGATAGCATGGGCTGGAACAACTGAACATTCATGTGGTGGAAAAAAGCTAGAGCTCAATATAATTGTTCTACCATAAAAACAAACAAGTATATGTGACTATTTACCTATAATTTTTACAAAAATATTTTTTTAAATAGGAAAATTATTTCTTTAGAATATGCAAAATTTTCCAAAAACACAATTTACAACAGATAAATATGATAAATTGGACCTTATCAAATTGAAAACTTCTGCTTGCCAAATGACACTGTAAGAAGAATAAAACAGTAAACAAAAGGCAATTATAACATATTTTCAAAAGATAACTAATAAAAGACTTGCATCCAGAATGTATAAAGAACTCTCAAAACTCACTAAATATACAAGCAACTCAAAAAATTAGCAGAAGATTTTAAAAAGATTTTAAACTTCATTATGAAAACAAAGGCAAATTAGACGATGGAAAGATGCTTAATATCATTAGTCCCTTGTGAAACCAATTTAAAACCACAGTGAAATACCTCTAAACACTTCCTAGAATGGCTAAGATCCCACTCTTGCCATTATTAGGTGTTGATCAGGGAATACAGAAAGCAAAACTCTCATATATTTCTCATATATTTCTGTTGCAGAGGCAACATCTAGTATGGAACACAATTCCACTGTTTCTAATAAAGCTAATGTGCACTTACCATAAGACACAGCAATTGCCAGCAAACACTTTTGGTATTTACCCAAAGATGTGAATATTGTATTCAATCAAATATACTGTGTGAATATTTATAACAACTTTATTCAGACCTGCCAGAAACTGAAACCCACCCAAACTTTCCTTCGTGAACTGGTAGACAATGAAGGGCAGATCCATACAATGAAATACTACTCCACATTTAAAAGTCAGCAAACTACCTACACAGGCATCAGCATAGATTAATTTCACATTCATAATACTAAGGGAATGAAGACAGACCCAAAAGTCTACATACTGTCTGAACCTATTTTAATGACCATCGTGGATTAGGTGAAAGTTGTACTGACAGGTCAGACCATGTGTTTCCAGGAGATCAAGTGAGGACAATGCTTGTTTACAAGTGGGTATGAGGGAATTTGGAATAGTGATGGTATATCTTGACTGTGGTTGCAGTTACACAACTCTGTGTTGTTCGAATCTCACATAACTGCACATTAAAAAGGGTGACTTTTACTGTAGGCAATTTAGACCTAATCAAATTATAACAAAAATACAGGAGGAAATGTTACTGTTTGATGATAGAGGTTATGTATCTCTTTGAAAATAAAATAGGACGGTAGCAGAATAAAGTTAACCTTGCTTGAAAATTATAACCTGGAAAATTCTATCTCAGAATAAGAAGTCTTTTTTCTATAATTGTTTTCTAACAATGTTTTCTTTCTTTTCATTTCTACCTTAGATGAAAACAGGATTTTAATAAATAGTGAAAATAAAATCTAAAATCTTATAGGAAGTTTGCTACTATTTGTTTTACCAAAACAATACATATTCTTGCCTGGTATGTGTAAAACTGATCAATGCAAATCATTATCCTTTCTAAGAAGGTATTTGACCCTTAAGAAGTAATAGATACAGAAGTAATCTACCGAAGTCACATACTTTCTCTATACTGGTGCAATCTACCATCCCCTTTGTCTTATAATTAATTTATTTAAAATTAAAGCATTTCTCATGATTGATTTTAGAACACTGGGTTCTTTTTTTTTTAAGGTTTATTTATTTAATTTGAGGGAGAGAGAGAGAGAGAGAGAGAGAGAGAGAGAACAAGAGCAGGGGAGGGGCAGAGAAAAGGAGAAAGAGAGAATCTCAAGCAGGCTCTGCACTGTCACAAGAGAGCCCAACGTGGGGCTCAAACTCACGATCCATGAGATCATGACCAAAGCTGATACCAAGAGTCAGATGCTTAACCACCTGAGCCACCCTCGTGCCCCAGAACACAGGGTTCTGATAATGTTCTTACCCAAGCAACAGATTCAAACAATAGATGGAGAGAACAACTCAACATAATAGAAGACATGTAGTATCCAACATACATAAAGAAAAGACAACCTGTAAGTTTTAGAACAAAGTCCACGAACAGAAATTAGGCAGTCACAGAACCCAAAATATTTATAGCAATTAAAGATACTGAAAAGGAGCTCAATCTTACAAGCTACCACATAACTATAAACTAAAGCAATTAAAGCCATTACTTCAAACCACAATGTTGAGAAAAATAAAGTAGAATGACAGATTCAAATGTTGGCAAGAATAAGGATAAATTTATTTCCCTTAACTGATTCTGAGAGGGTAAATTGATATTATGATCTTCAGAGCAATTTGTCACTAGCTAATAGGTATCTATTCACAAATTTGAGTACTTTACAGTTAAAACTTATATTAAAGTTAAATTAGACCATAAAATGTATTTATAAGCGAAATAAAATAAAAGGAAGAAGCAGATAATGTATATATTTTTTCGTAATTCACATGAAACGACATATATGCAATTTTCTATATGGTAGGTGGATGTTTGTCCTGTATGCAAGTAAAAATATAAGAAATTAGATTAAAGGAATAAGGTCAGGCACAAGACACTGAATGCCTTTTGATCTTGAATAAAGTTTAGTCATACTTACAATATTTTGTTTCTAAAAGTAACAAAAATAAAATATATTGTCATATTTTTTAGAAATTTGTTTCTTTTAATAATTTATGACACCATAACATTTACATTTCTGAAAATAGAGAAAAGTAGATTGTAATGACAGTTTATTTTTTTAGTTAAATTTCCATACTGGGTCTCTGTGTAAAATGAGGCAAGCCAAGATATTACTTTCATGCTATTTTTGGTATCTCAAGTAGAAATAATAACTTATATAACTAATTGTTCAGTATGTTTATTTGACAAAATGTGGCTTGGAAGTAGATTTTTTACTTGTGCAATATTGGCCTTTTTTTTTTTTTTATATATATTTTCCCTGTAAAACAGAATTTCACCAACCGCAGAGACTGGAAAAAGTATTCATCATTAGGTCTTTGTGTTAAAGGCTTTAAAAATCTTAGTTTCTAACAAAGAGCATACATTTTATTATCCTGCTGAGATCTACCAAGCAGCAAATATGCGCAGAGACCCCATGATAGTCACAGTAGTTACAACGGTTAAAAGCTAAGCAGCACTCTGCATTTTGGATAGACTAAATGAAGAACACAGTCTTCCAGTCATTAATTCTGCTTATATGTGTAGCTTTTGAGACTTTAGTACTTTAGGTTGAACAGTATTTTTAGTAATATAAAAGTAAAAGTAACTTAACCTTGTAAAAGGCAGTGAAGACAGAGTATCAAATCATTAAAAATAAATAGGCTACTTTGAAACATCCAACTGAGAAAAAGTCCTAGGGAAGTAAAAATTGTTATGATGTCCTACTTCCAAAGAAAGTAAGACTTACAGCCAAAGATAAGATCAGCTGAATGTCTTTTTGTGACCTAAATGAATATATGTGTTTAAGAGCTAATATATTATATTACCATATTAAATAAGTTTATGAATGATATATCTGAATTTATGATTGCTTTAATTTGTGCTGTGATTATGATTCTTTCAAATATCTATACACATGTGTAAGCACACACCCCTTTATTTTATTGTGTAGTATTTTGGTTCACTGCATAATAAGTCTCAGCTTCCTTTGGTGTTCCAGCAATGAGAGTCACATAAAGAATTAAAACAAGTCAGGAGGACCTGCACAACTTCACTTAAATACAGACAGAACTGTGAAAATACATTCAAGTATTTTAAAGTCCGACAAGTAACCTTTGACTTGTAGCAATTGAAAATATTAAATATGATGCAGACATAGGACTAAATCAACAAAAACTACAGACTTGGATTGGAAACCTTTCCCCTCAGAACCCTTTGTCAGATCACTCTGTAAGATGACTCAACTAGGAGAAAGATGCAACAGAGACCTTAAATTTGGACAGAGCTTATTTATCATAATTGGTAAGAAATTGGGGCGCCTGGGTGGCTCAGTCGGTTAGGCGTCCGACTTCGGCTCAGGTCATGATCTCGCGGTCCGTGAGTTCAAGCCCTGCGTCGGGCTCTGTGCTGACAGCTCAGAGCCTGGAGCCCATTTCAGATTCTGTGTCTCCCTCTCTCTCTGCCCCTCCCCTGTTCATGCTCTGTCTCTCTCTGTCTCAAAAATAAATAAACGTCAAAAAAAATTAAAAAAAAAAGAAATACATTCCCTTAAGTACCTAAGTTAGTATTTTCTTTGATATACAAAAGAGATTTCATGTCTCTAAGCAAGAACATGAAAATACTTAGATGTAGTCATCAAGTTAGCCCACTTAACAAACATTTATTCTCATTTTAGTAGTCTCCTTTGAATTTTTTTCCACTTTTTGCTCCTTGTCTAATTGCTCTGTAATATATAACAGGCAGATGACAATATGGTTGCATGAATGACAGAAAAATTACGTATTTTTAGAATGCCTCGCCTCACCTCCATCAGGTCATAAAATATTATGACAATTAGGAAAATTTTTGAATGTGCACTGACAGGTCTTACAATAAGCCTGAATACAGGATATGAGCAAAATAAACTAATAAAAGAAGTCTCCTAGGTTTTTGGTTTAGGTAACCAAATAAAAGACTGTCGCTTAATAGTTAGAGAAGTGGTCAATCATGAGTCTAGAAGTGTGTATGAGGAGAAACAAACCTTTATTTTAAAATTGGTCTAGTTAGATGGCTCCTGGATACTAAAGCAAAGATACAAAGTAGGCAGTTTGATATTGGGGCAAACACTGTTGGTGCACCTCCCAACTGTCTTAGGTTCCCATTGACTGCTTTAGTGCTATCACTCACCCAACTGCCGCATACACTGCCTGTGCTGCTGCCTATACCTGCGCATACATTGCATTTGGGCCATTAAACAGTTTCTTCCAGGGCAATAGCAAGTAAAGAACAAAAGGCAATACTCTTGTCCTCATGGTTCAATGTACATCATCACCATGGGGCTAGACTTATATCTGAAAGCAAGTCTTCATTGGACTTCTTCTGTTTCCTATTCTGTTTCCTTAGGCTCTTTTACATTACCCATGACAATACAGTAAAATCTTGGATTGTGAGTAACTTGTTCTGCAATTGTTCTGCAAGACGAGAAAACATTTTTAATAAATTTTCACTTGATAAATGAGTAATGTCTTGCAATACAAGTAGTATGTAATGCCGAATGTCACATGATCACAAATGAGCCAATGATTCTTCTCCCCTCTCTCTCTCTCTCTTTCTCTGTCTGTCTCTTTGCAAGATTATGAGTGATTGTCTCCTATGCTCGGATGCTCAGTCTCAGACCACAGTGTTTGGCAGAAATCAGTGATTTTTCAGAAGGTTGGAAGGTGCCCACAACAGCCATTAGTGTATTTTTGTCGCTTCAAAGCACCTATGGACAGTCCTTTGCTTTTCCATACAAGAGTAAGCTTAGGAATGCTTTGCTTCATTCTAGGTCAGGCTGCCTGCAGATATAGACCCTTTCCTCTGCTCCTTATTTCCAGTTACATTCAATACAGTATATGACAAGAGTTTATCAACACTGTACTGTAGTCAATATCTGTGCAAGTGTATACAATGGCCCCCATGCAGAAAAAGATTCCATTGAGCCAACAGATAGCAATCATTCCATTAGTAATAGTGAAAGTCATCCTACATCCTCCTCTCTCTTGTCTCCCTCACACTAGCCATGAAAGATTTGAAAGGTAAGTGCAGGTTGATTTATTTTTCTTTATATTTTTATATTTTCTTTATTATTTTGTATTATATTACAGCACTGTAATCATTTTACTTGAATATTCTGGTTTGTGTAATGACTCATCTGAGTGCACTATTTCTCATGAGGAAATTCTCTTTGATACGCAAGTGCTTTGGTTTACAGGCATGTTTCCAGAATGAATTATGTTCACAAACTAACGTTTTATTTACTTTCTTGCATGTAAATTCTATTCTCAAATTCTTTTTAGGGAATCCTAATAGACCTGATATACAAGTCAAATAGAAAAATTTGGTTTAGAAATACAAATGTAGAAAATATCAGTATAAATGACATTTAATACAGAGCCTTGCATATAATTATGAAGCTAATTAATGTAGATATAAGTAAACAGTGGGTGTAAAGCCTCGGTCCTGGGAAGCTTCAGTATTCAGAGGTGCATATGAGAAGAACAGTCAACAAAAGTAACTTAGAATGTCTTGTGAGAAAAAAAAGAATAATAAAGTGATGATAATGCACCGAGATACTCATATGATCAAATATGCCAAAGTGCTATAGAATCGATAAGCTGAAGAAACTGAATTGATCACAAAAAAAAAATCTTTAGAAAAAGGCAAATGTAGAAATATATTGAATAATTACAGCAAAAGCTTCACTCTCAATATTTCATTTTATAAATGACATGAAATGATTTGGCATCTTCAGCAGGACACAAAGGCCAGTGCCTCCTGAGAAATTGGGACAGAGAACATTAAGGAAAGAGGCTGACAAGAAGCAGCAGAGGAATGAAATTTTGAAGAACTGCTGTGAAGCCCTAGACATAATACCAAAATTAAAATTTATACTGGAAGAGCAGCAGAACATAATTTTATTCATATAATATAGAAAACAAAATCTGTGATTGTAGGTTTGAGAAACTCTAGTAGAATGTAGAAAAGAATAGAGAGATTTAGTACAACATGCAATGAGAAGAAAAGCTGGATCATAGAAGAAACACTAATAGTCAATACATTAAAAAATAAAATATCCATATGTAAACGGTAACCATAAAATGATATAATAATATCACATAGGATTTTCACTCATCAAATGTTAGCAAGAATGTGATGAGGGATTTCTGGAAGTACACCATTATTTAAAGCTTTCTGACAATCTATTTGTCCCTCATACATTGGGACCCAATAATTTCACTAATAGAAATCAATCCTAGGTACATTTATGTTCTAAATTTTTTATACAAGAATAACTTATTATTTCCTTTAGCAATATTAAAGGCAATGAAAATTTCAAAAGGTTAGTTATTAAATAAATACTGGTATATTCTCAGAGTAAATATAGATGAACATTAAGGTTAATGATTTTTTCCTTTTTAATATCTTCTGATTAGTTTTTTTTTATAAATTATTTAATGTTTACTTATTTTTGAGAGAGAGAGTGAGAACGGGGGAGAGGCAGAGAGGGAGGCAAGTATTGGAAGCAGGCTCCAGGCTCCGAGCTATCACCACAGAGCCCATGGTGGGGCTCAAACTCACTAGCTATGAGATCATGACCTGAGCCGAAGTCAGACGCTTAACTGACTGAGCCACCCAGGAGCCCTTTTCTGATTAGTCACAATATGATTAAAAACACAATTTAATATAGTCAAATTGAGATATTTGTATGCCAGCCAGACCTACAGCTACCATGCACATACGCTTATTATATGGAATTAGCAACTTCCATCTCTCCTTTATCCAGATAGCCATAGTATCAACTATGGCCTAAGGAGAATGTGAATTATAACACCACAATTGTTCTGAAGTATTAACATGCCTTGTATACTTTTGGGTAACATATGGACCAGAATTTATATGTAGAATGAAAAATATGCCTCTGATAGTAAATCCGTAATTCATTAGGAGCCAACAATTATGAAGAGTTAAACTCTGGAGGGAACCCTGGTTCCAAATGGAAAGTATCGTACTTAGAAAGAGTCCAGGCACAACTACCAAGAAAGTTGGAGACCACTTGATGTGGAAAGAATTGTGAATGCCTATAATAGCTATATCATAAGGGATCACATAGACAGTGGTTTTTAAACAAACGGGGAAAACAAACAAACAAGACCAGATCTTGTCAGCAAGTTAAAATGAACAAAATAATTTTAGAGCAATGGTGAGAGCAAGAATTTAAGGAACTGTGAGCAGTCTGGGTTGAACAAACAACATTATTCCTAAGGAAGTTTTGAATACATTCAAAGTATGCCCCTGATGATTCTAAATGATACTAAAGAAGCAAGGAAACCTCAACATGAGGCAGAGAGTATATAGGTTTAAATCAGTGTACTTGATATTTATTGTAATACTCCTATGATCTCACTCATATTCTTGAACTTCTAATGAAGTATCTGTGGAGTTAGAATGAATACTTTGTATTTTTCCAAAGATCCTGCATTGAGAACATGTCTCACTTATAATAAATACATTACAGAATTGTATCAATTGCTCTTCATTTCAACCAAGAACAAAATGTATAATCTATAGTACGAAGACAGATTGTAAAAGTAGTTAAATGTAAATGGATTCTAAAATATATTTTTACCAGGGGCGCCTGGGTAGCTCAGTCAGTTAAGCATCTGACTTCGGCTCAGGTCATGATCTCGCAGTTTGTGAGTTCGAGCCCCACGTCGGGCTCTGTGCTGACCACTCAGAGCCTGGAGCCTGCTTCAGATTCTGTGTCTCCCCTCTCTGTGTCCCTCCCATGCTCATGCTCTGTCTCCCTCTGTCTCTCAATAATAAATAGACATCTAAAAAGTAAAATAGGGGCGCCTGGGTGGCTCAGTCGGTTAAGCGTCCGGCTTCGGCTCAGGTCATGATCTCGCGGTCCGTGAGTTCGAGCCCCATGTCGGGCCCTGTGCTGACACAGCTCAGAGTCTGGAGCCTGTTTCAGATTCTGTGTCTCCCTCTCTCTGACCCTCCCCCGTTCATGCTTTGTCTCTCTCTGTCTCAAAAAAATCAATAAACGTTAAAAAAAAATTTTTAAAAAATAAATAAAAAAATAAAAAGTAAAATAAAATATATTTTCACCAAATGAAATAAATAACAACAGATGTTAATGATAAAAATTTTCCTGTAATAAATGATTCTGTTTTCATTGGGTATCAGCTACTAAATAAAAGAATATATGTGTAAAGGTTTGGAAGTAAATATTTGGTTAATCTTTGTTGAGTTATCTATTTATGCAAATTTTTTACCTTCGTAAATTTTGTGAACTCATAACTTTGTGTACTCATATAAGTTTAATACTTTCAGTTTTTTTCTTAAAACATAAATGCTATGAAAATGTAGAGCTGTACTCTACCTTTCCAGTATCTTTCTAGATAATTAAAATTGATTTACAAAACAATCAATGGGATTAGTGGCAAACACTGTCATTCACTATTAATAATAGCATACAAATTTTATTACATTTTGAGTGTTCTGTTCACAGAAATAACTAGTTTAAACATAATATATACTTCTAATTTCCTCAAGTAATGTGTAGACAAGTAAAATTAATAAAGTATATGTGTGCAAATCATTTGCCCAACAATCTATTTTTTGATAAAGGTAAATAGTTACAACACTTGATTCTGAAATTGCATATTATTTTGGCTAATCATTGGTCACTTAAGATGAAGGAAATACTCTGCAATTAGAAAGAAAACAAGAATCCCCTATCATCATTTTTATGTAACATTACACTAGAGGTTGTACCTGGGGTCAATTTGAGAATAAATATATATAAACATAAAGCACACAGACTGGAAAGGTAAAAGTAAAACTAGCTCTATTCAAAGATGATGTAATCTTATATACAGAAAATCTTAGGAATCCACTAAAACTATAAGACTAACAAACTTGTTCAGCAAGTTACAGGAGAAAAAATCAATATAAAAATAAATTTTATTTCTATATACTAAGCAAAGAAATTAAGTAATAATTCAATTTACAGTAACTAAAAATAATAAACTTGTTACAAAAATTAACAATAGTGCAAGACTTTTACACAGAAAGCTGTAAAACACTGCTGGAAAAAAAAATTTAAAAATAAATGCAAAGACTACCTGTATTCATGGAACAGAAGACTAACATTGTTAAGATGGCAACGTTCCACAAATTGATCTACAGATTCAATATGATCCTTATGAAAAACTTAGCTGTACAATTTTCTTTTGTAGAAGTTGAAAATCACATTCCTAAAACTAAATGGAAATGCAAAGGCTCCAAATTAGCCCACCCCCAAAAAAAAATCTTGAAAAAAAATCACATTGCCCTATTTCAAAGCTTACTACATAGCTGTTTTGGAATAGTGTTAGGCAGCTCTTCAAAATGCTAAACAGAATTATCAAATGATCCAGTAATCCTATTCCTTGTTATATAACCAAGAGTAATAAGAATATATATCTCCAGGGGTGCCTTGGTGGCTCAGTCAATTGAGCGTCTGACTCTTGGTTTCAGCTCAGGTCATGTTCTCAAACATTGGGCTCTGCACTGCCAGTGTGGAGCCTGCTTGGGATTCTCTCTCTCCCTCTCTTTGCCTCTCCCTTGCTCTTGTTCTCTCTCTCTCTCTCTAAATAGCTAAATAAACTTTTTTAAAAGTTTAAAAAAAGAACATATATCTCCAGGAGAAAATGTATATAAATGATCATGGAAGCTTTATTCCTAATAGCCAAAAGGTGGAAATAATTCAAATATCTTTCATTAAATGAATGGGTAAATGAAATGTTGTTCATCGTACAATGAGATATGGTTTGGTAATAAAAATAATAAAGTACTGATACATACCACAATATGTATGAAAATTGAAAACTTTATGCTCAGTGGCAGAAGCCAGATACAAGACCACATATTTTATGATCCCATTTATATAATATGCACCGGTTGTCAAATTCATAAAGATAGAAAGTAGATTGGTGGTTTCCAGTGCTGGGAAGGAAGGGTTGTGACTGCTAATGTGTATAGAGTTTCATTTAGGTGTGATGAAATTTTCTACAACTAAGTAGTGGTGATACCTACTCTACGAATATACTAAGAAACATGTAATTGTTCACTTTTAAAGGGTGAATTTTATGATATGTGAATAATCTTAATAAAGCTATTTTTTAAATAGATGGTTTTAAGAAAGACCAAGAAAACAAATAAAAACATACATATATTTAGTACTTCTATCATTCTAAAGACCTTAAGAGATTCTGTCTTTATTTTTCATTAAATTGGTAATGATTACATAGATTTTCATCAAGAACTTATTTTTTAATTTTTAAAAATGTTATTGATAATAAATATTTTCAGTTACATTGCTCAGTTAAACATGAATTTAATAATATTAATTATAAAATATCTTGACATAAGTCTTTTAACCACAATTTACTTATTTATTTTCAATATAATTTCCCAGGGATCTCTTTCATTCCAGGCTGTGGAGATCTTAAAATAGTGTCTTAACAAACTGGAATCACTTTTGCAGGATGAGCAAGGACTTTGCTCCTTTTCCTTTACTATCTATATCAAAAGACATAAACTTGTTATTCCTTTCAGGTTAGATTACTTTAATTACTGGATACATTGGTGACACTTTGAATTTCAGTTGGGCAATTAAGCAATATACACAGATGAAATAAAGGCATGAATATATTAGGATAAAGGGACCTCATGGTTTTCTTTGCTTGTTTCTTTTTTTTTTTTTTTCGATAAACAAACCTAAGCAAGCATTAAGAAGAGAAATTTGTAATTTCTTTAACATTTTCTAAAATCCTAGAAAATTCTATAAACATAATGTCAGTAACTTTCAATTTCTTTAAACTTAATTCCACACAAATTACAGTCATCTACATAATAAGTACTTAAGAATACAATATCTTTGAAGTCTGTCAGGGTGATCTCTAAAAAGCTTTGTTACTCATTTTAGACCCTGGCATTACTGCCCATCAACTAACCTTTTTGTCTTTCTTTTACTTACCTTGTATTACAAAACTAACCCAAATTTAGGTGAAAGTTGTAGTTTAAATGGTAAATAATTAAAAAGCAACCTGCCAGCTCATCAGCAGCAGTATATTATTTTGTCAAGATTTTAAGAACAAATCAATTGTTTCTTTAACCAAAAAAATAATAACTGTTATTGCAATCAGAGGTAAGGTATTCTATTAAAAGTAAATTCCACAGAAAAGCAATGGTGCTCACTCCAACTGATAAAAGAGAATAGCTGGCATGGCATATTTTGTAGGAGTGATGTCAACAAAAAGCTTTTAGAATAAGAAGTATGTGATACAATAGTTTATAAGCCTATAAACTTCAGTGTGATTTATCTTTCTGTAATGTGAATGGGATAGATTTATAAGCCATCCCTACCATCCACTGATGATTCATTGAGTAAGTATGTTTTCAGGCTGCTGTATACAGAACCTTCAACCATAAAGTCATGCAAGTGGTGACTCATACCATATATTCAAGAAGCTTTTAAAATCAAACTTTTTAAAATTGTAATTCACCAATTACACGTGGGTCTTATGTTTGCTTTGTAACCGACACTGACAAGGGAAAGCACTTTTCTGAGTGTCTCTTCACCTGTTTATCAGACATTTGTGTGCCCTCACTTCTAAATGGGTGGGATCAAGTAGTTGATTAATACTATTATTCAACTTCTCAGTTTGTTCTTCTTAGAATTTATTTCTATACTTTTGTTACCACAATAAAGGTTATCAGAGACCACTGTAATTCCAATTTTCTGTGGTAGTGAACAATAAATCTCAGTGTAACTCCATTGATTGAAAAATAATAATAATTGATGACTCTCAACCATTTTTAGAGTTGAGAAGATTTGAAGAATAAGATTTTAGTCCTATGGGTCGTCTCTCAACACTTGCTCAGACCCAAATTAACAAAATCTAAAGAGGAATAAGCAATTCACGCAGAAAACTCTAGTTTTTACAATCCATTTGAAATTAGAAACAATTCTTTCATGTAGATGTACCTTAACAAGATGCCATTAAATCCATTAAATAACTCAGATGCAGCATCAATGATTTTTGCTTACATATGTACAAAGTTTTAATTTTGTTAGAAATGTCACTTACTAATAAAGATGGCTATCATAGAATAAAACTCGTGTGTGTGTGTGTGTGTGTGTGTGTGTGTGTGTGTGTGTGTTAATTTCTCTAATGCCAAATGGCTTTTTTTAATGATCTTCCTAACTGGTAATAGTGACTGACTTTTAAAATAGAGAAAAAGACTGCGAAATAACATACAAATCACTAAAACTGTTTCAAACGCATTCATTGTAGATTTTATAAGTTAACATAAACATAGAATTGTTTTATCCCTTAAGACAAATTAATGTCAAGAGGGCACAGCAAGTATCAACTGACTAAATTTGATGGTCTTGCCTTCTATAATTTTAAGATTATAATCTAGAATATTAAACTACTTTAAAATATATAATATAAATATATATATTATTTTTTGAAAGAGAGACAAAGAGTGCAAGTGGGGGAGAGGGAGTAGAGGGAGAAGAGGGATAGAATCTTAAATGTGGAGCTGGCCACAGTGTTTGATCTCATGATCATGGAGATCATGACCTAAGCAGAAATCCAGAGTCGGAAGCTCAACCAACTAAGCCACCCAGGGGCCCCTTAAACTATTTTTAAACCTTCATCATATATGCTGAATGGATGTGACTGTGAGTCAGGACACTAGGAGTTAATAAAAGTAATGGAAATTATTTTGCTTTATACCAATGATAGAACTAGAAAGAAAAATATGAGTTCAGCCATTTATAAAAAGTCAGAAATGGCTTTATGCCAATCTTCATAAATTTATAATTTAATCAACACTTGAGGGGAAAAAAAAGTGAGCCAAGTACATTTTTGTGAGTAATAGACAACTCTCCTTAACCCTCTTGCATTACCAAGTTCAGTTTTACTTTTTTAAGAGCAGTCATTTCTACTCTGATAATGTAAGTCCAGTATTACATAGTTAACATATTGGTGCTCAGTAATATTTGAATTCAAATAAGGAAATAAGTATCAAAAATATCAGATACTCAGATAAGAGCAACTAGAAGAACTTCAATCGAATAAGTCTAAGTTACTAAACTCAGTTAAATTATGCACATTGTGCCAGTTACGTTTTCTTGAAATTATTCACTTTCCAACGGAAGTTGTGAATGTCTACCTATGATAGCTCTTCTCATATTATTTATTAATTATCCATTTTATGCGAGATATATAATAACAGCTAGGCACAAAATATGTAAAGACACAGTCCCTGTTTCAAGAAACTGATAATCAAAAGGGAAACAAAAAAAGTAAATTGACATTTGTTGTTTTGTGATCAAAAATGATGATAAATCTAGGTATTTATTATGGAACACCACCTGGCATATCATTATACCACAATGCCATTTGAATTTGAGATTGAGAATTTTGCATTAACATCCATATTAACAATATCATTAATATATTCTTCCCAGGCAATTATTATTCATATTTAAATGAAGAAATTTTTATTTTGCACCATATCCCTGGACTTTTATGAAAGTTCTGAAAGCACTTCTGTTATAAATCTATTCATTTTACATCTAGCATTTTAGGAAAATTTCAGTTTTGTCCAGTTTTTCCAAAACAGAACAAGATGTTTTCAGAGATGTTTATAAACAATGTATTAGATCAGCAGTGTATGAAAAAAAAAAACAGGAAGTACTAAATCCATGGTATTTGTAATATATACATTGACTATTTGCTTGCCCTTTTGAAAGTTGCAATTTAATTTATGGCTTCTGGGTTGGAGACTAAGATATAGCATTAGCCACTGGGGCTCCGTGATATGTAATTTTGTGGTATGTGTTGATGAGCAAAAGTGGGGTTCATGACGGAATGGCTCAGGCTTGACTGCTTTATCTTTGGAATAAATATGCAAGGTGATTGTAAGAAATTATTAAGATCCCTGCAAATTCTTTGTTTCTAGGGATGATTTATAAATCTTTTATAACAACCTGCCATTTTGCATCATATAATCAATAATTATCATCCTTAGCTAAGGTAAATAAATCTATTGGACAACATTGATAACTAGATCTCTTCTATTCCTGGATTACTTGATCTTCACTGAAATGAGAACTTCAGAATCTTAAAATAGTATATATTTTTTAATCTTCTCATGATTATTTTCCCATGATAGATAAATATATCCATGTGTGCTCTGTTACTTGTTATGTTTTAAGTTCAGACTGATTCTCAAAATAAAACATAACAATAACAAAATATGAAGGCAAACTATTTAATCATTTTAAACTATTTTTGTAATTATTTACCAAAGGTCCGGAAAAGCTTTTATTAAGCATGAGTTAACTGGTATCCTCTATTAACTTTTGAGACAAAATGTGTATAAGACAAAAATTAATCATGAGGGTTTTATTCTTTTTAAAATTACTTTCGCTATTCTAGTTCTTTTGCCTTTTCATATAAATTTTAGAATTGTTCATTGCCAGTAATTAGAAATACAATTGACAGCTATGTATTGACCTTGTATCCAGAAATCTTGCTGAAATCACTTTATGTCTAGAATATTTTGTGTTGCTCTCATTGGAATTTTAACATAAACAAATATTAGAAAAATTTTCACTTTCTGTGTTTTTTTTTTTTCTTTACTTACTACAATGACTGCGACTTCCAGTATAATGGTCTATGGATGGGTGAGACTAGACATGCTTGCCTTGCTCCTGATTTCTCAGGGAAACTGTTCAGCCTTTCACTATTTATAATGATGTTATCTGTAGGGTTTTTGCAAATTTGCATTACCAGGTTAAAGATTTTCCCCTCTATTCTTAATGTGCTAAGAGTTTCTTATGATCAGATGTTGGGCAAAGGCTTTTCTAAATCTGCTAAAGTGATCACATGACTATTCTGTCTTTTGTAAATACCGTGAATTACAATGAATTTTATATATTGAATTGCTCTTTCATAACTTACATATACTCTACCTATCTAAGATGCCTTGCGTGTGTGTGTGTGTGTGTGTGTGTGTGTGTGTGTGTGTGTTATTTTATTGTTACAAAGAACTTGTGCAACTCTACTCATAGAGAACATTGTTTTGTGGTTTACATACAATTTGTCGGGTTAGGTATCAAGAAATGCTGATTGCATAAAATGAATTGGAAAATGTTTCCTCCTCTTCTCGTTTTTTAAAGATTAATAAATGATATTATTTAATCTTTAAATATTTATAAAATTTCACAGTGAAACTTTCTGGGCATCTTTCTTTATTGGAAGATTTTGGCTGAGAATTCAAGTTGATAATATATTATCATGTTATATATTTCTTTTTGAGTATATTTTGGTAGTATGAGAATATCAAGGGTTTTCTCTTTTTCATTTAAATTACCAACTTTACAATCATAGAGTTTTTCAGAGCATTTACTTATTATCCTCTAGTTTCTATGTAGTATGCAGGGATATTCTCTCTTTCATTCCTGACATGAGTAATTTGTGTTTGGGGGTTATTCTGTGTTGAATTTTGCTAAAGGTTTAATACTTTTTTCAAAGAACCAAATTTTGTTTCACCACTTTTCTCTTGCTTTCTTTTATTCTGTGAGGTATGAGCTCAACTTATTCTTTTTTATCTATTTTCCTAAGATGTACCTTAGATCTATTTCAGATTTGCCTTCCAGTCTAATAAACACAATTAATGTTGTAAGTTTCTGTTTAAGCATTGAAGAAATTTTTTATATATTGCATTTTCATTTATCTAAAAATATCTTCTATTTGTCTTGAGACTTTGTCTTTACCTATGAGTTATTTAGAAATATTTTGTTTAATTTCTAAATATTTGAGAAATATATATATATATAATATACTCATATATACACATATATATGTATACCTACATATACTGTATACCATTTTGTTACTGATTATCGCATGGTAACAATGTACTTTCCTACATCCAAAAAAAAAGGCCGGTAAGGAAATATTAGTGACGAGGAAGAATTTCCTTCCTTCTCCGGGGACCTGATTCTGATAAGTAAGGAGGTTTCAATGATTATTTGGTATCAATGATAGTAGGTGGAGATGTTACAGCTGTTCATGTAGAGATAGCTATAGCTGGAGATGTTCATGTAGAGATAGCTATAGCTGGAGAAGTATAGGTGGAGATGTTATAGCTGTTCATATAGAGATAGACTACAAAAAAAAAAAAACCAACTGTAATGTCAATACTTTCTCTATGTTAGTAACAGTAATGTCAGCAACATTCTCCATATTATCAATAGGGCCAGAATGAATTGTAGCAGTGAAGACTCAAGGCAGAAATTGTAATTACTTAACAATTCCAAAGGGTGATTTCAAAATATGTTATCACTGGTGAACATTGAGAAGAATGAGAACCTTCCCAAGGTCAGAATGTTATTTGGCAAGTTATGTATATATACAACAGGATTATAACTACTCCAATCAGAGGTCAAATTTATCAATGTCATTTGCAAAAGGACATGTAGCAGACACTTCAAGTAGAACTAACTACTGATAAGTGGACTGACAACAGCTCATGCATTAACAATTTCATTTTAGGAAAAAAAAAAAAAAGAAGTGCAATCACGTATTATATCGAAAACCTGCTAAGGGTAATGACCTACACATACAGTTGTTTTACACTTCACTTGATTGATTAGCTTCTGAAAGTTTATTCAGCTCTAATCAGGTTAGATGTGAATTAGAGTGCATTTATATTCATGATTATAATCACACCTAAATCGGTAGACCCAAGAAATGTGGTATTTCCCATTCAGATACTGGCATTCTCATAATCCTTTGTCTATTTATACTTTTAAAAAGACATCTTACGCCCTATCATCAATAGCAGTACTCATATGAAAACAACTTAATCTAAATTAAAAAAATTTAATGTCTGTAGATACCATAGTTTAAACTAGATGTGCTTAAAAAAAAGTTAGTCGTAATAAGAATAAAACATACTCTAAAATACCCACAGAAGATTGTGAAGTTATGTAATTTTTTAAAAATATGAAATTAAAACTTGTAATGTCTCTCACACACATACACACATGCGCGCGTGCGCACACACACACACACACACACACACACACACATCTCTAAAAAAAAGGTTATTAAAGTAAGGCTTCTCTTGACACCCAGATGAGTATGAAAGAGTAGTTCAATATCCTGGTTCCAAAGAGAAAAAAATTCTTCTCAAAACCTGCTTGGAAAAACAAAAACAAAAACGACACTCTATATGCAGACACAAATGCACTTTCAACAGTGTTTCCTCATTCGAACTCACTTGCTATAATTAAAATACATATGGACCAACATCCTTTGGTTTCAGCTAATATATTGATTCTTTCAAACACAAATTACTATTCAGTTCTCTGTATATCCTGGGTTCAGGAAACATGTCTTTGGACAAGACACAAAAGGCTCTTCCTCTTCTGAAGCTTAAATTCTAGTAGGATATGACAGATGATAAATAGCAAAGTTATGGAGTTATTTGAAGTAAAAGTTTCCTGGGCAGAAAGAACAACTGGTACAAATGAAGAAAAGCACATATGACACTGATATGATTCTAGAACTCTCCAAAATTGGGCCAGTGTGCAGTGGGCTCAGTGTGAACACAGAAAGATGATAGCACATTAGTTCAGGGCGGTTGGCAGGTCCAGGAAGAACAGAGCCATCTTAGGAAAGAGGGAAAAGTTTATGGTCAGTGAATCATAAAAAGTGTAAAATAAAGGACAAAGCCATTTTCCTTCATACATTATTTTTAAAATAACTTCTACAGCTAAATCCTAAGGAAAATTAAAACAAAACAAAACAACCATACCAATTATAAACATTTGCCTTTTTTTATTTTTAGGGGATATTGCATCTCATTTAATAATGGTGTTTAAATACTGAGCACGGTAATTAAATTTTTTGCTATGCAATGTCATATTAGCCAGCATCCTAGAAGTTTTCTGATTTGGATATATCAGAAAAGAATGGTTTACTGACACAGGCTAAAAATGTACTTACTTATTTTTACAAGGTAACTATTATGTTTCTGTCATTTTCAGAGTTCCGTTTGACCTCTTTGACAGAGATCTCAATAAGTTTTGCCTGATAACACCTGTGATATGTAATTTAAAAGGAATTGCCTGCATTTTTTTTATGGCTCATCAGATCCACTCTGAATGGTCAATTAGTGTACATCAATAATTACCGCACATTCTAGAAAAGAAGATTTATATGGAATTTATAAATTATAACTCAATTATCCATCAAAAATAGAGATATGAAAACACAGAAGGTGAGTGTGAACCATGACAAATTGGATAAGCTCTCACACACCATTAAACAGCCTCAATAGTCATGTTAGGGGGAAGACTTTTGCACTTTTTCATTTTGCCTTCTCATCACCTGTTCCAATTATGTCTCTCCGTAAATGAGGTCCATAAATGCCATTAAAAACAGAGTCTTCTAATGCCAGTTTCCTGTTTAATAGTCATAAATATAATAAAATGATAATAAAAGATAGTTCATTAAAATGAACTATCCTTTACTGAACATAAAATTTATTATATTTAATACATAGCACCATCTAGTGAAATTTGAGGGGAATGTGTAATATATTGAATATGATGCAAAACAACTTTGCAAATATTAGAGATTAGTCCTTGTGCATTAGTTATACATTTAAGTTTCTCCAAGAAATTTCCTAAAGAATAAATAAAATGTTATATCACACACATTTATATATATCACATTTGTAAATGTATGTTTTTTTTTATACTAATGTTTATACAACCAGGAAAATGATCTTCTACTCAAACATACAAGCAATCCTATGCAAGCATTTATTATTTAAGTGGGTATTCCTTCAAAATTAAGAAAATACAACCTAAAATAAGTCAACTAGAATATATGAAAGTAAAATGATACGTGTAGTATGTGTTGTCTCTCAAAACTATTCAAAAGTCTGTAACTCCTCTCTGTAAGAGGAGAGTAATCAGGGTATCCACAAATGTACTTCAATTTTTTAATTTATTTATTTTGAGAGAAAGGGAGAGAGAAAGTCCTCCCACACAGGAGAGGGGCAAAGAGAGAGAGGGAGAGAGAGAACCTCAAGCAGGTCTAGCTGTCAGGCTGTCAGCACAGAGCCTGACACAAGGCTTGACCCCACAATCCTGAGATGATGACCTGAGCTGAGATCAAGAGTTGGATGCTGGGGGCACCTGTATAGCTCAGTCAGTTAAACATCTGACTCTTGATATTGACTCTAGTCATGATCTTACAGTTGGTGCCCCGTGTGGGGATCCATGCCGGCAGTGCAGAACTTGCTTGATATTCTGTCTCCCTCTCTCTCTGCCTCTCCTCTGCTTGCCTTCTGTCTCTCTCTCTCTCAAAATAAATAAACAAACATTAAAAACAAAAGAGTTGGACAGTCAACCAGCTGGGCCACCCAGGCATCCCAACTTCAATTTTCTTTTCTTCAAAGAATGTCCCTAATAACTTTTCATGATACTATTTGATGGTATTTTTTTTTTTTATAAAATGCAGGCTGAAAGTTTATGAAAGTTGTTGTAATAAATTTATTAATTTTTGATACTAAATTGTCATTTTTTTTACATTGTAATTCATTTTTTATTATTTTTTAAATAAAAAAAAATGTGGGGCTTTAACTCATGATCCTAATAACAAGACTGAGCTGCAATCAAGAGTCGGACGCTTGGGGCGCCTGGGTGGCGCAGTCGGTTAAGCGTCCGACTTCAGCCAGGTCACGATCTTGCGGTCCATGAGTTCGAGCCCCGCGTCGGGCTCTGGGCTGATGGCTCAGAGCCTGGAGCCTGTTTCCGGTTCTGTGTCTCCCTCTCTCTCTGCCCCTCCCCCGTTCATGCTCTGTCTCTCTCTGTCCCAAAAATAAATAAACGTTGAAAAAAAAAAAAAATTAAAAAAAAAAAAAAAAAAAAAAAAAAAAAAAGAGTCGGACGCTTAACCAACTAAGCTACCCAGGTGCCCTAGTTGTCATAATAAACTTAATGTGCTTGTTCACAAAATATACTCTGGCTTGTTTTACATATTAAATACTGAAATATCAGTTTATTAAAATAATATGTATAGAATTACATGAACATCATATCTTACTCCTTGTGTTGATTTTTTGCCATTTTAACATAGAGTTCATCTATGCGTAGCATTTATATTTCTATACACATAGTTTACACATAAATTTGATCTTCAATGATAAGAATGTATCATCCTTTGTGAATAAATTATTCTTAAAATTGTAAGTGTTTAATGATTCATTTAAAAATTACAATAACAAACCCATTACATGTTAAGTAACATTTTTTATGTTACTTATGTTATGAAAAACATTTTTCAAAATAAGAGAAATTTTATGAAAACAGTAGGACTAATTTACCTTTTTTGCAGGTGAATACATTGTTTTGAAATAACAACAATGTTTTAAAAACACTCTGGCAATAAAAGTTGTATCAGGACTTAATAATACTTTTTAACTAAAAAGGATAATTTATAATGCAATCAAGTGTAGATTTCTTTTGCATTTCATAAATGGACTTTAAAGGCAATTCTAAAGAGATAAATTCAAATGACCTTTGTAACAATTTTAACTAAATCAATTGTATTATTTAGCTATTAAGTATTGACCAACTATCATGAACTATCAACTTAATGAATAAGAAGTACATCAGTGATGAGAACATACTGTCTGATTTTCCAACTATGAGAGGATAATTGACCAGAAGCCCTAGGTGCTATGCTCTGAAATGTGTTTCCATGTGTGTTTAAAGGCTATGCTTTCCACAGTCTCCTCCCAACCAGTGACTAAGTAAGATATAGATAAAAAGGCAGACCCGTTCTGGGCGACATGGGACTTTAATGACAGCCATCTTTGAATTAGGAACTCCACAGCCTGGATGAGCTTCCTGTAAATTGTTACTGTCTGTAAAGCTTCCACCAACCTTCTTTCCCCCTCTCTTTTACTGGGATCAGACCTGCACTGCAATTCAATGGTTCTCCTTGATTGTTCCAGCTCCCAGATCTTACCCCATACTTTTCTCAGGGTATTTCCCCTAATAAAATTCTTGCACACTTAATTACATTTAATTTCATTTGCCTTTACTTCTAGGAGAATTCCAAAGTGGGATCCTGGAAGGACCAGATTTTTTTTTTCCTCAGAGTGATAGATATTTACTCCAGATACTGGTTTGCTTTTGTTACACACAAAGCTTTGGCCAGGACAACAACACAGAAACTAACAATACTTAATCCAGAGGCTTGGAATCCCACACAGAGTAGCACTGGGTAGGGGACAGAAGGGTAAAATTTAACTATCAGTTATGCCCACCAGCAGGTCACTTCAGAATCCATGTACTTGGGGATTGCAAGTCAAGCACAAAGAACTATAATGTCAGATGTAATTGACCTTGATGAGTAGGAGAAAGAATTCTGTTCTTAGACAATAGGGTAGGGAGGAAGATGTATAGATCCCAGTTGATCTACTTGGATAACCTCTGTTCCATCTGTATTCCCATGCCCTATTTTAACTGTGAATAGACAAATGCAGAAACCTTGAGCTGAGAAGGAAGTTAAGATTATCAAGGGATCAGGCCCATCTGGAATGAAGTTTTGGATCATACTACTAAGTAAGCCAGCATGACTCTGAAGAGATAACTGAGAGTGGGAGGGGTTTAGAATGGATGATGGTGTTTGGGGAGGATATCAGTTGTAATTTCAAGATCAATTGCATCAATGGGTGCTAAAATTCATAGCAGTAACACTTTTCTAAATTTTTCCTTTAAAAAAAAACAGGCTACAGAAAACCACCAAAGAGCACCCTGATCCTATGTGGAGAAGCTGATCTGTTTAGCACAAGAGGTATACTCTGGTGGGCATGAGAATGGGAGCACAATTGACCAAGAGCCCTAGCTTCTGTGCACTGAAATTCATCAACTGTGTTTGCATCGAAGCCAAGGTTTTCACTATCTGCTCCCAACTAATGACTGAGAATGGCAAGGATCCTAAAGCTGGCCTATTCCTGGAAGATAGGACTCATTGGATTGCCCAATTTGGCTCCAGAACTCTCCAGTCACTGTGCCCAATATTTCTAAGACTGAAAAACTTTCTAGGAGTCTTTCACACACATTCCTAGTCTCTCTCCATCATCTGGAATCAAATTTGCATGGCAGCATAGTGGATCTTCCAGCTACACCAGCCTCCTGCCCATTTTCTCTCATAGGACATTTCAGGATTTTTCTCTAATAAAATTCATGAAAGTTTAATTCTGACAGTGCAAAGTCAAGCAGCTCAACACTAAGTTATGCTCCAGGTTAGGAATTACTAAATATACTAAATTGACGCTTTTGCTGATCCACAGCCAGTAACTTAGTAGTAAAAAAAAAAATTCTTCCCATCTTTGAATTAAAATTCTCCCTGCATTTAGAAAGGCTAAAATAAAAAAAGAAGGTAAAAATGAGGTAAAAAGTAAAAAGAAAACAAACAATTCTGTTATAGGACATAGGACAGGCAAAATAGAATAGAAAAGTCTGTTTCCCAAATCACAGCTCAAAGAAACATGGAAAGAAGCTCAAAAGAAGTTCATATTAGGAGATTCTGCTCAGAAAGGGCCAGTGACCACATAAATAAATTGCATTATTTATGTTTAAATCCTTGTGAATAAGAGAAAATTATATACTGGCCACCATTTAAAATATCATCCGGACAGAGTTTTGTAACACAGCCTGTCCTCATTTCTTTGCAAAATATTTGTGAATAAGTGTATTCCTATAAAAGCCCTGGATACTAAATTTTGAAGCAATCAAACTGTTATTTTAAGGTAGAAATCACAATTTCTGCTTAGGGCATTCTCTTTGGTATGGTACATTTTTGTGCATAGTTTAAACATAGATAAATAGGGGAAGTTTCTAATTATTGTTCTTGGCAAAATCTAAAACAGTAAGTTAAAATACATTCAGTTTATACTGCAAAGGGGTGCTGCATAGGAGGATCTCCTTAGGTGTGATGGAAGCTGGACTGCACAAGGGGTATGTGGTTATAAGTACATGCACAATAGAAGTTAGGCTAGTTGCTTTCTGCAATATGGTGATTGACCCTCGAAGAGAGGAAAGAGCAGAATGAGTGTCCTTGCGCTGGTCTGTGCAACACTAATAGTTGTAATGTTTCAGGAACTTAAGAGAGGATCACGTGCCTCTATTTGTCATGGTTAGAAACATGAAGTCAGGTACAAGACCTCAGGAAGTAATAAAGAAGGGTAGCAATGATGCAGAACAAGGAATGATTTACATGACAAACAGATCTCGGGAGATATTTATGCAATATAGAGAAATGTACTGGTACTGCCAGAATATGTCCCCTCTGGTGATGTCAGGGATTTTATTTTGGGGATAATGAAGTAGAAATAAACAACCTCCTTGTACTAAAAATTGATGTGAATAAAACCATATATCTAGACAGTCTCCATTCACAAGCTGAGATATTCAATCTTTTTATTTGGCTTATAACTACATATCTGATTCTACTTTTTACTAACCTTTGGCAGACAAACATAAGCTTTAAAATTGGGCACTAAAGAAGTCTTGTCACAGTCAAGAGAAATCATGACTTTGGTATCTATTGTCTGCCACTTTCATCATAAGAGAGGGTGCCAAAAACCAGCCACTAAAATCCTTTTATCTGTATGGTAATTTAGACAGTTGGGGATTATGAATGTATATTTTGTTATGTTTTTATAGGTGACCTAAAGAAGGAGAAAGTTGTGTTTCTCATATTAAAATAGCCTTTCCATTAGCCTATCACCACACCTAGGAATGTAGATCCAGATATACTTTCCTAGAAAGTTCATTTGTGTGATCTCTTATTGCAACACAAAAGAAGGAACCTGGGATATCCATACCACTAGTATTTTGAATTATGAGTCTATTTCTAGGAAAGGCATGCAGAAAAATATCTTCAATACATATTTGGAGACATAGCCTTTCTATATTAACATACCCTTGAGCTTAATTTTTTTACTTTTGACTCTAGTAAATTCATGCAGTCTGTGATATAAAACAAGACATATTATTCATTACTGACAAGTTTTGCGTTTTATTTAAAGTTCTCCCTTACACAATTCTAAGACCATTGAAAATAGGCTGAGATTATTTTACTAACTTTTTAAAATTTCAATGCCTCCCTAAAGGGCACCCAGGGGTACAGTGCCTGGTACAATTTTTATCTTGAGGGAAAATATGTAAGAAAAATGTAAAAAAAAATTAAAAATAAAAATAAACATGTATATATTTTTATGTATTAAAGACAATAATTTAGTAAAAGTTGCTTTTTTTCTCCATTATAATAGTACATTTTTACTGACATAAACAAAATATAAGACAAAAGAAAATACAGAAAATAATAGTGTTGTCACTATTAAAATTCTTAAGGATATCATGCTTAATATCATTATATTCATTATCCCTGTTTACGTAAATCACTGCTACAGGTCCCAGAATTCCAGGTCTCAACACATCTCCTATTTGCAATTATTCCTCATCATTATCTCCACTTTTAGTACTTCTCTGCATAGATTTTATTTCCTCATATATTATGCTCCCTAACTTTGAAAATTCTTCCAATATACAATCTAGAATTCAACATTCATTATCAAAAAAATTCCTAAATCATTAACCTCATTTCTGAACATTCCCAAGTCTCCCCCAAAGACAGTGAATGATACCTCTAAATTTTTATTATGTGGCAGAGTTTCTTTCTTTTTTTTTCTCCCAGCCCTTATACAAATAGGCCCAGAATTATTCTGCACACACTTTTTGGCCCCTCATTCTATATTTTAAAATAAATTCCATTATTTCTCCATAATTATCCCAATTTTTAATTTCATGTAATCAGATTTTATACTATACCATTTCTCTCTTGATTGTGGTCATTCACTAATGTGGATTTTATTTCCCTGTAGTTTTCAGACTGAGGGCCAGACACAATGAATAAAGCATACTCTCATCAAGAAACATTGATACAAAATTTATTAGGTATTAAGAGACATTTCTAAAACATTTAAAAGAAAAAAAAAACTCGGGAAAAGTTCAATAAATGATCAAATATCAGAATGGTAAAGAAATTTTCAACAGCAGAACTGGAAGCTATATTGAAAACATTAAAATTCTATAGGGGATGTGTGTGTGCGTGTGTGTGTGTGTGTGTGTGTGTGTGTGTGTGTGTGTGAACACATACAGTTAGAACTCTGTATATGGCCAAACTATTAATCAAATACAGATTAAATATGCACTCTCAGAAATGACTCCCATTTGCCATGCCATGGAACTACCAGAGGATGTTTTCAATGAAATCATGAAAAATGAAAATATTGAATGCAGAAGTTAGAGAGTTCATGACAAAAGACACATAAAGATAATCATCAAGAAGACAGTAAAACAAAATTGAAAGATACCACTTAAGTGAGCAGTACCAGTAACAAAAAGTTCATATCAAAGCAGGTAAACAAAAACACCCAGGGGGTACAGTTGATAACTAACAGAGGATTCCAGTGAGATTTCAATTTCAGATAAACTACTTTTTTAGTATAAAATGTCCCAAATAATTCATTGGACATATTTATACTAAAAAATAGCTACTCATTTGACATACAAGTTCAACTAAGTATCTTTTATTTTTATTTGCTAAATCTAAGTTACCTTATCTATGAAAGATAACTCCAAGAAATAAAACATCTAGATGATTTTATATTTAAACATATTTATATGTATTGACATTATTTTAGAAATGTTAGAAGAAAACAATCTGTTACCTAATAAATTAAGCAAGTGGAGAAATACATAAGTAAGTTTGGAAATTAAAAGTAACTTAAAAAAAAAGAAAAAAGGAGATGTAACTATAAAGAATTAATTCTGCCAACTATTATGTATTTGTAAATGTGAAAATAAATAACAATTTCATGAAATGATTGGGAAAGAGCATTGTGTATATCTGTGCAGGTGCACATATGTGTCTATTTGTTTGAAATGATAAAAAGTGTTAAAAAGATAAACCATTATTTTCTATGATATAAAAATAAGTAGTGCTTACTTTTTAAATTAAAAAAAAAAATAGCAAGATTGCGGTGCCTGAGTGGCTCAGTCAGTTAAGCATCTGACTTTGGTTGAGGTCATGATCTCACAGTTAGCGAGTTTGAGCCCCGCGTTGGGCTCTGTGCTGACAGCTCAGAGCCTGAAGCCTGCTTCAGACTCTCTCTCTCTCTCTCTTTCTCTCTCTCTTTCTCTGTCCCTCCCTCCCTCACACTCTGTCTCTCTCTCTCAAAAATAAATAAACATTATTTTTTTTAAATAGCAAAATAAAATTGTATTTACAATTATACGGTTAAATACTAAGCGACTGGAGAGTTGCTGTTTCTGGTGTATTAGTCTCAGGAACAACTAGATTTGGGACAGACAAATGCTTTTTTCCCCTCCTAATACCTATTAGTGCCTTTTGAGGTCTTAAAATATGTTTAAGTACTAATTTGATAAAATTTCACACTAACTTCAATATTTAATTAAACCTTGCCTTTTAGCTTTATGCAGAGATTAGAGACAGCCAGAAACTGACACTGCATCCAGCCTACAATTTCAATTATATGTATTTGGTACTATATTCAACATAGTACTATATTATGTTGTTTTTTTACTTCACAGAGGTTATGTTTTAGGTCACTTACAAATTTACAGAAAAATATCAATGAGGAGTACCATGAGTTCCCATATACATGCTCCTCCCCATTCAGAATTTCCCCTGTTATCATAACTTTCCTTCATGTAGTACATTTGGTTTGATTAATAAACCAATTTTGATACATTATTTTTTTAAATTTTAGCATTTTTAAAAAATTGAAGTATAATTGACATACAATATTATATTAGGTTCAGGTGTACAGCATAATGAGTTGATACCTGTACACACTGCAAAATAATCACCACAATAAGTATGGTTAACATCCATCACCTTAAATAGTAACAAAACAAATTATTGTGATTAAGAACTTTTAAAATCAACTCTCTTAGCATCATTAACTATAGTTACCATGCTGTACGTTCCATCCCCATGAATTATTTATTTTATAATTGGAAATTTGAACCTTTTGCTCCCCTTCATCCATTTTTCCTACCCTGCCATCCAGTCCCCACTGCTGGCAACTAGCAACTCTGTTCTCTGCATCCATGAACTTCTATTTTTGTTTGATGTTTGTTTTGTTTACAGATTCCACGTATAAGTGAGATCATATAGTATTTACCTTTCCCTGACTCACTTCACTTTAGCATTATGCCCTCAAAGTCCATCCTTGTCACAAATAACAAGATTTCATTTTTTTTATGACTGACTTGATTATCATTAAATAAAATCCATTGGTTACCTTTGGTTTACTCTTTGTTTTGTACATTCTATGTGTTTTGGCAAATGACTAATGACATATATTCACCATTACAGTATTATACAAAAAAGTTTCATTGTCCTAAAATTCCCCTTTGCCCCATCTATTCATCATACCTTCTTCACAGAACCTCCCAACCACCGATGTTTTTACTGTCTCCAAAGTGTTGCCTATTCCAGAATGCCATATAGATAGAATTATACAACATACAGCATTTTCATACTGGCTTTTTATACTAAGAGATATGCATTTAAGGTTCCTACAGGTGTTTCTGTGCTTTTGGAGCTCATTTCTTTTTATCACTGAAGAACATTCCTTTGTATAGGTGTGCTGTAGTTTGTTTATCCACTCACTTCCTGAAGGACATCTTGATTGGTTACAAATTTTGGTAATTATGAATAAAACTGACACAAATATTTGTGTGCACATTTTAGCATACATATGTTTTCAACTCATTTTAGTAATTGCCATGGGGCACAACTGCTGGATTGAACGTGAAGAATATATTTAGCTTTGTAAGAAACTGCCACTGTCTTGCAAAGTGTCTATGCCATTTTACATTCCACCAGCAATAAACGAGAGTTCCCGCAGCTCCACATCCTCACCAGCATTTGGTGTGAGTACATATTAGTAACCAAAATATTAGGAGCCTTTAATTATACAGCAGCATCCATAAAAGGTGGCAAATCCTTTGGTTAGGAGGCAGCAAGAGTACTTTGTTTCATGTCAATTTTGCCTACCAGATTTAAAACACAGAATGCTATAAATGATTTCAGAAGCTAATGGTTATAAAATACATATCCACGAGTGAAATACAAATAACTGTTTTCTACTGACTTTTAATCCAATGATTGGCTATTTGTTGATTAATTAAGTATATCTGTGGCAATTTTTCCCTGAGTAAGAATTTTTCTTTCCTTTTTCTTACCTTTTCTCTATTTTTTCTTCTCTGGTTTTGAGATTTACCACTGTATTATTTTTAATTTTGTTTGGAATTTTACTTAGAAATGAATCATATGTGTATATACATGTACATAACCCCAATAGTTTTTATTATTTAGAGCTCTAATAGATTCACTAACCTTTTAATAACATGAAGCTTGATATCTAAACTCAGGTTTAATGCACTATGTTGGACTCACTGACAAAATGGCCAAGAAATGCAAATATGAATAAAAAAATTCAGTAATTAGGCTCTCACTCCTTTCATTACTCCTGTGATTTAGGACAAGTTACTTAACCTCTTTTCAATTACCATGCATGGCATGAAATGAGGAACATACCATATAAACATTAGGTGGTTTGATGAAAGAACAGAATAGCATAATGTAATATGCTTTGAAAATAAGCATCTTATTTAACATGTTTATATTTGTTTATTTTGTATTTATGATTTTTAAAAGCATAACCCCATGGATCTGTCATCAATTAGTATACTTGATTATATATTTAAATGTTTCATTTTCAATAGCTTGAAAATTTCATGTGATACATTGTTAAGACGTGGATATGATTTTTAAAGATGCATTTTTTTTTTCAAATTTATTTATTAGAGAGAAAGAGAGAGACAATGTGAGTGATGGAGGGGCAGGGAGAGAGGGAGACAGAGAATCCCAGGCAGGCTCCACAATGTCAGCCAAGAGCCCTTCACGGGGCTTGATCTCATGAACCATGAGATCATTACCTGAGCCAAAACCAAGAGTTGGATCCTTAACTGACTGAGCCACCCAGGTGCCCCTAAAGATGAATTTCTAATAAACAAACTGCTTCTCTAAGTTATGGTTTTTGAAAAAAGATATTCATGAAACACAGCAAAACATAAATATGAATAGTAGTACAGAGATCCTTCTCTGCTGAGGAAAGATAAGTACTCCAGTCAAAACCAAAATAATTTTTGTAAAGTATCAGTAAATGGGATAGATCTATGGGAACTGACTTAAAAAGTTATAATAGAAACATTTTTATTCTTCCCATTATGAAGGGTATAGATAAAGATACAAAATACCGATAGATTTTTGTCTAGAACGGCCTGAATCTAAAGTGCTCCAGGATATGTGGATTGTGTAAAAATGTCTGTTCTCACCTAGGTTATCCTGAGCCCATTTTCACATACTTTCAAATCAGAGAAAGTAGTGGAAGCTCTCTTTAAGATTCAGTAGAGACTAATTTCATCAATATCAATATTTGAGGTAAAGATAGAAGCAGGAAGACTGATGGCTACAATATCAATTTTCAATATGGGTAAACCACGCTTACTAAGAGAGATATAATTTGAACTGTTTCAAAATTATCTAATAAAAACTATATGTTATGCATATTATATGTTAGTTTCACATCTCCCCCCAACCCCCCTGTTTTGGCTTCACATAGGTAATTCTGACAGGGGACTGGTGGGGTGAACAGTCAGGCAAAAACAAAGTTGCCCTAAAACAATATTTTATTATTGTTATAATGAAAACCTTACTCACTTCATCCTAAATTTCTATTGCTATTTGACAGATGACAAGTTGGCCTTGTCAACTTATTCTTTTTTTTTTAAATTTTTTTTTCAACGTTTATTTATTTTTGGGACAGAGAGAGACAGAGCATGAACGGGGGAGGGGCAGAGAGAGAGGGAGACACAGAATCGGAAACAGGCTCCAGGCTCTGAGCCATCAGCCCAGAGCCCGACGCGGGGCTCGAACTCACGGACCGCGAGATGGTGACCTGGCTGAAGTCGGATGCTCAACCGACTGCGCCACCCAGGTGCCCCCTTGTCAACTTATTCTAAAAAAAAAAAAAAAATGGCAACATCTAGAACTGTAGTTTTTCACATAGCGTAGCAATTGAAAATTCCAGTTGTTGAATTACTTTTGAAAACCTACATTATTATTATTATTATTATTATTTCAGCTATTTTAGGCTTGTGTAATATATAAAATAATAGAATATAAACATGGAGGATTGTTAATTTATATTTTCATCTGAAAAACTAATAAATGCAAATACTTTTGATAGAACTTTACCATTAGAAAAAAATTGGTTATCTGTATCTATTAATATCTATATATTACCTATATTATTATGTTATTATATATATATATACCAGTTATAATATATATATTTTTTCAGTACCTATAAAAACATTTATATGTAGCCATGGAAGACTACTGTCTGCGTAATGTGGTTTGAAGAAACTGGGAATTGAACTGTGGTGAAAATATTTCTGAATTCTGTCACGTAAGCAAATGTTAGAGTTTCATTAGAAATCAGGATATGTTATTATATTTGACCACATTTTCAATGGATTTCCTGTAAAATATAACTATCCTTTGAGTGAAGTAGCAGATTAAGCTCATGATAATGAAAAATTGTCCTAATTGAGAATTACTTGTTAAATGAAACATAATTCTGCCTGCTAAATATAAGTGAGTAATGGTGTTACCTAAGGGTTTATTGGACAGCTCACAGGACCTCCAGGAAGACAAGAGAAGTTGGCTTGAATACCTGATAGTCCAGAAGAGTAATCTCAGTCAAGTAAAGGACTGGTTAGTGAAAACGTCACTGCCACTGCTACCAGGCACAGACACTGTAGACTATGCTGACCTCATCATTCTCTTGACCGAAGATACTCCCATATGAACCTGTTGCCACTGCTAATCCCGTAAACTGGATATGGATTCTACTGATTCCATGAACCTCACCATAAATCCCACGTGACACTGCTCTTTATTTTATTTGGTTTTGCCTCAGTGTCCGGAATAGGTGCATGGGATTGATCGGTCTGGTTTCCAAGTAAGTGCACATACTACCTACAAGACAGATTTGGAAAGCAAGAATCTGAAAATATCAAATTCTGCTGTTTAAAGCAGGGACTTCTTTGTAGCATAAAAGATTCTTCAAACATATATATGGCATTAATTTACTGAGGAACAAAAAGTAATTATAAAAACCTTCAACAACAACACCTTCGGTTGTCCAATATCAGTATAATTATCTCTTCCCTTATCTTCATTTCTAAAATAACCCCCCCCAAATTATCCATTTTCCCAACATAATATAATTATATTTTATACAATCAAATACATTTAAACATTCCCATCAAAAAGCTTAAACCAAATTATCATGAACTATGGCATACAAATTTAAGACCACAATCAATCATATGCATTAAAATTTTATTCTGTCAAAATTCTCATTTTGATATTGCCAATTACACACACCCTTTATCAATAAAAGAAAAAAAGAAATATATAATGAAAGGAAATTATTTACATTGTAAACATATGCATATGCCAGAGCAAGTAAGGGAACATGGGTAGATGCTAGAGTACCCATTATTTAACATGTCAACAAATCACAGTTGGTTTTGACAAATCCTCTACTTCATTAATCATATCATGCGTCCGGTAATTTCAGCAAGCAACTTAAGTGTTAAGAGTTCCTGCCCTGTAAGGTAACCCATATCTTCATTTTTAGGGGATCTGAGTCTTTGTTGGTCCTACCTGTATAAAATGGCCACGTTTTCCTTAAGGTATACCCTTTGATATAACATCACAAGTGTCTCCATTTGCATTAACTAAGAACAAGACTCAGAGTCTTTCAAGTGAAATTCTTTAGTTGTAAAATTAAATTATTCAAGAAGTAGGAGATTGATAAGACAAGGAATAATTATCAATAATGAGTGTGGTATTAAGCCAGCTACCATAAAATGCTATTCAGGCTTAATCTTCTGGCAAAATTCTGGGAAAGAGTGCAAATGCACATTTCCATCTTATTTATTCTACTCATGGGATAAGCATCATTGGTTGAGTGCTGCTCCAGGGTGCTATAATCACTTGGCATGTCCAGCCTGCTGCCAGCACTGTGTAGGAAGCTAGCCTTTCCGAAACCCAAGATAAAAGGACCTTCAGTATCAGGGATATAGATACTACCTGGTGGAAATCACCTGGAGCATATAAAAGGTCCAAGAGGTATGGGTTAGGTATTGCCACTGCATGCTACACTTTGGTGTTCTCTTGTGTTTAAATTATTTTCCTTCTCATTTCTACTGAAACAGACAATACAGATTGCATCACTGAATCCACAATGAGCGCTGATGCTGTCACTACAAACAGCTACACCTCTAATAACTGCAGTTACAGGACCTAGATATAACTATTGATGTCCTATTGCAGTCCTTGATTCCTCATATTATTAGACACTAACTCAAGTCTATGGTAGGTGTGCTTGACCAGTGAAGTCTAGATCATGGACCTCGCTGTATATGGAAAGGAGATTAAAATAGAAAATAACAGGAATTTTCATATTTTTATATGATGCTAGAAAGAACTCAAATAAAAAGCATAAATGCAAGAGGAGATATTACAACTGATGTCACAGAAATACAAAGGCTCATAGACTACTATGAACAAGTATATGCCAACAAATTGGTAACCCTGATGAAATAGACAAATTCCTGGAAACATACAACCTACTAAGACTGAATCATGAAGAAACAGAAAATTGGTTCAACCAGTAATGATTAAGGAGATTGAATCAGGCCTTAAAAATCACTATTCACTTACCTCCATGTTTATCTTTTATTCTCCTATCTCTGTTCAAATACAGTCTAGAATCTCCTCAGTGTATACGGGAGAACAGACAACCCCCAGACAGTTCCATGGTCTCCAAACACTCTACTTTCTCATTCTTTCTTCTCTTCCACCTTGATCTTATCATCTACCTAAAAACAAATGTCATTTCTGAGGGAAAATTTCTGTGGTCATATCCTTTTATTTTATGTTCCCATAATATCCTGTATTTTTCTAACACTATCAAAACACAATTTTTTCAAATCACGATTTTGTTTTTTAATTTTTTTAATGTTTATTTATTTTTGAAAGAGAGAGAGAGAGCGCACAAACAGGGGAGGAACAGAGGGAGAAGGAGACACAGAATCGGAAGCAGGCTCCAGGCTCTGAGCTGTCAGCACAGAGCCTTACATGGGGCTCATGAGTGGTGAGGTCATGACCTGAGTGGAAGTAGGATGCTTAACTGACTGAGCCTCCCAGACACCCCTCAAGTAATGATTTTAATGTTATTTATTTTCTATTTATTTTCTCTGAAATATTCAAACTCCATATTTGAAGATAATTTCTCTTTTATTTAATACTTAATCTCAACCACCTAACAGGTTTCTCTTCATTTGTTGTATTATACATATCAGAGGAAGGAGAAATCTTTAAGTGAATATTAAAAAGTTATGGTATATTGCAATTTGTGTCTTAGAGATTTCTCTCACGCTGATACCTAGTAACCGTGGATCTTGAGTCTGGTAGGTGTTTTATAAGGCTTGTGGGGTTATCTAAGTGAATGGTGGCTCAGACCAGGGAAATGATGGGAGTTGAAAGGATTGGACAGATCCCATAAATATTTAAGTGGTAAATTGGTAAGACAGAATAAGAGTTGATGCATGGAATAAGGTAAAATGAGATGGCCAGCTTGAAAAAATTGACTTTACTGGATTGATAAACTCAGTTGGACAGTGATGACATTAAGTTAGAAAACAGAGAACAGCCAGTTTGGATGATAGGAATATTTTCTTTGCCCTTATGCTGCACAGAAATAGACATTCTAGAGAGAGTTCTAATGCCGTGTTTCATTCTTTAAATTCTTTAAATGTTCACATAGTTTTTAGAATTATATACAATAAATAATCTATGTCTCACTAATTAATTAAGACAGATTTTTAGAGCATATTTTATTTTTTATTAAAAAGTAGGGACATCTGGGTGGCTCAGTCGGTTAAGCGTCTGACTTCAGCTCAGGTCATGACCTCACCGAACATGAGCCCCTTGTAAGGTTCTGAGCTCACAGTTCGTGAGTTTGAGCCCCATATCAGGATTTGTGTCTCCCTCTCTCTGCCCCTCCCCCGCTTGCACTCAGTCTCTCTCAAAAATAAATAAATAAACATTAAAAAATTTATTAAATAGTAATGATTTATTAAACAGTAATAATATCCTCTCAAAGAAAATTATTATATGCTGAAGATGTTATGGGAAAAGTTATAATTTGAAGGGTAACTAACCACAATTTTGAATTTTATCTTTCCTAAACTTAAATATAATTTACAGTCATAAATAACAATGAGCTTTTGTTATAATACTCTTCATGAAGAAAGATATTTTACAACCCCCACAAAATGTTTCTAAAATGTTCTATGTTCTTGTGTTTTTACCATTTAGGTTGGCTACTTAAAAGTGCAAATGGAGATTCAAATAGTGACCCTATGCTGCCACCCAATGGAAGATATGGGAAATTATCTGTTTTAAACGTACTTCAGTGATGTTTATACCACATTAAGTAAGAACACTCCCATGACATTTAGAGTATTTTTCTATTAAAAGAATATCCACAATGTACAAAGGTGTGCGTCAATATATGTTAATTTCTTTAGTTGTAATTAAACTTGTTTTATGTCTTCTTATCCACACTATGGCCCAACTCTAGTTTTATTTTGTAGGAGCATACCCATTCAGGAAATGAAAATTTGATGTTAGTTAAAAATCAATACATAAAGTTATTAAATATTTAAATTCATTAAAACAAAAGACAATATTTAACCACACCTGGGTATATAAGTACAGTCAAAAAGGAGTGTGCAGGAGGAAGAAAATAATAAAGTGATTCAACATGGAAAATGGGGTTGGGGTTTGTATATAGTATATTAATTTAGAACAGAGGTGTAGGCTTCATCTAGATTTTATTACAACTCTGAAGCTTAGCAAAGGTGAATTTTGAAACGTAAGTAAAGCATTTTATCTCAGATTCTATTTAAAATGGGAATAATATAATTTATATCACAGGACTTTTGCAAGGATTAAATTAAGTAATATCTGAAGAGTACTTGCATACATTAGTCGTCAAAAATAATATCTAGCAATAAGATTTTCTGTACAGTAAAAACATTTCACAAGTTTTATAATGCTTTAAAAATATTAACCCCACAATCAGCTGTGGACTTCTTGGTTGACACATATTTATATCTGAAGTCATATAAGCTTTTAATATTCTGATTAGAATGCATCACTAATAAAAATCACTTAAAATCAGGTTTAGTAGATACATTAACCCTGCTTGTAAGTAAGGCTTACTTTTGCTTACACTGCAGTAATGATGACGGTAAATAAAAGCATGATGTTTTTGTCGACTTGAGTGGATGAACTCAAGTATTTTTTAATTTTAATGATTGTCCTACTTCTATTTCATTAGACCTTGCTAAAATGACCGTCTCTAATGGTTCTGATTGCTGTCAAAATTTAAGACCTTTCCAGTGTTCTGCAAAGTTTGGTCTATAGGTCACTCACTAGTGGTTCATGTTTACGATATTTCCTCATGTTATTTAGTCCTCCACTGCTGGTATAATAAATTACCATAAACGTAGTTGCTTAATACACACACATTAATTATCTTGTAGTTGTATAGGCTAGAAATCTGATGTAAGTCTCCCTGGCTTAAAATCAGTAAAAGCAGGCTGTTTGCAGGACTGCCTTTATCCCTGGAGGCTTTAAAATAAAATCCTTTTTTTCTTTTTTTTCTTTTTGCTAGCTTCCATAGGCAGCTTGATCCCTCACTTGCAGCCTCTCTATCTTCAAAATCAACACCATTGCATCTCTTTGACCATTCTTTTGTGGTCACATTTCCCTGTCTCTCTCACTTGCCTATCTCTTCTTCCACTTCTATGAATCCTAATGATGTCACAGGACACACCCAGATAATCCCCTTAAATTAATCAAATCTGCAAAGTCTTTTCTACTATGTAAGGTAACATTCATAAATCCTAGGAATTAGGACATACATTTATTTGGAGACATGATTCTATCATATCTATCAGTGGCATCAAGTGGTTTGGCAGTTTTGTTTTTTAAAACAATATTTGTTTTGACATGTATTTCACAATTTTGAAATGTTGAGTCATCATTTTATAGAAATCACATTACAGTCTTAATCATTACTTCTGAAATTAATTTTTAGTGAAAAATGTTATTAGAAATTTATTTATATTTCTTGATCAACAATCAAGCTGCAAATACACCAAACAAAAACAGCATTTTGAATATTAACTTACACAAATGACAATTTAAGTTTGAAACACATATTTGTGTAATAACACAGTTCAAAGATAGAATGAAACAAAGTCTGCTTTGAGGTCTGTGAGGGGGGTTATGTCAGTCAATAAAGTTTACACATGAAGAAAAATGCATACAACAAGCCAGGTATGCCTTTTTATCTTGAAAATTGTGCTATACCACTACAGACTATTAAAGATCAGATTACATTGGAAACTTCTCTATTTTTCTATAAAATTCAGTATTTTTTCAAGAATTATAAAACAATAAGCTGCATAACAAATAGGAAGATAAAAATTAAATTCAACCAGATTTTGATGTTATGCCAAATGGTATTTATCAAACATTTGCTTGACTGTACAAAGTATGGGTTACACATAGTTTTTACTTGGAACAATAATAAAAAGAAACTATACTGATCTGCATAGATATCAGTGTTATACAGTCCTCTTAGAACAGTGTTCACTAAGAGTATTTAAGACCACTACATCAGAATCACCTGAAATTACTGATAGGAGCTGAGTCAGAATTTGTGCAGACCCCATGGTTCTTAAAAATCTGCAGTTTGAGAAACATTATCTTTTTTTTTTTTTTTTAGTTTTATTCATTTTATTTATTTATTTATTTATTTATTTATTTATTTATTTATTTATTTATTTATATTTATGAGAGAGAAGGCATGGAGGGTCAGAGAGAGAGAGAGAATCCCAAGCAGGCTCCATCCTATCAGCACAGAGCCCGATGTGGGGCTTGAACTCAAGAACTGTAATAACATGCCCTGAGCCAAAACCAAGAGTTGGACACTCAACCTACTGAGCCACCCAGGCACCCCAAGAAACATTATCTTATGCCACATATGAGAATATGTCATACGCTATACATTACATATAACATACAGGATAGTAGGACAATGTTAGGGTTGAAGTGTGAATTGTCATTAAAATTAAGATGGCTGCTAAAATTCTAAGAATCCTTTATGTAGTAAGAAAAAAAATTTTTTTTTTTTTGAGAGAGAGTGTGTGCAATTGAGTGAGGGGCAGAGAAAGAGAGACAGAATCCCAGGATTGGCAGAGGGAGAGGAAGAGAATCCCAGGTGAAAGAGAGGGAGAGGAAGAGAGAACTGGGGCTCATCTGAAGTGATGAGCATGTTCACCTGAAGCAGGGCTCAAGCACACCTGATGTGAGACTTGAACTCAAGAGCTGTGAGATCATGACCTGAGCTGAAGTCAGAGGCTTAATGATTGAGCCCCCCAGGTACCCTGTAGTGAGATACTCTTAAAGATCAGAGTTGTTTTTTCTAATTTTTTCTTTATCATTTACCTAATTTATTTTAAAGCAGAATGAAAGGTTAAGTGTAACTGAATGAGTAAATAGGTTATTAGTATACCTTCAGAAATATAAACAGTGAGATAAAATTTTAAAAATAGAAATCTTCCTTGAATTACATGAAGATAAGGAACTTCTCTGTATGGTATTAAAAGCATCTCATTTTCATATAATGCATTCATTATATGAATTTTTCTAATAGCAGTGTAAGGGAAACATATATTCAGTGTAGATGGTCATTACAATTCAATTTATAGAAATTAAAGAGAGCACCTCTATAGATCCTAAGATGTTAAAATAATTATAAAGAAATATTATGAATAGCTGTATGCTACAGAATAAGACAAATGAGATGAAATCAACAAATTCCTAGAAAGACAAAAATCACCAAAATTGAATTAAGAATCAATCAAATTTGTAAATAGATCATGTAGTAAAGGTGAACTAATTAAAAAATCTTCCCATAAATGAAACTGAGTTAACTTTATCAAACACCTAAGGTAAAGATATCCTAATCCTACCCTAACTTTCCAACTCTTTATATTACCCCAACATGGATATAGGATGAAGACATAAGACAGAAAGAAAGAAAGAAAGAAAGAAAGAAAGAAAGAAAGAAAGAAAGAAAGAAAGGAAGGAAGGAAGGAAGGAAGGAAGGAAGGGAGAAAATAAAGAAAACCACAGAAAAATATCTTTCATGAATATACACACAATTTTTTTAATATTAACAAACTGAATCTGTAAACATAGAAACCTTTATACACCATGACCAAGTGGGGTTTATCTAAGGAAAATTTGGTAGTTTAAAAACCATAAATCAATGAACGTAAATAACATTACCTACTTCTACATATAATAGGATAGGAAAGACAAAACAAGCAAACCAATCTAAAATTTACACATGATAATATCAATAAATGCAGGAAAAGCATTTGATAAAATGCAACATCCATTCCTGTTATAAGCGTTTAGGAAACTACCAACAGAATTGAATTTTCTCAAACTAGTAATAGACAGTTACAGAACACCTATAGCTAACGTCATAGTTAATAATAAGTGAGTGTCTCTCCTCCCCACATTGGGAAAAAGACCATGATACCTCTTCTTAACAACCTCTATTCAACATAGTACTAGAAGGGTCTACCTAGTCAAATAAAATTTTTTAAAAGTGCACAAAGATATAAAATAATGAATAAAACTGTCCTCATTTGTTGAACACCGCAAAAAAGAGCTGGCAATAATACAAAACAAAACAAACAATAGACAACAAATTCTGAACAGCTGGAAGTATAGTTTTTCATGACTTCATTTTCTATTCTCTCAGCATGTTAATTATACTTCCTTTTTTGTTGTTAGTGTTTGCCTGAGAGTTGGAAATATAATTTACAATTAATGTAAATCTTCCTTCATATTGCACTGTACCACTTGATGTGTAGCGCACACACCTTATAACAGAATATTCCCAAATTTTCCCACCTGTCTAACATATCTGTCATTTACTTTATCTACACACTATAACCACCTAATACATTATTTTAAATAAAATTTTAGCTGATAAGTTAAAAAGGAGAAAATAAAATATTTTTTTTACCTATAATACTTTATAACACTACTGTTTTCTTTACATAGACCCATATTTCTGAACTGTATCATTTTCCTTTTCTATAAAGAACTTCTTTTAAAATTTCCTTTAAGACAGGTCTACTGGGAAAAAATGCCCTCAATTTTTATTTGTCTTAATATTTACTCATTATTTAAATGATAATTTCACTAGATACAGACTTCTAGGTTGGCCTTTGTTTCTTTTCCTTTTAACATTTAACATATTTCACTAGACTTTTATCTTATTTCAAGAGTGACTATTAGACCATACTACTTATCATAAGGTTGAGTTGCTAGCAAAGTAGAAGAATAAATATCTTCTGTAAGAATTTTAATCTCAATGAATACTGAAGATGTGTTTATCTAAAATTAATACAAATTACAGGATTTATTTTTAAATAAAGACTTTATGCTGAAATATTCATACCAGTCAATTCTAGTTTTAAGGGAAGAAAACAAAACACTCAATGTTTAAAATAAGTGAAAATATTTTCTATTCAAAATTAAATAAAAATACTACAAGCCCTCTAGAGAGATACTTATATTTGACTTTTCAAAGTGACCTACTTTAACCAGTTATAATTATTTCAATCATCTTTCTATTCAATTTATGAAATGAAGGCTTTGCTTTTTAATGGGTAATCTGCATTTTATTAAAGATTGAAAGCAATGCCCATAGCTTAGTTATTCTTCACCGAAGCAAACTCTTTTTTGGAACTCAATGCTTATCATATAGTTAAAATGCACATTTCAAGTAGTTAATTTCAGGCTTGAAAAACAAGAAGCACACATATAACTGCTATGGTTACAACATAAAAAAAAATAATGCAACTTTGATTTCTCAAGTACTAAATGTCATGTTCTGGAACTCCACTGAGATAACGTAAGTTAGAGCTTAATTTTCAATGAAGTCTATATGGAAATAATAAGCACAGAATAACAGTTCCAGTATGTGTGTTTTAGATGTAATTAGAATGCTAATAGGAAATGCTTCAGTGAACAAAAGTCAAGAGTCCACATCAAATTTAAATTCAAGCACTGTGAACAATGAAGTTTTTTAAAATGCTTTATAAGAAAAAAGAACTATATTTTCTTACTCAAATTTCTTTATGTCTGAAGCAGTTAAATCTCATACTTACATAAATGGAAATTTGATAGTGTGTCATTTTTTTCTTCTTACCAAGTCTGCTGTGTGAATAGGTAATGGTCTGGGAAGAGTTGTATGGTTTTTTTTGGAGTTCAGTCCAGTGTTCTTTGAGTTCTGTTTTGGTGCTATTTTGACTTTATGAAAAGCAGGATATTAAGCTTGAATCTCTGAGCCACTGTTTTCTCCTCTGTAAAATGAAGATGATACTTAGCTTGGTATCAATACATATGTAATTGTTTTGAACATGAATAATATATGTAATGAAACAATCCAATCTATTTATATACTAACTGAATGATGTTAAGTTCCAAAACTTGCAGTTAAGTGAAATATTAGTAAGCAACTTCATACACACACGCGCACACACACAAACACACACAAATTCTTACAATATGCTTTCCTTCAGGCTTTAAAAATCAATAGAATGACCTGAAATAGCATATTTATCTCAGTCAAGATTTCTTCAACAATAAAGTTTTACAAATGAGTTATCCTAAAGGATGATGATTGTTTCAATAACGTAATATAAATTAATAGAATAATTATTTGATTTGTTTGCTATTTTACTCAATTCACTAATAAAAAATAAAGTTTCAAAAAAATGAAGATAAGTATACAGCTATTTAATTTCAAAGTAGAGGGGCGCCTGGGTGGCTCAGTCGGTTAAGCGTCAGACTTCAGCTCAGGTCATGATCTCTCAGTCCGTGAGTTTGAGCCCCGCGTCGGGCTCTGGGCTGATGGCTCAGAGCCTGGAGCCTGTTTCCGATTCTGTGTCTCCCTCTCTCTCTGCCCCTCCCCCGTTCATGCTCTGTCTCTCTCTGTCTCAAAAATAAATAAAAAACGTTAAAAATTTTTTTTTAATTTCAAAGTAGATATTTACCACAGGTTTTCTTAACTTTAAAGTCAGTATGTGTATATTTTGTTTTGATTTCCAGTAGACCATCCCAGTTCTATTTTTTTTTTTTTTTAACATTTTGGTACTCTTGCCAAGTCTTGGAAGGTTACTTAATTCCTCAAGGAGTTCTAGTTCTATATTTCCTTTTTCAGGATAATAAAGAATTTGATGGATGCTTGGATTTTCTCTTAAGTGCACTTAAGTATATATAAGGTTTTTTGGAGAAAATTTCAAATTAGCAGTCTTCCTTATTTCTTCATCACCTTGCACCCATGTGGAAGCTTAAAACAGCAATTTCTAATATAAAGTATGATTGACATTATTTTTAAAAACCGTAAGAAGTATGAAAAACTTGAATTTCTTGGAGTCAGTGAGGTATTTGAGTTCAAGCATCACTTTTCAGGTGACTTGCTACTTCACTGATTAGTTTATAAGTAATATGTTTCTACTTTATATCTAAGAAGTTAACTACTTTTATGCATCAAATGCTTACTTAGCTCACATCTTTGATCTTTTATCCTTGGAAATTATGAAAAAGGAGAATGGTCTAAAATAATTTGATTTGTAGAAAAGAGCTTGCTAAGCAAGGAAGTTATGAACTTTTAGGGAATCTTAATTATCAAGGACAAAATATAACACCAAAAAGTAATTGTAGTCCTAGGACAGAAGATCATACCCTGAACAAAATGTTTATTATTCCTGCAACCTTTAGACTTACTATTACTTTTCCAAGCAGATTTTATTCTAAGAGATCTAAGGGGATCCAAGAATGACAGGTTTTCCAGATGTCTGTTTATTGGCCAGCATAATATTTTTTTAATGTTTTTATGTATTTCTGAGAGAGACAGAACACGAGCAGGGGAAGGGCAGAGAGAAAGAGGGAGACACAGAATGCAAAGCAGGCTCCAGGCTCTGAGCTGTCAGGGGCTTTAACTCATGAACAGGGAGATCATGAGCTGAGCCAAAGACGAAGCTCAATTGACTGAGCCACCCAGGTGCCCTTGGCCAGCAAAATATTTTCACAAATAAGCCAACAACTCAAATCTTGGAGGGGCGCCTAGCTGGCTCAGTTGATAGAGCATGCAACTTTTATCTCGGGGTTGTAAATTTGAGCTCCATGTTGGGTTTAGAGATCACTTAAAAATATTTTTAAAAATAAAATAAAATCTTGGACATAAAATCCAGGATTGATGAATTATCTATTTTTAATAAAAGAGTAAGAGGGAGGGACCAAGAGGGTGACATCAAAGACTCTTGAACTTCCCCTCTACTCCAAGAATAAACTGAATGTACAGCTATACAGGGTGCAATCTGAAATCCAGGAACTAGATGAATGAGCCCTTCACATCAGGCAAGTGCGAACATACCCACTTGGCAACAGGTAGGAAAGGTTTACCATAAACTCCACCTGGACACAGTGTCATAAAACCGGTAGGGAAGTCCCAACTCCCAGCTTCTTCCTGGGAAGCAAAATGTTTGAACCACACAGCTAGTGCCCCAATTTGTAAGACTTGAGGGATGAGACCCCAAAATGCCACGCTGTGAAAGCCAACATGGCTGGCATTTGACGAGTTGCACAGCACTATACCTGTCAAGGAAACAGGTTTTGTTTGTGGGGTTTTTTTTTAGAAAGTATTTTCTAGCAACCTTTTTTCTCCCTTCTATTTAAATGTCTGGCTGCGGGTGAGGGGTGGCACCTGGGTGACTCAGTCCCTTAGGCGTCTGACTCTTGGCTTGGGTCAGGTCATGATCTCACGGTTCCTGAGCTGGAGCCCCATGTTGAGCTCCGTGCTACCAGTAGAGTCTGCTTAGGTTTCTCTCTCTCCCTCTCTCTCTCTCTCTCTGGCCCTCCCCACCTCTCTCTCTCTCTCTCAAAATAAAAAATTACCCCCCCAACCCCCAGGAAAAAAGTCTTTAAAGTCTGTGGGGGCGAAAGGAGGCTTAGTCATTTAAGCCTCTAACTGACTCTTTACCTCAGCTCAGGTCTTGATCTCAGGGTCGTGAGTTTAAGCCGGGAGCTGGCCGTGAAGCCAACTTTAAAAATAAACAAAAACAAACAGACAAATATCTGTTTTAAAAACTCTGTGTAACAGATTTAGTTGCAGTAAACTCGGGAGCTGAAGCAGTCCACTTACTCTGAAATTCCTCCTTTGTCACAGCCCCATCACCTGGGGTCCTGCTTTTCCTTTTATAATCCTCTCAGAATTTCTGGCGAACGAAAGAGAAGGCGTGACCTCCCGTGGGCGCTCACGGGAGACGGTGTTGCGCATGTGCACAACTTCCGAGGTGGCATCCATCACAACAGACCCGCCTGGGGAGCTCCCTTGTTGCGCGGGAGAGCTCTGTTCAAATAATGCAGAGGAGAGTCCCTGTTACCCAGAACAGCGATAGGCAGGTTAACGTAAGAAGCCTCTCTGAGAGGATAGCGGTCAGCCCTTTAGGTATGTAACCATCAGAAGTCGCAGCACAGGAGGCTCCCTGGAACTGGTTACTGAAGTTTCCAGAAGTGAAGCGGCCAAATGATACGACTGGCTCGAGTGGTAGCAGCAAACTCCAGCTCACCTCGCTGGCAAGTATTTCTTGAGAATGTGACACTAACATCAGCCCAGTTTTCAGCGACAGCGATGGCACCAGTTGCCACCGTGAGCTGCTCTCAGGTTCTCTTCAGACTTAAAATATAGACGCCTTTACGTTTACTTTTGTAGATTATTGTTCTCTTTCGGAGTCAAGGTTGGTGCTACGTAAGTGGGTGTCTGCTGCAAGGAATTTGAGGACATCCTCCTCCATTTGCAGGATATTAAGGACTCCAGATATTGTAAATGTTTCTCTTTAAGTTAGGACGGGAATCCAAAACAACTCCATACAGACCTTGTGCGTATCGATGATAGGTTATTGCTTTGTGGTTACCACAAAGCTTACATAAAACTTAAATGCCTAAAGTCTTGGCATTTAATAAAGCCTTCCGGAGGAATGCTGGCAATTCAGGAGAAGGCAAAGGCGTTCTTTTGGAACTTCTATTGCCTTTCATAATTACTAAAATATTGTCTTGTATTTTTATACTGTAGACAATTCCCAAGCTCAAGTTGTCACAATATGCATGTGATGAGGGCATTGTTATTATCTCTGCTATAGAAAAGAATATTCAAAGGGTAATGGTCAGTTCAAGGTTATAACTGAACTAGCAAGAGTAGGAAATAGGACCCAAGTCTCCCAAGTTATAATTTGGTATGTTTCTACTAATAAAGCCCATGTAATAATAAATGCATTAGTGATACATGCTGTACAGTATAAAAATCTACCCAAGAAGTATGTGCGTGTATGCATGTGTGTGTTGTTTCTAAAGCCCCTAAACTCCCCAGTACATGGAGTTTTAAAACTATAAGGCCAGCCTCTCAAATGTTTTTTTGAAACTAAATTACCCCTATATTTTATGAAACTAATCTACACAGTAACCAAAGGTTTTATTTTTCAGTTTCTGGAATTTTTTTTTTTTTTATTCTAGTATCAGTAAAGTATTTTTATGTACTTTATGTATGTACTGTAAAGTATTTTACATACTTTTTATGATGTAATATTTAAAAAAGAGTAAAAATAACTGTTTGGTAACAAACTTATTTTCTTGGCCAATCAACTTTCCTATATTCAGAATAGCTGATAGGGTGCTTAGGTGGCTCAGTCAGTTATGGGTGCGACTCTTGATTTCAGCTCAGGCCCTGATCTCATGGTTCATGTGTTCAAGCCCTGTGTCAGCTCTATGATGACAGTGTGGAGCCTGCTTGGGATTCTCTTTCACCATCTCTCTCTCTGCTCCTCCAGGGCTTACGCGCTCTCTCTCTCTCAAAATAAATAAATAAACATTTAAAAAAATAACTGAAGTGAACCCCCTAAATTGAATTAAGATACAGTGAGTATGCTTGGTTCCTATACCCCAATACTGCAATGTTTATGAAAAGGTATAGAATCAAAAATATTTTAAACAGGAACACATGGTTCTATTCATTTTTCTTATAATATTGTTTCATACTTACTTGACCCTTGTTGCACTTTCACCAGTCATATTAAATCCTTCTCTTTTATAAGTTATTTATGTAGCAAAAGCTATGATGCTAATTTAATAATTATTTTAATACTATTTCACTTAAATTGAAATTTTATTTAGACTCATATCCTCAAAAATCTCCTTTATCTTCTATTTCATACTCTATAAAATTTTCACGCATCCCTACTCTTGTTTACAAGAGGAACTGGGAACAGAAAAGCTATACTATTTGAAAATAAATTAACCTGTCACATTCCTAGCTTGGCCGAGCTAGTAACTGTTTTTATGCTACCAAGAACAGTTTGCTGTTGTATTTCCAAATCAATTATTTGTACAACATTTCATTTGAATGACTTTCAGATAAATTTTAAATTTGGTCCAACTTCTATTGCTTTTCCATTTGATATCCTTCCACACATTTCTCTTTTCCTAAATATTGAAACTTTTCAACCATTTAAAAAAAAAAATCTGAATTCTTACTAGATAAACACAAACTTCTTTTATTTATTTATACTAAAGTAATAATCATAAAATTTTGAGTTTCTGGAAAAAAAAGAAGTAAAAGGAATACATAGTTGTTTTAAAAATTGTCCAGGGGTGCCTGGGTGGCGCAGTTGGTTAAGCGTCCGACTTCAGCCAGGTCACGATCTCGCGGTCCGTGAGTTCGAGCCCCGCGTCAGGCTCTGGGCTGATGGCTCAGAGCCTGGAGCCTGTTTCTGGTTCTGTGTCTCCCTCTCTCTCTGCCCCTCCCCCGTCCATGCTCTGTCTCTCTCTGTCCCCCCAAAAAATAAATAAATGTTGAAAAAAAAAAGAAAAAAAATTGTCCAGGTGATTGAGAAGAGTAAAAAGTTAGTGCAAAAAAATACTTTCCTAGGCAATGAAAGATATTTGATAAGTTCAATCCTTCACTTATGAATGTTCAATAATTTTGAAATTTTTGTTTTGCATTTTTAGTTGTTTGGTTCCCCCAAAGGAGGACATGTCTATACCATCGGGATATCTCTGAAATAATGCATCAGTGAGTATTCAAGGTTATTTTTACATTCAAAAATATTGATAAAAATAACATGCAGCCATGACATAACACCATGTCATATATAATACTAGCTTAAGAAAGACTTGTCATTACGCTTTGTTCTGTTAAATAATTGATGGGGTGGCATGAGTTGTCATTGCTTTCATTCAAGTTCTAGCATTTACTCTAAGCCTCTTCATTTCTTGCCTTCCTTCATATAGTAAGATAGCATGGTTGAACTAAGACCCAGAGAACTCCTTATGTTCCTGCTGAGACTTATACTTTACTTCCACTTAAATGTTCTGCCTAAGAGCCACTGCCATGAAGGAAACTATAAACGGCAGTGTTACCCATATGAACATGATCAACATGACTAAGTAATTTAGCAAGAGAGTTAGACTCATTATGCCCTACATTCTAGGTTATCTGAGTTCCCACAAACACCTCAACCTCCCCAAATTCCTTAATATCTGGGCACTTAAAATGACCAACACGTTGATCTCTATGCCTTCACATAATATAACGTGATCTATCCCTATCTGCAGTCATCTACTTCCTTCATATTTCTCTTCATTCGGTGAGGATTTTAGTGCATTTCATTGTATTTCACCAATTGTATATTTTATCATTTATGGTCATTCAATGTTAAATAGGTAAATATATTAATAGATAAATAATAGGGGGGCACAGAATCCAAAGTAGACTCCAGGCTGAGCTGTCAGCACAGAGCCTGATGCAGGGCTCAAACTCATAAGCTATGAGATCATGACCTGAGCCAAAGTCAGATGCTCAACTGACTGAGCCACACAGGCAACCCTTGACTTCCTGTCTTCTAATGAACTTTTCTTCTCTCTTACCTCAGACATTCTAATTGTCATACCTAGATTTTTAATTAACAACAATAGAACCACGTGCTGAATCTCGATTTCAGTTATCTCCCTGTCACCTTCTCTTTTTATAGTTTAATCATTCAAATACCTTGACTCTAAAATCTTTATAGACTTTTCCATGACCTACAAACTACTGACTTTTTCACTTTTCATCAACCTTTCACATCCTCACTTCTCTGCAGAGAGGTCCTAGAACCAATTGTCCACGTGTTTAATTATACCCTTGCATATATCCTCCAGTTTGCTCTATCTCTCTTGATTAAAGTCTTCAAACTGGGGTATGTGGACTACAACTACACTTGAATTAAACATTCTCCTCTGTAAAGCAGCATGTAGATATAACTGGGGATACACACACACACACCTTTTTTTAACCGATGTAACTCTCAAGTGGGCACTCCTATACTTGTCCTATGAATTCATTTTTCTACTTTTCTGTGAAACTAATTCTCCAAATCTACTTCCCAGTCCTAAATAAGTTGACAATTTTGTTTCTTTTACCAGTGAGCTAATTCAAGCAATCAAGAACTTTCCCACATCTACCCAGTGCCAAATTCATTAAACTTCTTTTTTCTATCTTTTCCCCTATTACAGTGGATGAATCATAAATGTTTCCATCCAAGGTTAGGCTCTCCACATGTGCATTGAATCCCACTGGTGCATCTATACAAAAAATTCCCATTTTCAAGTTTCCCTTTCTTCCTGAACAGCAATTCATATCAACATTAGGAAACACTGTATTATATATCACAAAAAACAAATGAACAAATGTCACTTTTAACTCAACATCTTCCTCCAGTTACCACTGTATCCTTTTCTGTGCTTCTATGTTGTAGTACATCATCAAAAAGAATGCTCTACTCATGTAGTCTTTCTTTTTCTTCTATTGAAATGTATTGAATCCAGGCCAGATCCTTGAGTTTATCATACAGTAGAAAGAAGCCCAGTGATCTCCACTATGCTAATTTAATAACAAGTTTCACTCTACAGTTCATTCAATATATTATCTGCATTTAACACATATTGGTTTTCTGTGATAACCACTTTATCTTTGCTGCCATATTACTACACTGATCATTTTAAATAGTTTAATATATTTTTTATGCCTTCTGCAAATCTAAATTTTATAATAAACCAAGAAGATTAGCCTCCTGTTTATATATATTCTCTTCCTATTTATGTTAATAAACTTTATTTTTAAAGTAGTTTTAGGTTCATTATAAAATTAAAAGGAAGTTATAGAGTTTTCCCACATATCCCCTGCCCTTACACACATAGTCTTCTCCATTATCAACATCCCCCCACCAGTGTAGTACATTTGTTACCATTAACGAATCTACATTGATACATCATTATCACTTCAGACTACCTGGTTTGGTACAGGCTATGGATATAGATATGGAGCTATATATTTTTTTCAACATTCTTTATTACAATATCATACAGAGTAATTTCATTGCTGTAAAATTTTTCTGCACCACAGCTATTTACCTCTTAAGCCCCACCCAGTCCCTAGCAATCACTGATCTTTTTATTGTCTCTATGTGTTACATAGTTGGAATCATACAGTATGTAGCCTTTCTACATAAGCTTCTCCCAATCACTAATGTGCAATTAAGTTTTCTACATATCATTTCAAGGCTTGATAGCTCATTTCTTTTTAATTCTGGATAATATTCCATTGTCTGGATATACCACAGCTTATCTACTCACCTACTGAAGGACATCTTGATGTTCTTGTTGTGAGCATAAGTTTTTAATTCTTTGGGTAAATATCAAGAGATCAATAGATGGATCTTATGGTAAGAGTATGTTTAGTTTGGTAAGAAACCTCCAAACAGTTTTCCAAAGTGGCTATACCATTTTGTTTTCCTGTTACTAATGAATGAGAGTCCCTGTTGTTCTACATCCTTGCCAGCATTTGATATTGTCATTATTTTGGATTTTGGCCATTATAATAGGTTATTTCATAGTTATTTTAATTTATATTTCTTGGTAGTATATGATGTGGAATATCTTTTCATATACTTATTTACCATCTCTATATCTTCTTTGGTAAGTGTCTGTTAAGGTCTTTGGTCCATTTTTAATCAGGTTGTTTTCTTTTTGTTGTATTTTATGGGTTCACTGTATATTTTGAATAACAGTCCTTTATAAGATTTGTCTCTTACAAATATTTTCTTCCAGTCTTTAGCTTGTCTCCTAAATCTCTTGATATTTTCTTTTGTAGACTAGAGGTTTTAATTTTAATAAACTCCAGCTTATCAATTGTTTCTTTCATGGATTATGTCTTTAATGTTATATACCCAATGTCATCTAGGTTTTCTCCTTTGTTATCTTCTAGGACTTTTATAGTTTGATATTTTTCATTTAGGTCTGTTGATTGATTTGGAGTTAATTTTATGAAGGATGTTAAGTCTGTGTCTAGTTTGTTTGTTTGTTTGTTTGTTTGTTTGTTTGTTTGTTTCTTTGTTTCTTTGTTTCTTTCTTTCTTTCTTTCTTTCTTTCTTTCTTTCTTCCTTTCCTTCCTTTCCTTTCCTTTCCTTTCTTTTCTTTTTTCTTTTCATGTAGATGTCGAGTTGTTTCAGTGACTTTTGTTGAAAAGATGATCTTTGATCCACTGTATGTTGCTTTGTCAAAATCAGTTGACCCTATTGATGTGGACCTATTTCTGGGCTCTCTATTATGTTCTATTGATCTTTTTGTCTGTTCTCTTGCCAGTACCACTTGGTCTTGATTACTGTGTATTTATAGTATAACCTGAAGTTGGGCATTGTCAGCCCTCCAACTTTGTTCTTTAGTATTGTTTTGGATACTCTGGTTTTTTGCCTCTCCATGTAAACTTTAGAATCATTTTTTTTATATCCTCAAAATAACTTGCTGAGATTTTTATTGGAATTGCATTGAATTAATACATCAAGCTGAAAGGACTGACATATTGACAGCATTAAATCTTTCTATACATGAATGTGCAATACCTCTTTATATAGTTCTTCTTTGATCTCTTTTATTAAAGTTATATCTTTTTTCTCATATAAATTATGCCCAAATGTTGTTAGATTTATATCTAAGTGCTTTGGTTTTTTAGGCTATTAATGTAAATGGTATTGTGTTTTTCATTTCAAATTCCACCAGCTTACTGCTGATATATAGGAAAGCAATTAACTTTTTGGATTAGCCTTGTATCCTGCAACTTTGTTATAATCAATTAGTTCCAGGAGATTTTTTGTAGATTCTTTTGGATTTTACACACTGAGCATTATGTTACCTAGAAATACTGTTGTATTTCTTCCTTCCCAAATCTTTCTTACTATATTAGCTAGGACTTCTAATATGATGTTGAAAAGCAGCGGTAAGAGGGAACATTTTTGCCTTCTTCCTGATTTTAGTGGGAAAGCTTCAAGTTTGTCACAATTACATTTGGTATTAGCTGAAGGTTTTTAGAAATATTATTTATCAAGTTGAGAAAAGAGTTTACTGACAGTTTTTTATTATGGATAGGTGTTGGATATTGTCAAATGCTATTTTTACATTATTGACTAATACTTAGGTTTCTAAAACATAATGGATTTTATTACAGTCATAAAATTAACTCAAGAGATGTTTCTTCTAAACACACAAAAAAATGCGATGGTTAACACTCAATCTTTCACTGCACGGGATATACCAAAAGACTTCCTTAGCTTCAGATGAATAATTGTATATATAAATTTGGGGTTACTTGAGTTGGTGCATAGATGTTACTTCCCTGAAATATTTGCTCTCTCAGAGGTATTCAGACATTGCCATAGCTCTGAATCATGTGCACCAATGTCTATTCAGTCCTAAAGGAAATGACAGCAGTCTGGAGAAATATAATTGCTTATGTAAGGAAGTGAATGAGAAAACCCAAAGAGCTTTAACCCAGGAAGCTGTCCTATTTGACTAGAAGGATTTTATTTAAATGTGATAATGTTAAATAAGACTGCTCACTTTATAGGGGGAAAAAAAAACTTTGTTAAGTCAGTTATTTTCTAGAAGTAGATCCTGAGGCAGGGGTTCTAGTTCAAATATTATTTGGGGAATGCTTTCAGGAGAAGGGGAATTGAAAAAGCAAGAAAGGATACAAGAAGAAAGTTGAACAAGAATGTGTTTTTAGCTATAGAAACATACAAATTCTGGAGCACAACTTGTAACATTTTTCCCACCTTGAGGCAAGGGACAGCCCTTTGGGATCCCTCTGTCAATCAGGCATTAGGGAAGGTCTGGGTAAGGTAGCTCCCATTTGACCATGCTCCATTCTTAAGTAGGAAACCTAAGTATGTATTAGGCAACATTAACAGTGGGAGGAGGGAAATCACACTAGCATCTCCTTTTAGAGCTGATACTTACTAGCTTATATATGTGTCAATTTCCCTACAAAGAGATGCTTTTCTCCCAGTTTTTTTTTTTTTTTTATTTTGGACATGGCCCACCATTTTGTTTGTTTGTTGCTTAGCAGTCAGTATACCTCAGTAAAAGTGAGCTCAGCCAAATTAAGTCCCAACAGGTCCCGAGAGACCTCCGTTACACTTGAGCATCCCTCAGTGCATGTAAGATAGAGATTACATTTTAGGAAGATAAGAGACTCAAAGAGTTTCATTTCTGTTGTCACTGCCTAGGACATGGAATTAGTACTGCTAAACTTTGCAAAGAAGTGGTAACCAAGGTGTATACACAGCCTCCAAAACCCTAAGTCATTTTCTTTGGTGGTTTCTGTGTGAGTGAATTATTTGAAATGATGCTAAATAAAAAATTTTAAAGCAATATTTGTCACAGGACATCTGTAGAGAAGAAAATAATTTTTCATTATTTGATTGTTTTCTTTATATGAAATATTCTATCTTATATCATGCCATCATTAACATGTTAAAAATAAAAACATAAAAAAATATCATTACTATGTTTAGATTTTGCCAAGATTGTATGTATGTATAGCAGAAAAGAAAACTTTGAGCTCTCAGTGGTTTTAATAAGAATACAAACCTAATGAGGCTTTACTTTGTCAAATTACTGTTATTCAGACTCTTGCTGTCATTGCGCTTTTTGCATAAAACAATTAGCCTTTTATGCTCTATGATATATAAATTTGGTGCTTGTCATTTTTACTGCAAAACATAGGGATCATATCATTTGTTTTTATATACTCACCCCTTAAAACAGTAAAGCATTTTCCCCATTCCTATTCAACCATCCCACATTGTTTTTCCTTTTGTTTAATTCCTACCACAATGAATTTGATTAATATCCTCTCAGACACTCAAGCCAAATGAATGACATTATATTTTCCTCCTCTTCTTTTTTTTTTTTTTTTACAAATTGATTCACAAAACTTTACTTTTTCAACTTTATAAAGTTTTCATGCCCACTTCCATTATTCTTGATCAGGATTTTTTTTTTTTTTTTGAAAGTTTCCTTTGCATGGGTATTTGCTTCCCCTTACAATCTATCCATAAAATTGCTACAGCACCTGCTGTAATATTATATTTTGGTAACAACCTGGATGTCAGAATTCTATTTAAGACCTTTTCCTACCTGTCCATCACCTGGTTAATAATAGTACACCTTCCTGAACAACATGTAAGACATTGTAATATGGCTGCTATGTTGCTCTTGATCCTGAATCTACATATATCCTCTAGGTCTGCCCTATGATCCCATTTCTCAACCTCAGGATAAACCTTTCGTATATCTGAAATATGATTTTTTTTATGCCTTCTCTATTCCTCATTGTCTTTCCACCTGACTAATCTGATCTTTTATTCATACACCCCTCAACTGTTACTTGTAAAGGGAGCATTTATTACTTAGTAGTTCTATATGGTATCTTTTCTTTCTCTGCCTGCACACTTTTTCCTAGTTCTTAAAATGAGATTCTGTCAGTGCTAAACCTTCTGTTTTGGTATTAATTTCCTCTTAATTAGAGTTGATATTTATATAGAAATGTGAGATAGCATTGATTATCTTCCAGGAATTTTAAAGGATTTTTTTTATTGTATTTTAGCTGCTTATTTTGCTTGTTAAAGAAAGTTGTCAGCCAAGCTGTCATTCTTTGGAGATAATATGTATTATTATTATTTTTTTTACTTGCATACCATTTGGTCTTTTATTCCATTTGTGTTTCTGTAATTTAATTATGAGGATGTCTAGGTGCTAGTTTATTTTTAAGATGCTCATACTTAACTGTGCTTCCTGAATCTGAAAATACATGCTTTCATTATATCTAGAATATGCTTAGCTCAGTTTAAAGATGGTTTTACTCATTCTTTTGATGGAACTTCTATTACATACTACATTTCTCATAATCTTTTCTTATACTATTTCGTAATGTTTCTGTGAGGTTTCTGCATTTGACCAATTCTCTATTGAATTATACCTGATTTGCTATTTAGTGCACTATTGCACATTTAATTTTGATTTGGTCTTTTTCAAATCCATATTATTTATTTATTTTTATTTATTTATTTATTTATTTATTTACTTATTTATTTACTGAGGCACTTTTTTTGTTTATATTCTGGTTTTTAAATTAATTTAAATATTTTAGAAATACATACTTTATTTCTTGGATGTCTAAACCTGTGTACTTTGTTTCCTTTATTTTGTTTATTTTTACATATGTATGTAAAGTTTTTTTCCCAAGTTTTTATTTAAATTTAAGTTAGTTAACATACAGTGTGATATTAGTTTTAAGTATAGAATTTAGTGATTCATCCCTAACATATAACATCTGGTTCTCATCACAAGTGCCCTCCTTAATACCCAACACCTATGTATGTATGTATTTGTCAGGCTGACAGATGGATTCTTGTATCGTGAGATGCTTAACATTTTACTTAAGTGCATTTGTGACAGCTTCTGCTGTCAAGTGCATCACTTGCAACATCTAGTGCATCACTAGGATATAACTACTTTGTATGTTAATTGCTCCGTTATAAGATTCTGAATAGGCATGCCTGCTTAGTCATGATTTCTTGTTTTCTCCCATGGAATCAAGGCAGACAGGCAAGTTTCCTTTCCCTAGATGACTCCTTAATTGAGGGATATATATTTTGTTATTATTTCTTATAATTCCCACCCTTGTTACACAATTCCCTATAATAGATTGTCCCAAGGCTTTATGTCTTGCCTTGCATCCCCACCCCTGGCACACATAGGTATTCAATACAAGCTTTTTTTGTTAATAAGATGGGCAAACTCCCCTAAGTGCCACATCATAAAATTATGCATTTGAAGCTTGTACTTATTTTCTTGCAAACTAACCTAGATATTTAAAGACTGCTTGGTTATTTAACCCCCAGATTTAGGTTCTTGAAAGGGGAATTTCAGATTAGCTACTTTGTTATGGTGTTAGAACCAGAGCCCCTCATACTCTCAATAGCACTTTACATTTTTTTATGATGTATTCTATTATTAACTATATTGTGCACTCATTTTGTCCCGATCTATAGTGAAAGAGAGAAAACTGGATAATGCAATTTGTTACAAGAATTAACGAGTAGAACTAAAGGGTCAATTTAAAGTGCCCAATATTATATTTTGTGCTTTAGCTTTGGTCATTAGCCCATTTATACAATAACCATTTGTATAGAACATAATTCTTTATTATTATTTTATTTTTTAAATATAAAACTAAAAAATATTTGTTCTGTATCACATACTAAAGGCTAGATTTGTAAATTTGCTAGGATTAAATAAAGAAACTCCAAAATTACAGTAATGTAACATAACTAAGGGCATATTATTCACACTACTGTTGTGTATATATTAGCAAGAGCCTCTGTTCATAGTAGTCAGTCCAAGATCTAGGCTGGTGAACACTCATTAATCTGCTTTCCCTGTAAACAATTTACCCACAAATTTCCCAAGTAAGACAAATTTCCTATTCAGTTTTGAGACTGAACTCAGAGTCCAGAATCTCTGAATGATGCTTTGTGTCTTCATGAGAGAAGAGGGACGCTTGATAAAAACTTAGTTCTGCTTTCTGAAAGAAGCTCACATGTCTATTATTCTCCACAATCACTGTTTCCACTTACTGTGATATCCTTCACTTATAGTTTTGGCCTTAGTATCTTGATAAGGAAAAAGCCATATTGATCCTGTTTCCTGCCACTAGATTATGGGGGGCCCTAGGCAGCTTCAAATCTCAAAAATTCTTAACCTCTTCATTAATACAGACTGATCAGTATAACTTTCCTTAAAACTAAATTGGATTTATGTTTATTTTTTGATGATAGATAGCACCCAAGATAATAGCTATATGTTTCTTTGTCACTGTATTGCTTGAATCACTATTTTTTCATGCTGCAATAACAATTTCTCCCATTTTGCTCACTGTAGGACTTTTAGAATATGTCCCACATTGTACTTATCTATAACACTAGCATCTCCTTCTGTTACCACCTATTTCTGTTCCATATCAGGATGGGGTTACTTTCACTGAGTTAGCAAACTGCTTCCACATTTCAGTGACTTAGTAAAACAAGTTATTACATATTCACACCCATTTTTCCAAAACGAGTTGCTTTATTCAATATTAGGCTTATGAGGGGACATAAACCAATTCCCATTTTCATCTTGATGATGCTTCAAAGATCACCAAGGCGGGAGAAAGGGACAAGATAAATTGTGCTTTGCTAAGGCTATTGATGCTTCTGTCCAGAATTGTCTCCCATCTAAACTACTATACCATGGCCAAAACAAGTCACAGTTCGATTCCTAACTTTAAAAGGACAGAGAAACACTATCATATGTTTCGATGAAGTGATGATCCAGAAATTTTGGTGAACGGCACTAATGTCTAACACATTGTTTATATACAAATAGCACAAAGGAAAGTATGAAGACCTATACATAAAAAATAATGTCTAGAATTTATTCAGCATCATTTTTTGACAATAGATATTCTCTTTCACTGAGTGTTTTTAATAAAACTTTTCAAATATTTTAATTTTGTGATATTATTTTGAGTATTTAGTCAAAAAGTGAGGAATAAGATTTGTAAATTTGCAGGAGTTTCATTTTATCACATCCATAAAGTTTAGAACACATATCCTTACAAATTTTAAAAACACAAATAATTAAATATTTTCTCCTGGGATATAAAGTTAAACCAGGTCAATACAATTTTTAAAAAATTATATTTTGATTTACTTGGAATACAGTAATCAAGTTTCCTTTGAAATCATTGATATGTTTCCATTTTCATTTGCATAGTTCTTGTATTTTGAGATATATCCCACCAATAGACTTTTTAGCACTCTTACTGTTTTAAAAAGTCTGTTATGTGAGCTATTTGAAGTAAAGGAGAAATAAATATTCCTTTTATTCTTTCAAACATTTTTCAAGTCAGCATCACCTCAAGAATCCCTCCAGGTAGATTCGATATGCCCTGTTTTTCTTTAGTCCTGCCGGATGAATCAATTTAGATTCTTACTATAGGCTCAAAATGCCATTGCACATGTGAAGATTTTTCTTTTCCACACAGTGATTCTGCTTATGTTTTTGTTTGCTGTTGTTGTTGTTTCTTCCCCTCTCTCCTTCAGTATTAATTCAGATTCAGTGAGTGCCTGGCTTCCAGGCATTTGCATCGCAATAACTCCAAGTGGCAAGCTAGTAGGCTCTGGCCTGGAGCCAAAGGGGCTGAGCTGCCCTGAGCTTCCTTGTGCTTTCACTACTTCTTCAATGGATCTTTGGTATTAGCTTAAAAAGGTGCAATAAATCCGGCTGTTTCTTCAGTTGGAATGCTATGATTGAATTAAAGAACATTTTAATATTTTACAGGAATCTTAGAACATCTGTTAAAATCTAGCTGAATATGCTGTGGTCTAATGGACTGGAAAAGCATTTTGTGACTGTCCACTCTAGTAATTTTCCCAGCTGCCTTTCTTATTGTTAATATTTCAGCAATTGCATTCTGTGTCACTGAGTGGTCAGAGCAATTTCCACTCACAAGTCAAAGCTAGGCAGTTATCCTCTTTTTCTTTACCTTTTTTTTTTTTTTTTTTGGTGGTGAATTGTGGCAAATATCTTCATCTAAAACTCCTGAAAACTCAAAGGTATTTGACTGTACTAAAGAAAGTTTGAATTCTAAATAGAAATTATTAACCTACTTTAATAATCCACTTAAGAATTTACATGACACATATGTAAGGGGTAGACTTTTTTTTTTTCCAGAATTGAAGTCTAGAGAAAATAAAAAAAAATAGTTTTGATGTTTTCTCTTTCACATATACACAGAATTCAAAAGGAGCAACTTTTCATTATTTCACGATTTCAAAATGAAATGTGAGGAAGATTCCTCAAAATCCTAGTTTCATATATCACTAATATAAATTTGTTCATCTGTTTGTCTATCGATTTAATAACTTCTTTTTATTCTTTGCTACATTTCAGAAATGATACTAGGTTCTGTCCCTAAAAATCATTTGTAACATCCCATTAAGCAAAACTAAAAACCAGATAATTAAATAGGATAAGTATAAACAGAGCACATGGGAATGTTTGGTTGGGTCAAATACCAATTTACAGCAAATGATTTTGTGTTGTCTCTCTTTCAATTTCAATTTTTATATCCTATAGGCAAATAATCTATTCTATTGTATTTAATTTAGTGTTTAGCATTTTATATTACAAATACTTTTCTTCCTAGTCTTTTTGTTAATTGAGTGGGCAAGTTTTTCTCTCTGACTAATGAATGAAAAGTGGAAGTGTACATTTCACATTCAGTGAAATGTCTCTGAATAATACATTTAAAATTACAAGTCCTTCCCAGTCAGCAATCTTTATGACACTGTTAGCTTTATTTTCTGCATAGTATTTATGGACATTTAGGAAACAGTGTTCTTGTGTAACTGTTGTATGCTTCCCATGCTCTGAAAGGTACACATTTGAATGTAAGATCAACAAAGGCAAAGTATTTCTTCAGTTTTTCTACTGATTATTTTTCTTTCCTTTTAGGTCTAGAATAGAGCTTGGAATATAGAAAGTACTGTGTAAATTAGCAATTATCAGTGGAGAAAGTTATGTGATTAGGTAAAGTATAAGTTTTTTCCAGAATGTTGGAGATACACATATGTGTGTATGTACATGTACATATACATATATAAACATACATATACATACAAACACACATACATATATATACACATTATATATTTTATTTCTATTTACATATTACTATATATTAAGTGTACAAAATACACTTTTTAAATACAAAATGCTATACATGTATGCATAAAATACTGATTACTCACATACATACACACTTGTTCTTGTGTGCTTGAGTTTTCCTATTATTACTCTTTAAATTGTTAATTTACATTATGCATATTTTTATATATGGTGTAGTCCACTAAAAGCATTGAAGAAGTAAGCATAGAAAGGGAAATAAGTTAAGGGGCTTAGATGAGAATGGATTAATATTAAATTACTTAGAATATTGCAGTTTAAGAGTTCAAAGATTGTATGTTTCTGATTATGATAATGTATTGGTATGGCAATGGGATATGAAGTTAAAGTGGACTGCAATGAAAATTGCTTCAGTGAATTAATTTAAGGATTTGTGAGGCCAGGTTTAATAGGCTGCCTACAGCTCTTGACATCAGGAAGGATGATTGCAGGTTAGTCAATTGGAATAAAAGTGTCACACAGGAGCCCAAACTAATTTGGAAAAATAACCTTGAGTGTGGTAGAGTCATCAGATTACTACAGCTACAAAGATACTGAAATTCTGCAATGTATTTTTACTAAATCAATGTATTTTTTACTAAATACGTTGTATTTAGTATAGGTACTAATACATTTACTAAATACCGGGGCACCTGGGTGGCTCAGTCGGTTGAGCTTCCAACTTGGGCTCAGGTCATGATCTCATTGTCTGTGAGTTCGAGCCTCTTGTTGGGCTCACAGCTCAGAGCCTGGAGCATGCTTCAGATTCTGTGTCTCCCTATCTCTCTGACCCTCCCCCATTCATGCTCTCTCTCTGTCTCAAAAATAAATAAACATTAAAAAAAATACATTTACTAAATACTAATACATTTACGAAATACAATGTATTTTTACTAAATTTTACTTAAAATCAACACATGTTTTCAAATTCCTGTCATTTTCCTTACCTCTTTTTCTTTTTAATTTTTTTTTTTCAACGTTTATTCATTTTTGGGACAGAGAGAGACAGAGCATGAACGGGGGAGGGGCAGAGAGAGAGGGAGACACAGAATCGGAAACAGGCTCCAGGCTCTGAGCCATCAGCCCAGAGTCCGACGCGGGGCTCGAACTCACGGACCGCGAGATCGTGACCTGGCTGAAGTCGGACGCTTAACCGACTGCGCCACCCAGGCGCCCCTACCTCTTTTTCAAAGAAGTGGATTCACAGAAGTTCCTACTGCAGGCTCTCTCCCCTCTAGTTCTTAAGGCAGTGTAGACACAAAGCAAAGTATTGCTGAAACTCTAGTTCTCCTTTTCTCCTCCTCCAGTTAGGCAGGAAGAATTCACAGACTCCAAAGACATCCATATAATTTTCTGACTGTTCCAATGGAGAGGAAAAAAAAAAAGCATTCTTTTACATTGGTCTAATGTGTCTTTTCATATAATCGTGACCAACATGTCATAGATTATTTTTTCCTTTGTGATGACACAAGTTGATCTAAACCTTTCAAATTTTGATTTGCTGAAAACAATGCCACATGACTGACCTCTAGATTTATACCTGTGTTGTTGTTGTTGTTGTTGTTGTTGTTGTTGTTGTTGTTTCCCCTAGTCAGAAGTAGCATTTGGGCAACAGACCCATTATCCATTCCATATTGAAGTTTCTGTGCCTGATTTCTAAACATGTCATCCCTTGTTATCCCATTTTATATGATTGAATTCCTGATTTGGTTTCTTCTTTTCCAGGATCCTGTCTTAATTTTCTTATATTTTTTAAATGTATTTTAGACTGTTTTTACTGAGGAAATAAAAGTTATTGTTACCAAATAATGTTTCATATATTTGAAAACAGGCATTATATTTACACGACTTTTTCCTTTCCTGTGCTAAATCTCATTTCTTTGAATTTTCTGCTTTTAGACATATATTTTGATCTTCACTACCTTTGGCACATTATCCTTGGCAGACAACTCTTCACAGAAAGAAACAAACTAAAGCTGTACCATAATCTTCCTTATTCTCCACATTGAGTGAAGAGTAAAAATTGCATATATTTTTGGGAATTACAATGCACTGATGGACCTTCTATCAGCCAGAAGGTTTATTTTTTACATGCTAATGTTAAATCACATGATACTTATTGTAATAATATTTTAGTTGTTTTACTGACTGAAGTATAATCATAACTATTCCTTGTTCCAGCCAAATTATATCCAACTGATTACTCTAGATGCTCATATTCCTTTAAGACCATGAATCAAACATATAACTTATGCTCCATTGTCCTTGCTCCTTGAAATCCATGAAATAGGTCAGTTCCTCAAGTGTAACTTTAACCTACTGGATCAATTGAATGGAATCTACTGAATGGAATATAACTGTATTTTAAAAAATAAACAATTCTTTCAAGCCAGAAGGGAATGCAAACTTAGACTAAAAATAAGACAAAGATATTGAAGGAAATTAAAAAGACTTTTTAACCAGGGTGCCAGGGTGGCTCAGTGGGTTGAGCGTCAGACTCTTGATTTCATCTCGGGTTGATCCTAGGGTTGTGGGATTGAGCCCAATGACAAGCTCCATGCTGGCCATGGAACCTGCTTAAGATTCCCTCTCTTGGGGTGCCTGGGTGGCTCTGTCAGTTAGGCATCCAACTCTTGATCTTAGTCAGGTCATGATCTCACAGTTTGTGACTTTGAGCCCTACATCAGGCTCTGCTCTGACAGATTGGAATCAACTTGGGATTCTCTCTCTCCCTCTCTCTCTTCTCCTCTCCTGCTTATGTGCCCACTGTCTCTCAAAAATACAAAACTTAAAAAAAAAATAAGATTCTCTGCCTCTCCCTCTACCCCCTCCTACACATGCTCTTTCTCTCTCTCTCTAAAATAAATAAAAAAAGGTAAAAATAAAAGAAATTAAAAAAATAAAAAAATGATTTCTTAACCATGTAAATTGTGTAACAGATATGAGGCATTTTTTTAAACAGAGAGAGAATGTAAACATATTCCATAAAAAAATCATTCTAGTTGACTTGAGATAAAAATATTGTGCTGAGTAAAATACAATTTTCAAGGGAAATAAAAGAGAACTTAAGGAAAAGGATAAAAGTTTAGCCCTACGCATTTAATCAAAAGAAAAGAACTATGTGAGAAATTTATCTCTGAGAAAATTTAAGCATGACCTGACAGTATATAATAACTCCAAGGCCCATCAGTTCCTGAGTTTGAGTGGAAGAAAATAAAATTAATGACCAGTGTAGTGGCCCATCAGGTATAACTGATTTAGATTTTTAAGACTATTATTTAATTCTTAGCATTGGCTGGTAAAGGCCAAAGTTTTGAGTTATTTATTGGTTAATTTAGAATGGAAATGTTTAGTGCAATAAGAGAAATAGCAAATAGGAACTAGCTAGTCATTCCAATTGCTGACTAAAAACCTAGAAATGAAAAAAAAAAAAAAAACCAAAAAAAAAAAAACAACTATTTGAACTCTGATGAAATTCAGATCCAAATAATGGGAAACAGAATAACAGTTGTTGGAAGAAATGGAACCTTACAACTGCAGAGGACTAGGAGATCAGATTGTTAGGAATATTCGGGGGAAGAAAAGTCTGGATTGTTTCCCTTCTGTCTAATGTTGTGACTCTGATAGCCCAAAGCTAAAGGTATGACAGAGCCATTATGAGGTTAGAGCTGAACATCTGTCCCAGATTGTACTCACACTTTCAAGCCACTGGGGATGTTCATGCTACCCTAAACCCTCTAAGAGATAGCACAATATATAAATAAAAAATGATTTCATTATTATGCACCACTGGCCCAAATCTCATAATCCTAGAATCTTGCCAGATCCATTCATATCAAGAAGGCAGCAACCCCATAAAGTGAATAGGTAAGGTAATATTAAGGGGATGCTGGACTATTACTAGTCTGAAAAAACAAGTTTGAGTATGGCTGTACCTAGGTCTCTAAATTCACTTACCCTGCCCAGGATATGGGGAATTATTAAAAGGATAGCAGCACTTAAAATTAAGAACAAGGTCTTTGATGCAGTGATTTGGAAGTAATCCAAGGAAGGGTTCGCTTGGAATGGTGGGACTCATTAAAATCTTAAATTTACACCCCTCCTCCACTAATGTGAAGAACACATTTTAGGGTCTTACTAAGATTTTTATCTCTACCTATAGCTACAGGAAGGAGGATATTAAGCAAATCAAAATGAGTTCACATGGGAAAACTTAGAAGACAATTAGGGAGGACATAAAATGAAAGTGGTAAAATAAATAAAACAACATATACCAATGAAACAAAAATGGAGGAAACCAATTGAACAGAAATGCATAATCATATTTTAAAACCCAGAATGATGCTATAAAATTGGAAATGAAGTAATAACAATAGGATTGAAGAAGTACTAAATAAAAATATTGACCATAGAAATGAAAACTGAGTGAATAAATTGAATAGAATTCTAATTGGATAGTTCAGGAAATCCAATAGTATATTCACATCACAGAATATGAACTCTGAAATAACTGCAGCAACTTAAAGAGATAGTCCAAATCACTGTAATACAGAAGGCAAATTAAATCGGTATATATAATTCCATCAATCAAAATATAGACAGTTGTAAACATTATCAAAATGTTGCTTTGGATATGAACAGTTAAGAAATACAGAATTTTTAGGAAGACAGCAAACTCTTAGAAAGTTAGCAATTGGAACAGTCAATCTGGAAAACAATTTTGAAATATTTAATTAAGCTAATTATGATGTGCCCTTTGACCTGATGAGCCAATCCTGCTCCAAAAAGGTATACGTATGCAGTATCCCATGTTATTTATGTTAGCAAAGTGGTAACATAGTGACCATCACTAAGGAATAATCAGCATCTAGTAAAATATCATATATGTCCATAGAGAAACATAGAAATATCTTTAAATGTAATACACAATACCAAATATGCAAAAGTAAAATTATGAATCAAAAACACCATTAATGTATTTAGCATAGACAAATGCATACTTAAGGAACTTTGTCAGAGATGTCAGAGTAAGTGTCTATAGAAGCCCTGGAGGGGTAGAGTGAAAATAAAAGGAAATCAGAATTAAGTGCCTGGGTTGCTCAGTTGGTTGAACGTCCAACTTTGGCTCAGGTCATGATTGCATGGTTCGTGGGTTTGAGCCCTACATTGGGGTCTGCTCTGACAGCTCAGGACCTGGTACTTGCTTCAGAGTCTGTGTCTCTCCACCCTTCCCCTGCTTGTGCTCTGTCCCTCTCTCAAAAATAAAAAAATAAACATTTAAAAGAAAAAGGGAAACAATGAAATAGAAAAAAAAATTAAAATCATAAAGGGTTTTACCTGAATCTGTGAATGTGATATATTGTGAGCTTAATAGTAAGATAAATAAGCCTCTGCATCTGTAGTCTAAAATTGGATGAATGATAAAGAAGATGTGATATATATATATATATATATATATATATATATATATATATATATAGTGGAGTGTTACTCAACAATCAGAATGGAATCTTGCCATTTACAACTACGTGGATGGAACTAGAGGATATTATGTTAAGTGAAATCAGTCAGAGAAAGACAAATATCATATGACTTCACTCATGAGGACTTTAAGACACAGAACAGATGAACACAAGGGAAGGGAATCAAAATAATATAAAAACAGTGAGGGGGACAAAACATAAGAGACTCTCAAATATGGAGAACAAACAGAGGGTTACTGGAGGGGTTGTGGGAGGGGGGATGGGCTAAATGGGTAAGGGGCATTAAGGAATCTACCCCTGAAATCATTGTTGCACTATATGCTAACTAACTTGGATGTAAATTTAAAAAAAAAACTTTTTAATTAAAATTTTAAAAAGTATATGTTCATAGAAAAATAATTTTTTAAAAAAAGAAATTACCTCTTTTAGGAAAAGGTATTATAGCAGCATACAACATTGAGAATAGGGAATTACGCATTGTTTGTGTTGATTCTGTGTTTGCTCTCAAGAGTATTTATTGACCTATGGGGCACCTGGGTGGCTCAGTTGGTTAAAGGTTGGCTCAGGTCATGATCTCACAGGTTCTTGAGTTCGAGCTCTGCATCTGACCTGCTGCTGTCAGCATAGAGCCCATTTTGGATCCTCTGTTCCCCTTTGTCTCTGCCCCTCCCTTGCTCGTACTTTCTCTGTCTCTCTCTCAAATATAAATAAACATTAGAAAAATAATTATTGACCTATATATGGTAAACAAGTAATACTATGAAATATGTTAAGTACAAATCAGATAACAAGATTAGATAGAACATATGACTAATGCGTATGAATTGAATATTCATACATATCAATTAAATATTCATATTGAATATGAATTTAATATAGTTCCCTGCAGAAAATATTCCTACTAGATAATGAGTGGAAATACAAATAAAATTGGCACACCATCCAATTAATTTTTAGATATTTGCTGAAAATAATAGTGATACAAACAATAGTAAGCAACTGCAATTCTATCTTTTAAAAGAGAAAACCATGTGAATTTATCAAATTAAAAATTAGTAAAGATAATATTTACTATCCAGCAAGATCTGGGAAAAGTTTAAAATAGCCTCATTTAAATCCTTTTTTAAAGAACATGCTGATTTTTAGAAATCAGATGAAGTTCACTAAGAATGCTATAACCCAAAATATCACATTTCATAAATTGGTAGGATACTAGATGCATAATGATTATACATATTGTTTTTGAATTGTTGAACTATGCAATTAGAAAATAAATAGATTCCTAATATTAACTTGACTTCTACTTCCAGCCATAATGGAATAAATGAGATAAGATTTAAACTCTTGCCTTAATTTTTTTTCTTAAGCAGGGAAAAATATGAATCAATGTTGTCACATATTAGACAACACACAGTACATGGGAATAATCTATGAAAAAAAGAAAACATATGTGATCTCTCTGCTCAAGCTTAGCATCTAGCTGTAGATTCCATGCAACACACAGGGACAGTGACAATAAATGAAAGAAGAAAAAGATTAGCATCAGAAATGCCAAGGTGGATGCATGCATCTGGGCACGTGTAAGGGGAAACTACCTGAGACCAGGGATAAAACCAAAGGAAAGTAGTAAGCCAAATAATTCCTAGATTTTCACAGGTCTTTTAAGAGGCTGGGCTTTCAAAGTTCAAACAGAGAGAGTTTGTAATACAAAGGGCGTTAGGTATATACCGTCAAATGTGTCTAAGCTTAGTAGTGGGACTAAAATACCTTTAAGCTAAAACTTTAAGCTAAGAATTCTAAGACTTCACTGTAATAAAACCTAAAAGCAAATCATGCAAAAAAGCATTCAAATAACTTTGTATTGTATGTCTGATGTTATTTGAAGGAATGAAACAAAATTTAGCATCTGAACAATATAAAACTGACAATTCCTGACATCCAATATAGAACTATCAGGCACACAAAGCAACAGGATAATATGACCCATGTCCAAGAAAAAAATAAAAAAAGAAAAATCATTAGAAACCTGAAAATGAAGCAATGATATAAACAAAAGACAAGGATATTAAAGCAGATATTATAAATATTCCTTATATGTTTAATATGTTAGAAAAACTGGCTTTGATAAAGAAAATTTATTAAAAATCAAATTGAGGGACTCCTAGGTGGCTCAGTCAGTTGAGTGTCCGACTTCCCGCTCAGGTCATGATCTAGTGGTTCATGGGTTTGAGCCCTGCGTTGGGCTCTGTGCTGACAGCTCAGAACCTAGAGCCTGCTTCGGATTCTGTGTGTCTCTCTCTCTCTGGCTCTTCCTTGCTCGTGCTCTGTGTCTCTCTCTGTCTCTCTCTCTCAAAAATAAATAAGCATTAAAAAAAAATTTTAAAGCAAATTGAAATTCTGGAGAAGAAAAATAAAATATTTGCAAAAAACATAATAGATGAAATGAATAACATATTAGAACATGCCAAATGAAAATAACAGTAAACTTGAAAAGAGAGCACAGAAGTAAGTTTGAAAACACAAGAGTTTCAGTGACTTATGTGACAATATCATACAGGCTCTCGTATTGTAAACTGAGGAGGCAAAAAATTAAAATAAATAATGGCTAAATGCTTTCCAAAAATAACAAAAATATAAATCCGTACATACAATAATATCAGTGTGGATAAATCTCTAATTATGACAAGCGAGAGAAGTTAAACAAAAAGATTATATACTATAGAATATACGTAATGTAAAAATATTATTATGATAAGCAGATCAATGGATGCCCCTGGTTGGTAGATGGCAAATTAACTCTCAGGGTACATTAAAGAACTTTCTAAGGTTATGGAAATATTATATTTGTCATATAGTATGAAGTATATATTTGTCAACCCTAAAGAAGTTGGTGAATTTTAATAAATTTAAATGGTACCCTAATGAAGATCATTTTTAGGAAAGGATTTGGATTTATGAAATATAGGAGAACATAATTTAGGAGATTTCCAGCTGTATATCTATCAACACTGGGCCATATCTCGTGAAATTTTGACACAAATGGAGTTTCCAATTTTGTCTATTGTAAATTAAAATAATCTGACTATATTATTTCCCAGCTTTAATACTTCTAAATTTTTTGGACTATCCTCAATTTACCACTTAAATAGATGTTCATATGCTTATATGAAAAGAAACAGATAGTGTCCATACTTAGCAAACATTAGGTGTCCAGTGGTAGCTGAACTATAAATTAAATTATCATAGCTGGCGTGTCTCTCTCTATTCCTAATTGATTGCAGGACATATGGATGGTAGAATTGAAAGAGGAGCAATTTTTTAATTGAAACACATTGTCATTTAACTTCAGGCTCACCTCTTTGGCCTAGAATGTACAGGATTACTACATATCTAGCCCATTATTTGTGTCCCAACAAAGTCCAAGTGAATTAGATTTCAGTTTAATAGTGCAGTATCTAGCATCTGGACATTTATTTGGTTCTTTATCATCATTTAATTCAATTATTCATTATCATCCTAATCAATATTATATTGTATTTGAATTATAGTTCTAGGCTAAGCATAAAATTATTAAAAACATAAACTCTGAAAGTTACGTCAGTTTAGATGTCTATGTAACTTGCCCTTAACTTTCTTGTGATTTAATGTATAATTATAAAATAATTTATCATACTTTTTAAATCTATTTTGTTTCTAATAAACAATAAGCATTTTTATTTTCACATTATATAGAAGTATATAAAAGTATTAGGCTTAGACTTTTCTTCTAAGGTAAATTTCTTGAAAAATAAATGCAAGCCATGTTTAAAATGTGAAAAGTAAGGAGTTTGGAGGGAAGGTGGCAGCAGAGTAGGAGGACGATAGGCTCATCTTGTCACATGAATACAACTAGATAGCTTTGAAATCATCCTAAATATCCCAGAAATTCACCTCCACAACTAAAAGTAGGGAAGAGAGCACATTGAAGAAGGTAAGAAATGCAGAGATAAGGTTTGGGATAGAACCTATCACGGCAGCTGTGGGAGGGAGCTACAGTCACAGAGAAGGACAAGAGACAGACTAACACACAGAGGAGCCCACACAGTGAAGAGGAATCCCCATAGCAATTGGCTTGGGAGCAGTCTGATTTCAAATTCTTGAAACCAGCAGGGCTTAAGGTCTGGAGTTTCATAGTTTTTTGTTTTGTTTTTTTTTTTAAGTTTATTTATTTTGAGAGAGAGAGTGCACATGCAAACAGAATAGGGTCATAGAAAGAGGGAGATAGAATCCCCAGCAGGCTCTGCACTGTCAGTGTGGAGCCTGATGCAGGGCTTAGTCTCAGAAACCCAGAAATCATCAACTGAGCTAAAATCAAGAGATGCTTAACCAACTGAGACACCCAGGTGCCCCAAGTCTGGAGTCGTAAAGATCAGAGTGCTTGGCTGTGAAAAAGCTGAGAAGGTATTGAGGCTGCTCTTGGAGAAAAGGCAGGGCAAACATACTGAAGACATAGCATTGAAACAGCAATCTGGTGATGGGGAGGTTAGCTGCTCATCTAAGAGCATGTGCCAGAGAGGCATCAATCACAGAGAGACCCCTCCAGGAATAAAGGAACTGGCAGGCACCATTTTCCCCCTCTAACTTCAGCATAAATGCAGAACCACCTGTTAAAGCAAGCATGGCATGGACACTTGCCACCTAAATTGCTTACATCAAGTCCCACCACACCTCACCCCCTATGCTCTGGTGGATTTGCCCTTCCCAGTAATGTTTGACTCAGTCCCAACTTGGTGGGCTCCATCTCCCAGAAGACCTGCCCAAACCCTTGCTGACACTTGCTGACACTGTGTCTCCTGGCCCAGGAGTTTTGCAAGGCCTTTGTTCACGTGGTGAACAATAACAAAAGGGCAATCGAAAAATAAGATATAACAATTGTAAATATTTATGCACCTAACCTGAGAATACCAAAACACGTAAAACAATTAATACAGAACATTAAGGAACTAATTGATAATAATACAAATAATAGTAGGGGATTATATCACCCTACTACATCAATGGACAGATCATATAAACAGAAAACCAACAAAAAAACAATGGCTTTGAATAATGCACTTGACCAAATGGATTTCGCATGTATATTTAGAAAATTCCATCCTAAAGTATCAGAATACATGTTCTTTTCAAGTGCATAGGGAACATTATCCAGAATAGATCACATATTAGCCCACAAAACAAACCTCAACAAATTAAAAAAGATTGAAGTCATACTATGCATATTTTATTTTATTTATTTTATTTTATTTTATTTTATTTTATTTCGTTAATTTTTTTAACATTTATTTGAGAGAGAGAGAGAGAGACAGAGAGAGAGAGAATGCAAGTAGGGGAAGGGCAGAGAGAGAGGGAGATACAGAATCCGAAGCAGGTTCCAGGCTCCAAGCTGTCAGCACAGAACCTGATGCAAAGCTCGAACTCACAAGTGGTGAGATCGTGACCTGAGCCGAAGTCAGATGCTTAGCCAACTGAGCCACCCAGGCGCCCCTACTATGCATCTTTTCTGAACACAACATTATGAAACTAGAAGTCAACCAAAAGAAAAATTCTGGAAAGATCGCAAATGCTTGGAAGTTAAATAGCATGCTACTAAACAATGGATAGGTCAAGTACAAAATAAAAAAAGAAATAAAAAAGTACTTGGAAATAAGTGAAAATGAAAACAATGGTTGGGGGATGCAGCAAAAACAGTTGTAAGTGGAAGTTTATAGCAATACAGGCCAACTGCAAGAAGCAAGAAAATTCTCAAGTAAAAAATCTAGCACTATACCTAAAGGAGCTAGAAAAAGAACAACAACAACAAAACCCCTAAAATCAGCAGAAAGAAAGAAATAATAAGAATTAGAGCAGAAGTAAATGATACAGAAACTAATATACAAAAGAACAGATAAATCACACGAGGAATTGCTTGTTTAAAAAAAATCAATAAAACTGATAAACATCTAGCCAGTCTTATCAAGAAGAGAAAGGACTCAAAGAAATAGAATCACAAATGAGAGAGGAGAAATAACCAACAGTACAGAAATATAAAAAAATTATAAGAGAATATTATGAAAAACCATATGCTAGCACATTGGACATTCCCTATCCCTGGAAGAAAGGGATAAATTCCCAGAAACATAAAAACTACCAAAAATTAAACAGGAAGAAATAGAATATTTGAACATACGGATAACCAGCAAAGAAATTTAACCAGTAATCACACAACTCCCAACCAACAAAAATCCAGGATCAGATGGTTTCACAGGTGAATTCTATCAAGTATTAAAAAAAGAGTGAAGACCTATTATTTTCAAACTATTCCAAATAATAGAAAAGGAAGAAAAACTTCCAAATTCATTCTATGAAGCCAGCATTACCCTGAAACCAAAACCAGATAAAGACAGGAGAACTACACACCAATATCTCTGATGAACATAAATGCAAAAACTATCAACAAAATACCAAAAACAAAAACAAAAGCAAATACATTTAAAAAATCATTCACCACGATCAAGTGGGATTTATTCCTGGGTTGGGTGGTACAATATTCTCAAATCAATCAGCGTGATATAACACATCAGTAAGAGAAAAGATAAGAACCATATGACCATTTCAATAGATGCAGGACAAACATTTGACAAAGTGTAACATCTATCATAATCAAAACCTACAACAAAGTCATTTTAGAGGGAACATACTTCCACATGATAAAGGCCATATGTGAAAAACCCAGTGCTAACTTCATCCTCAATGGTGAAAAACTGAGAGCCCTTTCCCTAAGGTCAGGAACAAGACAAGGAAGTCCACTTTCACCACTTTTATTAAAAATAGTACTGGAAGTTCTATCCTAAGAAATCAGACAAGAAAAGAAAAAATCCACACTAGTTAGAAAGAAGTAAAATTTTCATTATTCATAGATAACATAATACTATATATATAGAAAACTTGAAAGACTGCCAAAAAAAAGCAAAAGAAAAGAGAAGAAAAGCTGCTAGAACTTATGAACAATTTAGTAAAGTTAAAGGATACAAAATCAATGTACAGAAATCTGTTGCATTTCTATATACCAATAGTGAAGCAGCAGAAAGAAAAATTAAGAAAACAGTCCTATTTACAACTGCACTCAAAATAATAAGGTACCTTGGAATAAACCTAAACAAGAGCTGAAAGACCTGTACTCTGAAAACTATAAAACACTGATAAAAGAATTTGAAAGTGACAAAAGAAATGGAAAGACATTCCATGCTCATAGATTGGAGGAACAAATATTGTTAAAATGTTTATACTACCCAAAGAAATCTACACATTTAATGGAATCCCTATCAAAATACCACTGGCATTTTTCACAGAATTCCAGAACTACAATAAACAATCCTAAAATTTGTATAGAACCACAGAGTACTCTGAATAGCCAACGCAATCTTGAAAAAGAAAAAGGCAAAACTGGAGGCATCACAATTCTGTATTTCAATTTATATCACAAAGCTGTAGCAATCAAAACAGTATGACTGGCACAAAAATAGGAATATAGATCAATAGAAAATAATATAAAATCCAGAAATAAACCTACAGTTGTATGGTCAATTAATCTTTGACAAAGCAAAAAGAATATCCAATGTGAAAAAGACAGTTTCTTCAACAAATGGTTAGGAAAACTGGACAGCAACATACAAAAGAATGAAACTGGATCACTTTCTTAAACCATACACAAAAATAAGCTCAAAGAATAAAAGACCTAAATATGAGCCCTATAACCATAAAAGAGTGAGCACAGGCAGTAATTTCTCTGGAATCAGCTAGAGCAATTTTTTTGTCTAGATAAGTCCCCTGAGACAAGGGAAACTAAGCAAAAATAAGCTATCTGTACTACATCAAAATAAAAGCTTCTGCACAGTGAAAGAAACAATCAACAAAACTAAAAAGCAACCTACAGAATGGGAGAAGATATTTGCAAATGGCATATTTGATAAAGAGTTAGTATCCAAAATACATAACTTATAAAACTCAACATCCAAAAAACAAATAATTCAATTAAAAATAAGCAGAAGACATGAATAGACATTTCTCTAAAGAAGACATACAGATGGCCAACAGACACATGAAAAGATGCTCAGCATCACTCATCATTAGGGAAATGCAAATCAAAATTCCAATGGGATATCATTTCACCCCTGTCAGAATGGCTAAAAACAAAAATACCAGAAAAGAGTGTTGGTGAGGATGTGGAGAAAAAGTAACACTCTTGCACACAATGCAAACTGACTTAGCCACTGTGGAAAACAGTATGAAGATTTATCAAAACAAGTTAAGAATAGAATCACCCTACGATCCAGGAATTGCACTACTGAGTATTTACCCCCAAAATACAAAATAACTAATTCAAAGAGATCCATACATCCCATGTTTATTACAGCATTATCTATAATAGCCAAATTATGGAAACAACCCGAGTGTCCATCAATAGATGAATGGATAAAGAAGATTTTATATATAATTATATATATATGTATATAATGTGTGTATACATACATATATGTGAATATTATTCAACCATAAAAAAGAATGATATCTTGCCATTTGCAATTGACATGGATTGATCTGGAGAGTATAAAGCTAAACAAAATAAGTCAGTCAGAGACAAATATCGTATGATTTCACTCAAATGTGAAATGTAAGAAACTAAACAAATGAGCAAAAGAAAAATAGAGAGAGAAGAGATGAACCAAGAAACAGACTCTTAACTATAGAGAAAAAAATAATGGCTACCAGGTGAATAGGGGAATGGGTGATAAGTGATGGGGATTAAGAAGTGTACTTTTGATGCTCACTGGGTGATTAAAATAAAAATTTACAAAAATAAAACAAATGTGAAAAGTAAGCAGTTAAATAATAAAGTGTAATATAATACAAAATTATAATAGAGTACTGAATGCTTTTTTACAGAGGCATTTCCAAAATTTTTATTAAATTTAATTTTAATTAAACAGTATTGAGGATTTTAATGGAGCAGAAGTGAAAAGATCGTCTGGTTCCAAATTACCAATTGCCATTCAACAGTCTTTGTCTTCACTATGTCTTCTGCAGTAATGCACTCATAGAACATTAAAAATATCACAGTCTTTCTTGTCGACTGGCAAGGTGACAGTTCTGAGGATAGTTGTACAGCCACTGAGAAACTAATTAGCATTATTACAGAGGATTGTATATGATAATTAACAATTAAACTTAAACTTTCAGAATAGAAGCTGGTCCTCCCTAGAGGAGGCTCTGCATAGATTATTGCTAAAGGAAGAACTTAATAAAATATTCTTTATACACCAGTTACATAATTATGAGTCTTTGCCACAGCCATTACTATTTAAGTGTGCTATTGTCACCTGAAACTTTGAATATAAATTTCTCTGTAATTCAGTACTGAATAATAATGTGGATTTTATCAACAACATTATATTGTGATTATTTTTTAAATTTCCAAACTAGGTACTCTTGTAATATTTGGCCACGCATATTTTTAAATAAACATTTTTGATAAACAAGGGAACACAGAATAAAAATCTGAATGATGTTTTCATAACCATATCCTAGTGGATTTTTGAGACATCTGGGACCAGATGTTATGGAAAACATAATCTCTATTATGTTTAAAGCCATGATATAAAAGTCATCATTTTTTTTTTGTGGGTGAGTTTTTATTTTTTTCCAATATATTAAGTTTATTGTCAAATTGGTTTCCATACAACACCCAGTGCTTATCCCAAAAGGTGCCCTCCTCAATACCCATCACCCACCCTCCCCTCCCTCCCGCCCCCCATCAACCCTCAGTTTGTTCTCAGTTTTTAAGAGTCTCTTATGCTTTGGCTCTCTTCCACTCTAACCTTTTTTTTTTTTGTTTTGTTTTCCTTCCCCTCCCCCATGGGTTTCTGTTAAGTTTCTCAGGATCCACATAAGAGGTGAAACGATATGGTATCTGTCTAAAAGTCATCATCTTAAAAGAATAATCTAATCCTCATGTAATAAATTTTCTTGGGTATTTAGCTTTGCATATGTTATTTTTCTATTTTATTTGTGTATGGATATATGATAATTTCATGGAAATAATATCTATTCTGTAATCAGCAACATAAAATCTAAATGGGGTCAACAATGATATGGAGGGGGGATTCTATTTTGCATTTATAATTTTGTATGCTTGTTCATAACCAGTCATTTTAACAAAGAAATAAAACTTTGTCTTTTTTTTTCTGAAAGTGATGTAATTCAGAGTGTAGAACATATTAGACATTCAATAATATGTTTTTGGAATGTGGAATTTATGCATATTCATTATTGTTAGTGAATTTCCTAGTATAAATTAAGAAACCTGCACAACTCTGTGGTGTCAGTCACATGTTATTATATATGTATTAATTATTTTTGTTATCAGAAATATGATTTCACAAACTGCATCCTCTGATCTATACTAGTTTTTGTTTTTTTGAAATCTAAATTTTGAAGGTAAAGACTCATTGCAATTAAGCTTTAAAACATATTTTATTACAGATATAGAATTATATGGTATTTTTAGTGAAATTACCATATTTTCATTAGCCGGTTTCTACACAGGCCTGAATGGTCCTGGGCTAATGATATATTCATGCACTTAACATAGTCTTCTGTAAAATACAGGGCTGTCCCTGTGTAATGAATCGGTTACCGAAGCAGTAATGAAAAATGACCTCTTAGACTACATCATAAAAGACATTATCATTTCCATCTTGGTCTCTTGGATCACTTGTCCTGGAGAATGTCAACCACCATTCAGTTAAAACAAACAAACACACAAATATCCTGAGAGGTGCAAATAGAAACTAGACACTAGACAAAATCAATACCAGTTTGCCAGCTATGTGAGTGAATCTTCCAGTCCTTCTTCAAGCCTCAAATGACTGTGCATCTATCTGCAAATCTATTAGACCACAAGCAAGAATTACATGGCTTGGCCCTTCTTGAGCTACTAACCCAGAGGGATCTTTCGAACTCTTTACTCAGTTCCACCCTGTAATTACATCTTAAAACTATATATTACAATTTTACAACCAGAATATGGCATTGAGGCATTGATACAATCAAGGGAAAGAACATTCCAAACACCATATGGATTTCTAATGTTATATTTTCAGTATACCCTTTTGAAAAACAAATGTGAATTTTAGAATTAAAAATTTAATAACTGAAATTAAAATCTCAATAAGCAGACTTACCAACAGGATAGTGAGGGCAGAGGACAGAATCCATGCACTTGAAGTAGAAAAATAGAAATAATAAAATGTGAACAACATAGAGAAAATATATTGAAAAAATATGAGCAGAGACCTGGGACCTATTGGACTATAAGCAAAGATCTAGTATCAGTGTTAATTGGAATTCTGAAGAGAGAGGGAAAAGGATGGTGCTGAAAAAGTATTGGAAAAAATAATGACTGAATCACCTACCTAATTTTGACAAAAGCTATAAATCTACAGATATAAATAGCTGAGGAAACTCTATGTAGGATAAACCTAAAGAAATTGACACCCATACACATCATAATCAAACTTCTGAAAACTAAAGATAAAACATCTTGAAAGCATAGAGAAATCAAATTTTAACTCTGGGGAAACAATTTGAATAACAGTGGATTTCTCATCAGACACAAAAGAGGCCAAAGTGCCACAAAATGTTTTCACTGTTGGAAAATGAAACAAATCAAAACAAACAAACAAACAAACAAAACCGGGGGAGGGGGGAAGGTGGCCCTTAACCAAGAACTTTATACACTTTATACCTTTCAAGAATAAAAATATTCTTCCAGAATGAAAACAAACTCAATGCATTATTAGATGAGGAAAACTAAGAGAATTAGTCAACAATAGACCTATTCAAATATAACGGCCCCAAATTTCTATGAAACTAAAGGAAATAATAAAAGAAGAAGCTTAGAGCATCAGGATAGAAGAAAGAACAATATAAAAAGTAAAAATGTCACTAAATGCAACACATTTTCTTTCTCCTATTGGGTTTTCCCAATTATGTTTGATAGTTGAAGCCAAAATTATAACATTGTCTGATATGGGTTTAAATATATGGAGAGGAAAATTTTTAAGACAATCATACCATAAATGTGGGAAATTAAAGGGACATAAATGAGATAAGGTTTCTATACTTTTCTCAAACTGATAAAATGTGAATACCAGTAGACTGTGGTAAGTTATGTATGTATAATAGAATACATAGAAGTAACTAATGAAAGTTATAAAACAATACATACATAATCCCTATAGGTATATTAAAATGAAAGTTTAAAAAATGTTCAAGCAACCTTCTTTAATTTAGAATAAAGAAAGCAAAGAACTAAAAATCAGAGAGAATACAAAATAAAACAATAAAATAAAATGGCAGATTTAGATATAACCTGTCAGTAATTGTATCTATCAATAAATATATATGGTTTTAAACAACTATTGAAAGATTGGTAGATTGAAAAACGTGATCCAACTGTATACAACTTATAAGAAATTCATTTTATTTAAAAAAAAATTTAAAGTTTTATATGAGAGAGTCAAAGACAGAGACAGTGTGAGTGAGGTGGGGCAGACAGAGAGAGAGAGAGAGAGAGAGAGAGAGAGAGAGAGAATGTCCCAAGCAGGCTCCAAACTGTCAGCTCAGAGCCTGATGTGGGGCTCAAACCCACGAAACCACGAGACCATGACCTGAGTCAAAACCAAGAGTTGGACACTCAACTGACTGAGCCACCCAGAAGCTCCAAGAAATTCATTTTAAATGTAATAGAATGAATCGGAGAAAATACCCAACAGAGTTATGGATTAATGCTTCAGCTGTTCACCTTTCATTGCATGATTTGGAGTGGTAAAAGACCTGGTACTAGTGAGCTGCCATTAATGTAGCAGCAATTCCAATAACAACTTTTGAATTGCATTTTCCTGTACCTACTTCCTTCTCCCTTCATCCTCAGTCCTGGTTCATACGATCATGACCCATACAAAGTATAACAGCCAATCCTGGCATCTTTCGCTTCCTTCAGGGAAACATAAATTATAAGAGGGTACTTTCTTCTTAGTGGTGTTTAGCTAACTACACTAACTATTCATAGTAACTGTCTATTCATTTTCTTATTTATTTAGCTATTTGAAAGTTCTTAACATTTTAATCATACAGTTAATAGTTATCTCGGTAAGTAATTTTTACAATTTTACCTGGAGTAAAAAGATATACATTTATATGTCAACTGACTGATAACACTTCAAAATATTACATGTAAAGGAGCTTTGGTTTCCATATTACAGCTAGAACTGAGTCAAAAGAATTTGGCCACTGTGATGTAAGCCAATTTCAATCCATTATTAGTCTATGGAAATACTGTGACGATGTTCTGAGTTAAAATTTAACAATGTGGTCAGAAAACAGTAAACTTACTATAAAAATTACATTAATTCTTATGCAACTATTATCTTCATGTTTTGATTTGTTTTGAATTAACGGTTGCATTTCCTCTTTAGATTGAAGAAAATAATTAATTTATGCTTTGTGTTCAGATTACAATGAATGCCAATGAATGTGGCATATAGCATACCACATATTTTTTTTATTTGGTCTTACAATGGAAATTCTAAAAAAACAATGCTGAAATGATGAATAATAGAGTTAAAATCCCCTTTTTGTCTTCTTGCTGATTTGAAATTATACCAGTGGATAATACTGAACCAATAACTTAGGCTGAAAAGTCTTGTAGTCTCAATTTATTTCCCCTTTACATCCTTAAGGTTACAAGATAAAGGATGAATTGGTTCAAGGTAAATGTGCTTTTTATTGCTATTGCAGGATAGTAAGCATTTTTGTTTCAGTGGTTTTCTGTCATTATGTGAGAGTGATGGAGTCTGTGTCTCATAAAACAGTGTAGATAAAGGGTTTTCTTGATACATTAAGTACCCTAGCAAACCCAATGTTCAGTGTCTTCACATGAGAATATGGTTTAGTGATACCTATGGAACACAGATCTTCATCAAATGTGATCTGATTTCATGAAGAATGGTAGCACAGAAGTATCTTTCTCCTGACCAAAGATGTTTGTTTCAGTTCTATATATGAAAGAGAGTAAATAATGATTTATATTTTAATGAATACAAAGTAAAAGTATTCTAGAGAAATGAGATCCAATTTATTTAATCCTTTTCAAAAGTGTAATTTCACCATCTGGGTAACATGGTTTCCCACTGAAAACCATCATTAAGCTACTTCTAAGATCTTTCTGGGTGCCTGGGTGGCTCAGTCAGTTGAGCATTCGACTTTGGCTCAGGTCAGTCTTGTGGTTTGTGAGTTCTAGCCCTGCACTGAGCCCCCCCTCCCTTCCCCTATCCCCAGGGTCAGGCTCTGTGCCGATAGCTCAGAGCTTGGAGTCTGCTTTGGATTCTGTCTCTCCTTCTCTATCTGCCCCTCCCCTGCTCACTCTCTGTCTCTGTCTCTGTCTCTCAAAAATAAATAAACATTAAAAAGAGATCTTTGGGTTTTTTTGAGAAAATAAAATATTTTAACTTTGTTTTCCAAATTTCCATGGTAAAATTAGTTTTTCTCAACAAACAATTGGACTATACAAATATGAATACTAATGATATACCTTCCTTTTTAAAATCATCACTCTAAATCATCACTTTACATAGGCAGATAGATAATAGATAAATTCTGAAAACTATTAGTTATATATTATTAGAGATGCTAAATAGTGTACCATACATTTTAAATCATCACCACATTGGCACTATTGTTGACAGATATTATGTGTTTTTAATTTTCAGTTAAAAATATTTTGCAATGAATATGCATATGATTGGACATATATCCTAATATACAGGTGCTTTTACCTCTAAAAGATTCTTGAATATAATATGTGTGAGCTTTGTACATATTAAAATATCAACACATTAATTTTAATTTCTTTTTAAAATTTTTAAATAACATCATACTTAGAAAAATCCTTTTTTAAAAATTTTTTTGGGGGAGAGAGAGCATGAGTGGGGGAGGGACAGACAGAGGGGAGAGAGAGAATCCCAAGCAGGATTCATGCTCAACAAGGAGCCCAATGCAGGGCTTGATCCTAAAACCCTGGGATCATGACCTGAATCAAAACCAAGAGTTGAAAACTTTACCAACTGAGCCATCCAGGTGGCCCTACCAAAGCAAATTTAACTGTTGTTGAGCAAATTTGTTAATGATCTATAATTATTATTCTCTATTTTGAATTTGTCACAGATTATTGAAGGTTTAATGAGATAGCAAAACTAAATCAGCCAATTTATTAGAGGACACTTTAAGAAATTGGGAATAGTATTTTTGCTCTGTAATATCATGGGAAAAGATTATCTTTGTAAAATATCAAGAACCTTAATGTAGTGTTCTAAATTACATTAATTAAAATGAATAATATAACCATTATAATATACTTACTTGCTAAATTGCCTTAACTGATTTTTAATATTTATAACCTGACAGTATAAAACTTAAGCTCCTTTTATTGTTAATATTCATATAAATAATAATAAATATCCATGAGTGTCATTTATTTATGAAAACACTGCTACACGTGTTTAAGTTTAAACAATAAAGAAGTTTGTATATACCCTCCATTCATGAAATTTCCAGTTGGTGGAGGTGATAATAGCAACAACTAGGAAGACATGTAGAAAAATGAATATATATAATAAGGTACGACATAATATCTGCAGATGAACAAAGAATATAATGATCAAGTAAAGAGAAAATCATGAGTTACTGTGTTATTTATGTAGGAAGTATAATTTAAAAATAAGCCAGAGGGGAGAGAAATAGGATTTGGTGATTTCTGGGTTAAGGAAGCAGACTAAAAATATATAACAATGTGCTCCTTCTCAAAACTCCACAAAACTAAAGTAAAGGCTTTTTTAAAAGACCAAAAAAACCTCAAAGATGGCAAAAGCAAGGAAGGAAGAAAGAGCCACAAATTTTCTCATATGCAAAGTAAATAAATAATGTTCAAACACTTTGGATGAAAAAAAAAATTCAAACACTCAAGCTATGAGTGGAAAAAGATGAGAACAGGATTTCAATAAAGAAACTTTCAAAATGCATAGGAACTGGAAACACCACTTTGGAACTAGTGGTGAAGAGAATCACAGGAGGACTTGGTAACCTGAGATGATCCCATCCTGTCCTACAGCTGCTGTTGCTCCTCTCTTTACAGATATCTAGACCTTTTATTATCTGGAGAGAAAGCCAAGATCGTTATATGGAGAACACCAGTTTGAACTCAGAGTCTGGGTACTGTGACCATGTTCTGGGAACCTGGGTAGGTATAGGAATTTCGGGTGACAGTTCATCCGTGGGAATAAAAACAAAATGTCAAATTTCTGTACGGCAACATAAGAACAAAGGAGAATCTTACCAAAATGACAAATACCCAAGCCAAAAATCACAGGGGGAGCAAAGGGACTCCTCTGTTTGACAGGAAAGGGAAATCCCAATATATCAGCTATAAATAAGGCACAAAAATTAATCTTTCAGATTAGAATAGTCATTAGGAGATAGGCATGGTGAGGAATAACATCAGCAAATCTCAGTACAAGTTTATAGTTGTTATGTATAATAGAATGCCTAGGTAAGCCTTTACCGGATTTGTATCTGTCTTTGCTTGTATCATTTATGTGTTGATGAACTTCTGCTCTTTGCTTTTTCTCCTGGTGCCTACAATCAGCTAAGATAATGATTTCATTAAACAAAACAAAACAAACAAACAAACAAAAACAATATTTTGCTTTGATTTATTCCTCAGTGCTGGAAATGAGCCAATGAAAAGTTAGAACTACAGGGGAGGCAGTTCCCTTGAATTATATTTTCTGCCTGACATTCAGACCTGGTCCATTTTTATAAACTACCAATGTCCAGTATGTAGTAATCTTCATGCAAGCAATTCATATGAAAACATTTTTTTCAAATAATGATATTGTTTTCTTCATAAAATTGTTTCATTTCTAAACGATATAACTTAATATTAAAATGCTGTAAACAACTCATTGTGATAGTTTGAAACATCAGTGTAATGTGATTATATTTCTTTTTCCATTTTTAGTGCAGTAAACAAATGGTACTTTTCATGTAAGACTGATTATATTATCGAAAGCATATTTAGATATTTATAACTTATTTGGGCATTTCCAGATTCCATTTAAAAAGTAGTCACTTCCTGCATTAATTACTGTGGGTTTTAAGTTTTAAATACACCCATTTATCTATAATTTATTATGTCATATATATATATATATATACAGATTATAAAATATGTTAGCAGTTAGAATATTTTCATCTTGGATTTGAACACAATTGGGCCTTCAATTTCGTGATTTAATGCATTAGAACTCAAGGCATTCAGTTATATATCAGTTTAGTTTGAAGTTCAAATATTTTGAAATTTTTATTGCATACTTACCTACAAAAAATTATTTATAATTATTGCATGAGGTAAAAAGAGCTATAATGTGCATTTATTATACAACACACCATTTTCATTTTGGACTCTCAGAATTGAGAGGTCAGTGATTGTTGCTTCAATTGCATTGCCATCACCAAGCAATTAGTTTGATAATATATATAGTCTTTTTAAATTTAATATATAGTTTATTTTTGAAGGAGAGAGAGAGAGACAGAGTGCAAGTGGTTGAGGGGCAGAGAGAGAGACACACATAATCTAAAGCAGGCTCCAGATTTTGAGCTGCCAGCCAGCACAGAGCCCGATGCAGGGCTTGAACTCATGACCCATGAAATAATGACCTGAGCTGAAGTCCAGTGCTCAATCAACTGAGACCCACAGGCGCCCCCTGACTATTCTTTTTTTTTTTTTTAAGTTTATTTTTGAGAGAGACAGAGCATGAGTGGGGGAAAAACAGAGAGAGAGGGAGACACAGAATCTGATGCAGGACCCAGGCTCCAATCTGTCAGCACAGAGCCTGAAGCAGAGTTTGAATTCATGAACCTTGAGATCATGACCTGAGCCGAAGTTGGACGCTTAACCAACTGAGCTACCCAGCTGCCCCACCCCCTAGCTATTCTTGATAAAATATATACATTTTTTGCCTTGCTGGATTGGAATTCATTTATTCTATTTCAGATAAAGTATAGCCATATCTTCTCTGAAATAATATAACACTCAATAATTATGCCTGGGGTGGATAGTTACATGTTGATATTTTTATATTCAACTCTGAGATATGATTCACCCATTAAAAGTGTGCAATTTTAGTATAGTCATACAGTTGCACAACTATCACCAAAGTAAATTTTAGAACATCATCTTCATCGTCCTCCAAACCAAAACACGTACCCAATAGCAGTTGTTCCCCATTTCCTGATAACCCTTCTTCTACTTGGTTCTAGGTAAAATAATCAAGTTTATAACTGCCTAATTTGAACATTTCATATATAATGGCATCATATAAATGCAGTAATTTAAACCTTTTTTTCTTGGTCTAGAGAGCTAAAGGTTTGCCATTTTTTCTGCTACTTTTTTTTCAAAGTAAAATTTTTGGTTTCATTGACTTATCTTTTTTTGTGTTGTTTCTGTACATTATTCTGTAATCATTATTTTGTTCCTCTGCTTACCTTGAGTTTATTTTGCTCTCTTTTTCTAGTTTCTTATGATGGAAGGTTGGTTATTAATTTGAAATCTTGTCTTTTTTCCAGATTTATTGAATTATAATTGACAAATAAAATTTGTACATATTTAAGGTATACAAAAAATATATAATAAATGTCTTTTTAAAAATATGTGTGTGTTATGAGAATACATAAGATTTACTCTCTTAGCAAAAATTGATGTTTGCCAGAGGGAAGGGGGGCAGGAGGATGGGCAAAATGTGTAAAGAAGAGTGGGAGATATAGGCTTCCAGATATAGAATGAAGAAGTCATGGGAATAAAAGGCACAGCATAGGAAATGTAGTAAATGATATTATAACAGTCTTGTATGGTGATGGATGGTAGCTACGCTTGTGGTGAGCATAGCATAACATATAGAGATGTTGAATCACTATGTTGTATACCTGAAACTAATGTAACCTTATGTATCAGTCATACTGAAATAAATTTAAAAAATGTAGTCTGTTAACAAATTTCTAGTACACAATACAGTATTATTAACCATAGTAACCATCTTTCTTTCTTTTTTTTTAATATGGGCATTTTAAAAATTTATATTAAATTTATAAATTTCTCCCTGGACACTAATTTAGTTGTATCCCTTAAGTTTTGTTATGTTTTCCTTTCATTTTTTTTTCATCTCAAAGTATTTTTTAGATTCCTTATGATTTCTTCTTTCATCTATTGGTTATTTAGCAGTTTGTGTTAATTTCTACTTATTTGTGAATTTTTCAACTTTCTTCTGTCATTGAATTCTAATTTAATTTCATTATGATTAGAGGAAATTCTCGAAGAATTTAAATCCTTTTAAATTTACAGAAGCTTAGGGTGCCTTGGTGTCTGTGCGGTTAAGCATGCAACTCCTGATTTCGGGTCAGATCATGATTTCACAGTTCATGGGGTCAAGCCCCCTGTCAGACTCTATGCTGACATCACAGAGTCTGCTTTTGATTCTTTCTCTCCCTCCATCTCTGACCCACCCTTGCTCTCTCTTTCTCAAAATAAATAAACTTTAAAAAATAAATAAAAAATAAATAAATTCACTGAAGCTTATTTTATGGCCTAGCATGTGGTCTATTTTAGAGAATATTAAATGTATACTGGAGAATTGGTATTCTATTTTTGTTGAGTGGAATGTTCTATAGATGTCTGTAAGGCCTCATAGTTTTAAATTAGTTTTTGTTTTGATCTTCAATTTCATTTTTGATCTTGTGCCAATTTGTTCTACTTATAACTTAATGTGAGATTAACTATTAAACTATTATTTTTGAATTGCCAATTTCCCCCTTCAATTCTTTCCTTTTTTTCCAATATTTGTGTAATCTCTCCCTAGGTGTGTATATATATATATATATATATATATATATATATATACACATAGTTATTATATATTTCTTATGGATTTGCTCTTTTTCATCATTATATATTTGTCCCTAGTAATTATTTTTGTTTTAAAATCTGTTTTGCCTAATATTAGTATAGCTACTCCAGCTTTATTATGTTTGCTGTTTGCATTATACATATTTTCCATCCTTTTACTTCCAAATTATTTATTTCTTTTGATTTAAAGCATATCTCCAGTAGAGAGCATACAGTACCTTAAAAACAAAAATAAAATTCTGACTGGCAATCCCTCTCATCCATTCATCTGAATTTTTTTAATCCATTCAGTTTGAGTGTTATCACTGGAATAATTTGATTTATGCCTGCCAATTTACTTTTTACTTTCTGTATGCTTCAAGTCTTGTGGTTCTCTAGCCAGTTCTACTGCTTTCTTTTACATTAAATGAATATTTTCTAGTTTAACATTTTAATTCCCTTAAGAATTTTCACTGTATTCCTGAATTATTTTCTTAAATGGTTGTTCTAGGTCTTACTATATGCTTTTTAATTTTACCACAGACTACTTCAGAGGTATAGTGACTATATTCCAGTGGATAGATAAATATTACTTACGTTGCTATATTCCCCCTTCCCCTTTTTGAGCATTTAAAAATTAATATATCTAAATATATTATAAACCCACCAATATACTTTTATAATTATTAGTTTATATAATTTCATGTATTTTAGCTAAAAGAAAATGAGGAAGTGAGAGCATATATGTTTTACAGAATTTTTTATATTAACTTTCTTGTTTACCATTTCTACTTCACATTTGTTTCTATGAATTTGGGTTAGTATCTGTATTTTTCTTTTTTTTCACTCCACATCAGCTGTACTCTCACTTGCCTTCTTTGTGCATTATTTGTTATTATCAAGATGTTACATTTCTATATGTTATAGGACTCAAAATACAATTATATTGTTTATATTATTGCTTTTCACTTGAGTGACAGGAGAACAAAAACATGCATTTTGTTGTCTTCTATAATTATGGATTTTTCTTTACTGCTATTCTGCTATTCTGTTTGCATGTTTTCAAATTACTATCTTGTGTCACTTATTTTCAATCTTGTAATGTAGGTCTTCTAGTAATAAATAATCTTGGTTTTTTGATTATTTGTGAATGTCTTTATGTTTTCATCTTCTTTTGTGAAAGATACTTTATGCTTAAGATTCTTGGTTGACAGTTTTTTTGTGTATTTTTTTTCTTCCTGTTATCACTTTAAATATGTCATCCCACTGCCTTCAGGCCTGACTTGCTTCTCCTAGGTCAGCTCTTTATCTTACTAGAGGGTTCCATTGTGTGTGATGACTCACTTTTCTTTTGCTTCTTCAGGATTTTCTACTTTGTCAATGCCCTTGATAATTTTTAATATAATGTGTCTGGGTGTGAATCTGTTTGCATTTACCTGATTATTAGATAACTGAGCTTCTTGGAAAATGAGTTTTATTCATCCAATTTCAGAAATTCTCAGCAGTTCTTCAAATATTTCTGTGTACCTTTCTGTCTCTCCTCCTGGTACTCACTTTATTCATATGTTGGTGTGATAAACGTCTTTCATTTTTATTCACTTTCTGTATTTTGTCTCTTTGTTGTCCACCTTACATAATCACTAACAATCTATCATCAAGTTCGAGTACTCTTCTGTTCATGAAATCCACTTTTAGTATCTCTCTAGTACTGTATTTTTTGTTATTCTAATAAACTCTACAACTTTCATTTTTTAAAAAAAATTTGCCTTATTGATATTCAGTATTTGGTGATACATTGTCATCATGAATTCCCCTATTTTTTATGCATGATTTCCTTTAGTTCCTTAAATGTATTTGCTTTCAAATATATATCTTGTAAGGTAGGTAGTTTCCATTTTTTCTTCCTCTTTTCTTTCTTTTCTTTTCTTTGCCTGCTTTTTCCTGTGTAAGGTTACTACTTTCCTCTCTTTGTGTGTCCTAGAATTTTGTTGTTGATGTCAAAAACTGGACAAGTCAAATAATATATCAAACTAGACAATGATCTTCTGTCTCTTTGGGGATTGATTTTTTTTTTTTTTTTTTTTTTTTTTTTTTTGCTTATTTGTAGTCTCTGATGTTTATGGCCTGTGTCTTTTGACATGGTATCCCCACCCTTGGTGAGCAATGGAAATTGGATCTAAACCCAATATTTTTTGGCTGCTATACTTATGGAAAGCCTCAGCCATATGAGTTGGAGCTGGGTAGAAGAAGGGAGCTCCTAGCCCTTGGGCTCACCTGGAATTCACCTCTGAAACACAGAGTTGGGGGTTACAAAAAATCATGGTGGTAATTTCCTTACCCATTGGGAATAAAGACCTACCCTTGAATAAAGACTGAAGCAAGGAGAAGCCACATTTTTCATAGCCACATCCAGCCAGAGTGAAGTTTCAGTCATGATGATTCAGGACGAAGCGGTGGGCTATAGCCTAAATGCCACAGACGCTCACTGTTCTTAAATCAAGTTTTATTACATTTGTTTTGAATAAATATTTCTTCATTTGCTGTATGCCCTTAGGACAATTTCAAAAACTTTTGACAGTTTTTTTAAAAATAATTTCCACCAGTTATAGTTGATTTTCTTGAGAGGGTCTGTGGAATATCTCACATTTCCATTCAGAAAGTAATCCTCCATAGCATATTTTTATCTTCTTTTTGCTGAAATCATTTAGAAATGTTTATGGAATAAAATGAATTAAAACTAACAAATATTAAATTCTTAAAAGTTCTGTATATTAAAAGATGATTTTCAATCATTTAAAATAAATGTATATAAGGATGTTAAATCTCTCACTTTAGATTTCATTGTAAAATGCAACAAACAAATGTTGTAGTTTATTTAAAATTACCACACTGGCAGGGATTGTTAAAATATATACCCCATATAGGACAGAGTTAAAAAATAGTCAATTTTACCAAGGCAATTAAATATGCATTATTAAAGATACGCTGTTACTTTCATCTTTACACAATTTACAGGCCCTCCCTTTCCTCAGCTACTGCAGCCTATCAGTGCAGTTGCTTGAATTCACAGTCATTTTCATTAAGCACAATTGCTTTGAAGTTAAATCTTAAGCCATTGCAAGTAATTCCATGCTAATGCAGAATGTGACATTGGTTAGTTGGAAAAGGGGGAAAAAAGCTGCTCTTTGCTGTAATTTATTTTGAATGTGACTTATATAATCTTCAGGCAAACCTATTTCTGAGAGGCAAAAAAATGTAATTGGAAAAACGTACAAATTGTTAAAACTCTCCTTCAATTCTGTTGTGAAGGAAGAAAAATATTGTTGTGGTGTCCTGTTTAGCAGGTGATTTATTCTTTTGCTAGGTTAGAGCTCCCCTATGTGGCTATTTGGTTGAGACACACCATGGGCTTATTATTAATACATTCCAACAGTTAAACATAAATTACCCCCAAATATTTTCCAATAAAATATATTGAGATAATCATCTATAAATAATTTTCAGATTCGCAGAAAGTATAATTTTTCTCTTTGAATAACACTGCCAAAGAATTTTAATAGAATGAAAATCAAAGAGGAAATAAAATGTATGATATTGACGAATATAAGCAAATTTATACCTAAGTCAACGTCCACCAATTCCTCATACTTGACAGGCACTTAAGTTTGAAATAGTTTATTTCCAAATATGATGAGTAAAGTTTTTTTCTGTTTATTTAATTTATCAAATTGATATATGTACTTTTAAAGGTATGAGGACATGTAAAAAATAATGTTGCCCTCAATATACTGAAAATACGATTCTTGTAAACAACCGTCAAGTGTCTTGTTGTTAAATGATGGTGACATAATGGAATATTCTTCATCCTGCCTCATATGGTTCCGTTATTACATGCAGCAGCCAGTCATTTAATGAAGGCGTAACTCAAAGACAAACAAAACAAAATCAAATCTCTCTACTTAAAAGCCATTGATAGTTTTAGTATAAAATGTCAGTGTGCATAAAGGAGAATAATTTTATCTTTTAAAACTAGCTATACTTGGGGCGCCTGGGTGGCGCAGTCGGTTAAGCGTCCGACTTCAGCCAGGTCACGATCTCGTGGTCCGGGAGTTCGAGCCCCGCGTCAGGCTCTGGGCTGATGGCTCAGAGCCTGGAGCCTGTTTCCGATTCTGTGTCTCCCTCTCTCTCTGCCCCTCCCCCGTTCATGCTCTGTCTCTCTCTGTCCCAAAAATAAATAAACATTGAAAAAAAAAATTTAAAAACTAGCTATACTTACTGTGAAAATTTAAGATGTTAGTGTAAACACAATTGTGTAGATATATAAAATGTGCAAATCTCAGTAGATATGTGAACGAATACTGTAGACCACTATTACAGATTATGGATTTAGAGACCAACATCTTCAGCATATTAGATAATATAAATTCATTTTTTTAGTTACTATACTAATTTATATTCCTGTAAGTTTTTGGTATGTTTTATTTTTTGAAGAACTGACAAAGTGGTTTCCACAGTGGCTGCATTTTAAATTCCTACCAAAAATGGATTAAAGTTCCAATTTTTCTACATTCTTGCCAAAACTTGTTATTTTCTGTATTTTTATTTATAGCTCCAACTGTTATCCACTACCTCAGGCAGCTGCAATGTAAAACAATCATCTTTAATTTTGATCAATGTCCCTAGGGAAAAGACTCTTCACACTGGGTGTCAGATCACATAAAGGCAGTCTTTTCTAGATTAAAGTGGAGTCTTTCAGGGAACCAACAGACTGGTCAAATACTGACATTTCTCTGATAATGAGTAAAGATGGAGTCCCAGCCTAATTTTGCCACCTCGTTTGCCATGGTGCTGGTTTTTTGCTATAGTTGCAGCTGTTGAATTTAAGGTAACCACAGATGCAGAGAGGGGCAGTGGAAATAAGATATTACAACATCATAAAGCTATTTGTTATTACAGAGATTTACTGATATTTTTTTCTTGAAAAAACTTCTCTTGGATTGCTGAAAACCATTGGTTGATTTCCAGAGTTCTGAAAAGTGTTAATTCTGAAAATTGTTGCCATTTTTGTCGTTGCTTTAATGGAGGAGAAAATTTTCAGAGGTACTTTCTCTGTCATTCCTTGCTGACTCTGTTGAGTTTTAATCTTGTTTGGACTCTGAACTTGGTCTTCTATCCCCTACATTCCATGAGAAACACAAAGTTGAAGTTTGCCTGGTAACAGGATTGCTGTCAGGGTAAGTAACTTTTACTTCTTCGCTGCTTTATATCTGCACACATATTTTGGCCCACTGTGTCCGTTCTGTCTTGTCAGATCTTTAATATTTTAAGAAGATATATTTACATGTATCTTTACATTATGGCTATTTAAATTCAACCTCTTGTTTAGCTCAAATGTATAGAAAACAGTGTGATAGAAATCAAAGTCTGAATGATAGCTATATAATTTAAGATGCAAAAAAAAAAATGAACATAATTATGTTTAAGAGGGAAAGCCTGTGGAGAGAGAGTGAAAACACTCAAAATCAGGTGTAAATTATGAAGCATTTTGACAAGGATAGTTGGAATAAAAGCAGAAAAATATCTTCAGAAAGGAACAGTGAGGCCTTACCATTCTTGAATTCACATGTGTTTTTAACAATCTCTCCCTAAAAGACAACCCCAGAGGAGAGGCTACTGTATGTCTCTCTAATTATCTTTCTTTTTTCTTCAGTCAGAGCATTCCGCATCCTTGATGTTGGTCTAATGCTGAGATAGAGATAATGATCAGGTCTAGGATGAGACTCCATGTGTTGGAAGAAAGAAAGAACATATATAGTTGGAAGTTAGAAATTTAGAAAGCCCATCACTGTTCCTCTGTCCTTAGGGAGAGTATATACAATAATCACCAGTCCAAAAGAAATTCAGTGTACTCTAAAATATTTGAATTTTAATATCCATAGCATCGAGGACACCCCAGAACACTAGGTTTCAGGCAGACTCCTACACCTGGCAGGACCTTTGAAAGGATAAGGAATTTGTAATCCACCAGGAAATGAAACTCTTTTTTTCCAGTTTGTTTTCTTCTTTTTCTTCTCATTTTTCTTCTTCTTTTCTCTTCCCTCTTCCTCTCTTCCTCCTTTTTCTCTTCTCTTTCTCCCCCTCCTCACTTTGACAATAGCTCCTCCTCATTCTCCTCCTCCTAGGCCATCTCCCTCTCTTCTTCTTAATCCAAAAACATGCTAAGACTCTCCAGCTAGTGTTTGTACTTTCAAATGATTGTAAGATATACTGTCTTATAATCTTATAAGAGAATGTGTTTCCTGAGAGAGATGTATATGTTAAGACACATAGTTAGATTTACCTGTTATGTATGCATCCAAATCTTAGCTTTAAGATATAAGCAAAGACTTTAAAAACATAATACATATCCTAAAAACTCTAAAAGAAAAAAAAAACTACCGCATGGTTAAACACAAAATAAAAGCTTGAATAGGAGCTACACAGAAATACTTTATATCAAGGTTTAATGTAAAAATTACAGTTTGGGAGAAAATATTTGTAATACATGCAAGAAGCAATTGCTTGATGGACTCTAAGTAAAAGCATACCTAAAAATAAGAATTAGGTAGGGTGTTCACTGGGAAAATAGACCAGGTATACATATGTTGAAATGAGTACACTAATAATTAGGATAACACAACAGTTATTTCCCAGTTATTTCTGGGAAATAATAATATTGGCCACTTTACCGATAAACATATTAAAAGATGTTCAATCATTACATATAATCATAGCTAGATAAATTAAAGTCACATATGTGAGACTGATACTTTATTTTTGGATGATCTCAAAACACCCAAGTTTTTTGGAGTTAAGTTTATTTTGTACAACTCTTTTGAGAGTAAAATTGACTTTATTGATTTGAGGTAAAGATGTGAATTTCTAAACAGCAGTGCTATTCTGAGGAGGTACCCTAGAAGAATATAAGTGTGTGATTGTATATGACAAATACAGGGTGTTGACTGCAGTATCATCTGAAATAACAACAACAAAAAAAAAACATAAAAAATATTGTTTCTATATACAACAATCACTTCATAAACTTTTAAATTTATGTATATGAGATATATCATAGACTACAATGGTGGGACTTTTTATTTGGAGTGAAGAAGTCCAGTTGAAAACTAGTATATGCTTGTTCTCACCAAATGGGGCATTTGTACATGTGACATTGACTAGCTTAACACCCATTTTAACCTTCTTCTATTCTTGCTCTATTGTACTGGCTGGAAACCAAAAACTATTTTCTCAAACTCCTTTACAGTTAGGCTTCTGGGGGTAATTAAGATTCTTCCTATCAAATATACTTGGTGTCAGTTTGATTCAGGACTGGATTGTGGTAATATGACGAGCTGATATGGTCCAAGGTGACCATTTTGATGGCACTGTTTGTGGAAGAGGCAGTGCAATTCTGCAACTATCTGCTCCAGATGTGGTTTGAGGATCAGGCTTCTCCTTTCCTGATCAGGGTGTATGTTGCTGGTTCTGGAATCGGCAGCTGTGGGAGCAGCTTCCTGAGACTGGAGCTTCCAGATGGCTATTCTCACAGAGGCAAAATTAGCGGCCATCATCTGTGTTGTGATTTTAGAAATCCCTTTTAGAAGCCCAGTTTTATTTTTTTAAACCTTCTTAAAATTCGTTTGTTGCTTTAACCAGTTAAAATGTTTTCTCTTTTCTTCAATTTTCTGCAACCTGAGTAATTTACATGACTTATTATAAAAATGGCTCTCTGGGATGCAATCCACAGAATAACTACTTCATGTTGATTTTTTTTTATTTTACATTTGTATATTTTTTATTAGTTACAATATATACGTGGTACTTCAAGTTGTCTTATATTTGTTTTTAGAAAAATTTAGAAAGTGTTAAAAATGTTTACCTTTTAACTTTCACTTAACTTCAATCACTTTTAATCAAGTTTATATATTTTTCACCAAAATAATACAACTATATGGTGTGGGGGTTGGGGGAGGAAGTTTAAATCTTATCTCACTTGAACTGACTCAGAATAAAAGATTAAGAACTCAAAATTTCATTTCCTTGTCCTAGAGTCAACAATTTCTGAAATTTTTTCTTTCATTTACCTTTATATTTTACAAATACTATATTTATACTGCTATCTCTTGATTCACAATTCCAGATATGACTTAAGGTTTTCTAATAAATGGAATGAGTATTAACCTTGCAGAGAATATTCTCTTCCACACACATAAATTCTTTAGCGTTTTTTTCTCAAATGAAGTAGAAATACTTTTTAGGTTAATGCATCATCTATTTTGTGTTAAATACATCAGCATGCAATTATGTAAATATGAATCACTAGTGAATGAAGCTATAAACCAAATTATATTTTTTTCTTGTTCATCTTCTTGTTTTCTTTAAAAAAAAAAACAGTAATTGACTTATTTTTACTTAGACCTACATTTCATTTATCCATTTTTTTTCAAAACTATTCAACGATCTCTCAATAATTTTTCTCTAATTTGTTATTATTTGGACTGGGTTCACCCTGGGTTCACTTTACTCTCCCTGTAAAGACACAAATGACTTTCAATGGCCTTTCCCCAACCATCCTGGAAACTTCATTCGACTACATCGGTGTTCTGACTCATGTTTGCTCCCTCTTGTGATCTCAGTATTTTTGACTCACTCTCACGTTCTATTGGAATGCATCCTTTTTATTTTTTAAATTTTTTTAATGTTTTTATTTATTTTTAAGAGAGAGACAGAGAGAGACAGAGCATGAGCAGGGAAGGGGCAGAGAGTGACGGAGACACAGGATCCGAAACAGGTTCTAGGCTCTGAGCTGTCAACACAGAGCCAGATGTAGGGCTTGAACCCATGAACCTTGAGATCATGACCTGAGCTGAAGGTGACGCTTAACCAGCTGAGCCACCCAGGCACCCCTGGAATGCATCTTCTAATAACTTTCTGAAAAAGGGAGAACCACAGATACATTTTGGAGATTTTACACATAGGGAAATATATTTTCACCATTGAATACGTGTTTCTCCGGATGAAAACACAGTTTGAGAAACATTTTGTCTAAGAATAAGGATTGTTTTGCATTGTTATCTTCTAGTTTTTCTAAAAAGAATTACAGTCCCATTTTATTCTTGGTCTTTTGTATATGATCTATTATATTCTCTCCTCTATACCTTTTTTTAGTAAATCCTTAAAACATTGCAGTGAAAACTTGCACCCTGTTTATAGCATTTTTCATTACTTTTCCTCCTTTTTTATTGTCTCAAATATCTTAGTCTTTATGGTGATGTTATGACAGAAATAAGCACTTCTTACTGTATGCACATAAGACTCAGCTTATTACCCTGTTATATCATTTAAAACACTTCCATAAATATGTGTTTCCTAAATATGTTAAAAACTCTCTAATGCTGCTGTCTTCTGTCCCTTTCCATTTATACTAATAGTTATATACTAATGTATATATGTATGTGTGTATACATATATATATATAGTCTTTTATCCTAAGGGAGGAGTGTACTAAATGCTTATTTTTAAAATGCTAAGTTTGACCAGAAGTCATATGAAGGTATCATCACAATTAAAATAATACTATCCCAGTCCCATACTTTTGACATTTGTATCATCTCTATTCTCAGTGTCTCGCACTTGTTGAGAGTGGAAACATTTGGTTTTTTTCTTAATGACATTCTCAGGCTTATTAAAATATTTAGCATATGTAGTCAACTTTGGTACCATTGTCATCAGGGCAGCATAATCAACCCTTAGTATGTCCCTATAAACTAGTAAAGTGTTTAAATGAAATCTAGTTTTTAAACTATGTGAAAAGTACATATTTAGTAGTTAAGATGATAAAATACGATTTATTATAGAACTTTAAATTCTATCCCTATCCTTTTTCCATGCTCATTTCTTCTAATTACAGGCACCCACTTTGTTCGATTTTTTGAAAACAAGAGAAGTCATTTATGTTCTCCACATTTCTAACACAATAGTTGGCAACCATGCATACTATTCTGAACTGTGCTTTTTTATACTTAAATCACATCATATACATTTTTATATGTTACACATATTAATTAAGATATACATATGTATGCATATATTTGTGTATCTATGTATAGATATCCATAACGTCATGTAATCATATATTATGTTTTACATCTATTTATTTAATCTTCATAGTGATCCAATGTAATAGGAACAATTTTCATTTCCATTTTACATGGGAGAAAAAGCACAAAGTTTTAGTAACTTGTATAGAATTATAAGGTTAGTGAGTAGTGGAGCTGGGACACATGCCTAATCTAGATCCAAAGTCAATGTTCTTAAAATTTTGCCATCAAGTTTAATGGGAAAGCAACAGATTAAAAAATGTTTTCCATAGATTATACTGGTCTATACCTAAGTACATATACATATAAATCTGTATAATTTTGAATTTTTTGAGCTTTAGTATTTTAAAGTGGGAATTCTTATTTTTACAGACTTCTTAGTGGTTCTAGATTTCTGAATCAGTTCCTTTTAGCATGGTTGGAATCAAAGTCACAAGGCAAGCAAACACCATGCATGCTATTAGCCCAGAGATAGATAGATAGGTAGATAGATAGATAGATGATAGATAGATAGATAGATAGATAGATAGATATGTATGCATATATAATGAGAATATGACATAATGTATAAGTATAGCAAAGCAAGGAAGTTCTTCATTGGAATGGTTACACTGCTGATGCCGAAGTGCCCCAGCACAACCACATATCAAAATTAACGGTCTAAGCTCAGCACTCAGCACAAAGCTCTAACAATTGTATAAATTTCTCATTTCCCGTGGGTTGGACTGAAACATTAAATTTCTGGTGCACCTTTATGTGGTCCAGTGCAAGGAATTCAGATCTACATCTATCTTCTTGTGTTCCTGACCATGTTTAAATTCTCATAGATATTCATTGGATTGCTTGTTTGCAAAACCTTAAACAGAGTCATCATTCTCATTGAATTTTTATTCCACCCTCCTCTTTGTGATCTGACCTATCTCAGCTCTTCACTCCCAGCAAGCAATATGAAACAAAAATTTCCTTTCTGTGATCACAGTTCAGAATCAGGATTTCTTCTTAGGGATACTGCTACATACTACTTCAAACTTAGTTTACATGTCCTGAAATGTGCATTACCTGACTGCTATAACATTTGTCATCCTGCCTGTCAAGATTTATAGGACTTGTTTGACCTTTTCTGCTTTAGCTCACTGCTCTAGAACTAAATCACTGTAGAGCCTGACCCAAAGCTTACAGTTGAGAAGACCTGTCATCTCTTCCTGGAAACAAACCTTCCCCTCAATAATCTATGGCATTTGCCTGGAAAGCTTTCTCTTATTCCCATTTATTCCTTGGCATGATAACTCTTTGATTTGAAACTTTGTGAATTATTAGTGCATCGGATACAACCATGTTTTTATAGGAACACTGGGAGAAAAAAAGTAGTGTTACAGTCAAATAATTAATCAAAGTTATATGTCAGGAATTAGGATATCAACAGCATTTTCAGGAGGAATAATTTTCAGCAGCCACCTGGAGAAAATATAAATCTGATCTCTTTTCTATCTCTACACCTTGCTGTGTTCATTAATTAGATTGCAAAGCAGAATGCATTTTAATCTGGTTAGAGAAAAGTGTAAACTGATAAATCAATAATAACAAATATGCCAAAGAAACATAAATTAGAATAATGTAACAATGGAGCTGAACCTCGGGGCTTTTTCTAGTCCTGTCTTCATGAACTTAGGCAGAAAATCCTGAACCACTGGCATATGCATTTATCAATTTTGTATGTAAGAGTTTGGCATTTTAAAAATCTTGATGCTCATAAGCCAAATCTCAGACGATATTCCACTGATAGGTGTATGTTTTCAAAATAAAGTTTTCATATGGCTCAAAGATAATTTCAACCACACTCTCCCTATTCATGCACAAAACAACAGGTTTGTGATATACTTGATTATACTTGCTATAAATTGATTATACTCTATCATACAAAGTTATTTTCTTGAAAATTTATTTATCATTCATCCATAGAATTAAAATTATTATTTTTTTTATCAATTTAAGTAGTATTTCTCTGTGCAAATTTTTACCAATTTGTTTTCTGTTGTCTTCTGTATCTTTTAGGAATAGAGATACAGAAACAATAGAGTTAAGGAGTGTCATCTTATTAGTAATATGACATGGGATCAACACAATGACTAATATAACAAAAAAGAGAAATGAAATAAGCACATAGGAAATATCTGTGACACAAGGTTAAATGTATTTTGAACTCTTGATAAACAGGAAATAATGAAAGCAAACTCCTCAGTTCATTCGTTTAGTTATTTTTTCCAAAGTATATATTTATCAAGTTATTTATACTTTTATATCATTAAGGCTGCTTTTCATAAGAGATATTAAGTGAGAATTTCATATGCTTACTCCAAATTTCTAAATAAGACTTAAGAATTTGGGGAACTTAGGTTTAAGTTACATCCAAATAAATTTACACCTAATAAGTATCCTGAGCAGCACACTATGTCAGGAAGGCAACTTTGGGATTGGTCAGATGGGTTAAAATTACAGTAACATTGCTACTAAGGCCATGTATCCTCTACATAAAAAAGGATAAAAATTATTATAAGAACCACTTGGATAATATACATAAATTCAGTATCGCCCTTCCCTCCTAAAAAATAAAGGAAACCATAAAAATATCCTGTGCTATATTATTCTAAATTCTCACTGTCAATGTCATTGTTGAGTATACCTGGTTTACTAGTAAGAAAATCTTTTATTAAGGAAAGTACATTTAAGAAAGCGTATGCTCCTTTATGCTAAGTGCTCTTATGGCAAATAATTAGAGTCTATAACATGTAGCTTGTTCCACTGTAGTGGACAAAATTCTCGGTTCTCATTGGCAAAAATCAATTTGAATCTTATATTTAAACGGTCTTCTGGGGGTGCCCGGGTGGCTCAGTTGGCTAAGTGACTGACTCTTGGTTTTGTCTCAGGAATATGGAGCCTGCTTGGGATTCTCTCTCCCTCTCTCTCTGCACCCTCTCTTCTCCTCAAAACAAATAAATAACATTTAAAAACTAGTCTTCTGTGGTCATCATTTTTTCACAAAGTTTATGGTAATATGTCATTCAACTGATTGCTACTTAAACACAATAGCATCCTCAGTGTTCTATTAATGGAACTGAATTGTTTTAAAGAAAATAATTAGTAGTATTTAACAATGTTAACACATACCTCATATAAATGACTTGTTAGCCCCCTTCCAACATGATTATTTAATCTAATCTAAACTCTTAAGAGATAGTTTTAAAAAAAGCTTTTGCAATGCAACACATCATTCTTTTTTTTTAAACTAAAGATCTTTACCTTAGAAATCATTCTTGATATATTTGTTATGATTTATTCTACAGATTATTTAGATATTTTATGAAGTAAGCATTAAATTAAAAGTCTCATATTCCCATTTATAGGAAACTGAAAAACAAATAGAATTTGACATAAAATAGAATTTGATATAAAACTGAAAAACAAATAGAATTGTTCCAATTGATGAAATACTTTATTTTTTTTAATTTCTCATTTCCCAGACTCTACAATAAATGTCTATATTGAAAGTTTGAGATCTTTGAAGTTTATATTCTAAAAGAGAAATATGTAAAATTCTGTTTATATGGATTTCAACTTTTATATAAAAAGCTACAGTAACATATATTATTTAGTGAATGTTGTAGTCTTTATAGGGAAAATCATCATTGCAGTAATACCTAAAATGGAGTCCATTATCACAAACAACGTTTTCCAAAATTATACTTTATTTTCTATTTGTTATCATAATCAAGTCACTGACATTACCAGAATATAAGGTATTTTAAGTCTGTCAATTAACATCATTTTTCACCATTTCCTGGATATATTTTTATCAACAAAATACTTCAAATAAACTCATTTTTCAGGAATTCTGATGTTTCTGTTTAATTTTGCTTATAACACTTGGAAAGACGGAATAATTATTCATTTTACCAAGAACTATATGATATTT